>NC_087517.1:35716342-36034070 GCF_963921805.1 Phalacrocorax carbo | reverse complement strand
ATATTCATGGGCTATATTACTTTAAAGCACAATTCTAATTTATTTCAAGTGGAAAACTGATTTTAGAAATATTTTTCCAGTGTCTTGGACTTGGCTGAGAATGGTAATGAACATGAAAAATTTACTACTTGCTGGTTTTTATGCCCACTAAGAATTTGGGGGGGGGACACATTTTCTTTTCTAACTCAGTCAGTCATAGTACCAATGAGTTTCTTCCAGTGTATTGCTGCAATAATTTTATCCATCTGACACACAAATGCTTAAGGTTATCTGACCTCTTTGCACACAGAGGTACACGAATACTGGAAAATGCAAAATGGCAAGATACATATCTCAGTAATCTCACTAATAACTAGTAATCTGTAAATATCCTCTAAGTAGTGCAAATTTCTATTATGTGAAGCTAGAATTGTAGTAAAATACCTATTTGATCAGTTACTTCTACAATTTATGGTGAAATTCTGCAGCATTTCAATTACCCTATTCTATGGAATTTTTTTTCTACGTCAAGGAAGAACTGAAACCATTAGAAGACAAAAGTCATTTTCTCCATAACAAATGACAAAAACCCCAAACTTACAGAACAGCTGTCATGCAGAACAGTGTATCTGAATCGGCTGTTTCCCTCTGCTTTGATCTCCAGGTCATTGGCCCCTTTCAGAATTACAGCTTTTTTCAGGTTCTTAGTCTGGTCATCCATGTACCCAACACTGTTTTTACAAAGGTAAGTGATATTCTGGGAAGCTTCCTTTGATAGGAGACGCAGGAAGGTCATCTGAGTGACAGCTGTATCTCCGTACACAAACTGTGAAGATACAGAAACAGATCAATGTATATTACATGAAAATTCATTAAGAGTTCATGAATTTTAAAAACATCTGCCGTTATCGTAACCCTTTCCAGAGAGGAGTAGCAGAAGCCCTATTACATAATATCCAAGAATGGTTTCTTTTGTCATTTGCTGCCAGTTGAGGACAAAGAAGTGTAGACACCTTGAGCAGTGATCATTTTGGAGAATTTTGATGGTAAAGCTCTGCAGCTGAAAAACTGAAAGGCAGTTGGGCCTCCACAGACATGCCAAATTTTGGAATGAATTCTGCTTTCTTTCAAAAAGGGATTCAGTAGGAGCTACACCTTATGTATGAAATAGTGCATAACTAGGCAAGAAATGTCAGGCACAGAAAACCCTTTTATAGTGTATCTGCTATATTGAAACTTTAGCAGCTCTTTTTCCATAGGCTTTGTATTGTATTTAGAAGCAACACAGACAGAAAATTTGACAATATAAAAATAACTATAGATTTGCATGTGGACTTTATCAACTAATTAACTTATACAGAAGTTTGAAAAGTATTTTACAATGTGCCACTGTTCCTATTAAAAAAACAGACCCAATTTTTCTACCAATAACAAAAATTCTGAAATTGCTGAGGTATTTTTCCTATCTGTACGGGTTTTATTCTATACATGCTTTGTGAAGCATTTGAGAGAAAAAAAAAAAAGGTCACCAATGTCTAAAAATATATACATTTCTCTGAAACTGGTGGAGAAAAAAGAAAATCTTATGCACTGACACTGTCAATGTTTTTACAAAATGCGTTATCTCTGTTTAGCAGTCTCTGACATATTTATCATTTAGTATCTGTAAGGAGTGCATATGACTATTACACAGGTCATATGGTTAGTTACCAAATCTGACAGTGTTTTAAAAAATGAAATGTTCTTTTATAGTATTCCTGAAGATAATTTGTTCCTTCAAAGAGCATCTAACTTACAAAAACCCTACATGTAGCTCTTGCAGGCAGCTAAACGTCAATTGTGACATCTTGGTAAGTTCTCCTGATTTTAATAGTAAGTGAAAGCATCTCAATAAAAGCAATCATTATCACATTTGTTCTCAATATCACATCTGTTCTCAATTGCTGAAGTTCTGAACTGTCATCAGAAATCCAATTGATAACAGCACTATTATTTTTACACACTGATTACTTATTTCAAAGATATTTAATTACTTCCTATGAAATAACGATTGAAAATATTTTCTGTGTTTTTGATTTGATGAACTAGGAATAAAAATGGCAAAAGCTCGTTAATTAACTATATACTTTGCATAGCATAAACTTCTGTTATTTGGCAGGATCATTAAGCCTACCTTTAGAAGTTACCACAGAGGGAAAACCCAGCAGAAATCTAAGAGTGGATTTTTTTGTCTGCCTGGAGACTGATGCATTTGGCATGGGGCATTCTGACAGATATGATAGCAATCATACTTTTTTCAAAAACAGATTAGCTGAGAAGCTTTATAAAGCAAGCTCTGTACTTGTTAGCAATAAAGAGCTTTCTGAAAAAAAGGGTAGAATTAAATTAAAACAGTAGTGATTTAAATCCTATATTAGGGTAAAAGTAAACTTTTGAAGGACAAGGATAGTGAGTTACTGAAGTAGACTGCTAGAGAAGTTGAAGTTTTGGGGATCAAGAGAAATAAATCTCTTCCAGCAATGGTATACGTATAGCCAATCCTGCCTTAGATGCACCTGCATTGATTCTCCCAGCTCTTTCCTGTAATTACTCTATGATAACAACCAACTGAGTATAAGCCAGTCAATGAATAGCCGTAGTGGTCTGACTGTAGTCAATCAATAGTTGTAATGTTCTGACTGTAGCAGAATCTGCTCAGAATAGCAGTTGAGGTTCTAAAGCAGAAGGAAACAAGTTTCATAGAAGCCAATTCTTGACATTAAATATATCTAGTTACCTGTGATCCCCTATTCATATCAAGGCCATACCAAATGGGCTTTACATCAGATGACCTGCTGGCCCACCACGTTTTACGTGGTATAGTAGATGGGTTTGCAGAAATACAGGTCTCTCCAGTTTCCATGTTGCAATATACTTTTATAGCATCTTCAACACATCCCTGGTTAGGATCAATCCAATATTCACCTACAAAGAACATAAAATATGATTCTGTTACATTATTAAGATTCTTGAAGTAACTGGGGAGATATAAACAGAAGTATGCCATGACAGTACAAAACACAAGGAAAACAGACATATGTTTCACATAACCTGATGTGTGTTTTGATGTGTGCATCAAGTATACACTATATAATGTTAGTTCGGGACAGAAAGCTGATTAGTGTTTCAAGACTGGGGAATGCAAACTTGAAAGTTGTTTAAGGTTAAGGTTGTTAAAATCCATTGCAAAGCTCCTGGACACTTCAAGTGCATAAAGAACACACAATGGCTAGAAGACAGTTTCCCCTACATATGAAAAGTGAATGGCAGCCCCTCCTAATGTTAATGTTGAAGGCATAGTTTCAGGAAACAGGGAAAAGATTGGTAAGGCCTGCCACAAATTATCTCTACCTTCACGTCTGTCCTGATTTATCACCGGTAATCCACATAAATTAGGGAAAGTCCTAAACAGCTTGTTAGTGCATTACCACCTATGAATTGCTGTTATGGAGCAGCAGCAAAGAATTCTCGATGGAAAGCACTCAAAGGTTATCAGCCCACAGGTAGCGCTTTATTCTAATAGCAATTAAGCAAATATTCACAACTACTGTACCAACCTAGTTCTGTCATCATATAAGCCATACTCCATGGTGAAAACACTTTCAGGTTGTTTAGTCTGGAGAAGAGGAGGCTGAGGGGAGACCTTATCGTGCTCTACAACTTCCTGAAAGGAGGTTGTAGCAAGGTGGGTGGTGGGCAGGTGGGTGTACCTTGGGTCTCTTCTGCCAAGTTACCAGTGATAGAACAAGAGGAAATGGCCTCAAGCTGCATCAGGGGAGGTTTAGGTTGGATATTAGGAAAAAATTCTTTACTGAAAGAGTGGTCAGGCATTGGAACAGGCTGCCCAGAGAGGTGGTGGAGTCACCATCCCTGGAGGTGTTCAAAAAATGTGTAGACGTGGTTTAAGAGACATGGTGGTGTTGGGTTGATGGTTAGACTTGATGATCCTCGAGGTCTTCTCCAACCTTAATAATTCTGTGATTCTAAGTAGTGTTTCATGGAAGTATAAGATATTTCAAATTTTAAAATAGATCTGAATAAATACTGAATAAATGAATATGGGATACATTAGAATATATACTTCACTGGCAAGATGAAGTTTTCAAGCTCCTGGTGTGAATGTCAATTTAGCCCATCAAAATCTGTATTACACGTTTTTTCCAGTGACCAGGTATCTAATGGAAATAAGACAGAATCGTCTGGCACATAAAGGAGATGGTGTGCTTATACGCACCACTCTTCTTGGATGGGTGGCACAGCTTCAGGTCATCACAAGTCCGTGCTGGGTGTTTCTTTGAACCATCTGGGCTGCGCATAGTCTCAATCTGGCTGCTTAGTGACTTCAGTGTGGCATGGACTCCTGGGTCTGTTTTATTATGGTCATCTGGGACTGCTTCATCTTCAGTAAACTCTGGTAGTGGATCTGCCATAGCATCATCATAGTGTCCCATAATGTCACCAATGGCAGCAGTGAGATGGCCTGGAGGTCCTGGAGGGCCAGGAGGGCCAGGATCACCTGGTGGACCCTAAGGTTAAAAGAAAAACAATGGCAACAGAGGAACAGCAGAGTAAATACTACACAAAATTATAGCAAAGCCAGCCACTAAAAAAATCCGAACTTCATGGCCAATCACCCTAATGCACAGGGAAAATTCAGATATAGATAAAAAATTCACATTTCCAGGAACAGGTGTAAGAGGTTAGAACTGCATGTGAGGTATTCTTTCTGCCCCGTGCTGTCTCTGCCTGTCTTAATACCTTGCTCAGTTTTTTCTTACTCCTGAATTCAGCCTTAACAGTGGGAAAAAGTCATCAAGAAATGGCCTCCTCATTCCATTTTTTTAAGCCATCTGTCCCTCCTTGTTCAAATCCCTGTTTAATAACTTTATTTCTTAAAATTCCCAACAGCTGTAAGTGATTTTTAGAGCAATCTAAGATTTCTGCTTCCCCTAAGTTGCCTCAGGCGCATTTTCAATTAGTAAAGCCTGGACAGAAAATTTGGCACTAGAAATATCTTTACATTTATCCTGCAGAGTGCTGAGCTTTCTGGCCCCAGGTACATGAGACAGAATCTTTATCAGCCTTACTTGGCAGAACAGGTGTTTTCCTGACTAAGTATATTTTCCTGAATGATGGGTTGCGTGGTCCTTCTGTCAATCTGAATTGTGATACTTGTAATAGAGTCTTGAGACAGAATGTATCTGTTAATAAACATATCTCCACCTGCAGGCTCTTCCAGCTCTTCTCTGGCAGCAGAAAGTCTGTAACATACCTTCACTGTAAGTTTGATGCTCTGATGCATTAGATGGTATATCAGAATGTGACATTTCCTTTGAGAGTAGTTACTACAGAATTCACAACTAGTGCTCCAAATGTTTACTACAGAGCATGCACCCAAACTAATACATGCTGCATCTGACAAATGAATTCTTAACTTTTATTTCTTGCTTTGTGGTTCCAATTTATAGTTGCAGCAAGCCACCACAGAAAGCAAAACGAAAGTTACTGGTATGTGATGTTTCTTGTACTGTCTCATTACACAGATGAAGGATCTGGATACACATTATATTCTTACGCTCTACCATAGACTATTCATTCAGGTCTTGGTGCCTCAGCAGAAGCGGAGATAGCGATAATTGGCAGAAATTAAAATGAAATAGGGTGAATATTAGCACACGATAAACACAGGAAACACGATGTCTTAAGAAAAACAGCAGAAACTGCCTTCTCTGTCTTGCTAACTATTTTATTACACCTTTATTCCTCCTTTTCCACTTCTTCCCCAAAATAAGCAATACCAGTCTTCTAATTCTTCACACGACCATCCAGATTACCCTTTTCTCAAATCACTCTAATTTTCTAACTTATCTTCCTTAGGATAGCATAACTTACATTTTATGACTTAGGGTATTGTGAATTGGCAAATGTGGATATGCCTGGGGCATTTAGCAAAGGTTTAGGAGTTCTTCCAAAATGGTCCAACTACTTTTCATTAGTTGCGAATCAGCTCACAGTTGATGTGTGTAAATTTCAGATCAGGCTGAAGGTCAGCTGAGCTGACTGTTAGAGTTTGGGTCTTCATTTGGACTGAAGGATTTCCTTAAGGCAAGGCATGATGGAGTATGCTGCTGGCAATCAGTTACGTGGCTGTTCTAATTCAGCACCACCTTTGTGGGACTACTGACTTTGAACTACTGCTTGTTACAGATACACTAACTAGCCTATGCTTAGGCCTGAGGTTTTAGGACCCAACTTGCTAAATAGCCATGTTGAACTCCAGATCCAGCAGGACCCAGTGAGCTAATTGCAGAAGTAGCTCCAGGTTGGCCTAAGTAGACCATAGGTGGATGAGACTGGGATCATCACAGGTCCAGAAGATGAAAATGAGTAAGAAATAATCCCTTTCAATCCATGGTTACCCTGGCTATTTGTTGGAGAAATTGTATCAAACCTTACCATTTGTCTTGAGCTCATGGATGTTTGAGACAGTGATTCAATGGACTGTAAAAAATCTCAATATTTGAAGGTAACCTTTTCCCTCCATATTCCCATCAACTTACCTCAGGTCCAGCTTCCCCTACACTCCCTCTAACACCAGGAGGCCCAATTGGCCCAAGTGGACCAGGACTTCCATCTTTGCCAGAAGGACCAACTGGACCTGGAGGACCCTAGAAAATATAAGAGAAAAAAGGAATGTATTTTAGCATTTAATAACAAAGTTATACAAAACAGCCCTTTACAAGCAATATCTTTTCAGAAAGCAATCCAGTTATTTGTTTCTGTTACCAATTTTTAAAAATAATCTTTTTCCTTCTTCTCTGAAAGTAAGAAGGCAGTTTCAATCTGCCTTCAATGTTGTTCTTAGGTCAAGCACCTCAGCCAATATACCTTGGATCAGCTGTATATTTTTTCCTAAACCATTTAAGTGGGTTCAATTCCAGGTGCTACACAGACTGGAATAACTGCTGTACACCCACATGTACACAGACTCAGAGATATACTGTCACTTGAGAACATCCAATGGAGTCATATTTATCCACTACTTTTGGGTGAATGACATACATGGGGGTATGAAAGGCAGAGTAGCCATTAGCAGAGCTGCCACATATACAGCTTTGCATCAGCTGCAGCAAAACTGTGTGTAAAAAGAGCCCTGTAGTTATTCTGAACTGACCTTTTTATCTAGCTATAAACTATACTTATGTCAAAGCTTTACCATATTAAATAATGTTTCTCAGCAAAAGATAGTAGCGTAATTACCACATGATACCGAAGTCAATAAAAGCCAGTGAAATAAAAGTGAAGCAGAGACAGAAATCTGATTGTGGAAAAAAACAAGCAAGAAAAACCTTAAACCTCACACATTATACTCACCCGAGGACCAAATGGGCCTGGAATGCCAGGACTGCCCTGTTCACCAATAGGACCCTAAACAGAAGAAATCATCGTATCACTGTGACTTTTAAACCATATTCCTTTAGTTCTAAATAATTAGTGTATGATATATACAATTCTGTATGAATAGGTTTATAATATACATGAACAATGGGTAGTACCTTTCCCTCTTATGATTAATTTTCATTCTGTTGTTCTCGTTTGTTATAGAGTAACAACTGTAATCACAATTTAGATTAATAGCATTTACTGGTGCTTGGCTATATATAAAGCTGTTTCTGCAGAAAAGCCTTGTTTTCATGACATTTAGAATCATATTGGCTTACAAAAAAGTAACTGACAGCGCTATTATAAAGTGGAAAGATGCTTTGGGTGTCAGGGTTTTTTTTGTTGACTCTTTTTGTGCATGTTGAAACTTCCAGCTCTTGCACAGGATCAGTGAAGAAATGTTAAAAAAGTAAGTTTTCCATGGCATTTCCATTTAATTGACCCTGAAATCATGAAGTTCTTAAAAATATTAGTGAGAGATACTGTCACAGTCCTCATGGCATTTTACATTTGATTCCTTGACTATAAAGAGTTCAGACACTGGCAAAAAGCATTTCACACTCTGATGTGCTTATCTGAAGCTATCAACTTCTGTTACCATCTTGTGCTGACGGGTCACAGATTGTCAGTGATTGGTCACTGCAGGACTGGCACAAACGGAACAAGAGTAGAACACATATTTTGCAAAGCACGGGTTTATCTCATCATGCAAGAGTATTGTAAAACTGCATTAAAAATATTAGCAAGTACAGACAGCCAGGCCACTCACAAACACCTTGTGGAAGGAAGAATACCCTCATGTTTGCTTTTTTCCAATTCTAAATAACTATGTTCCTGATACATTACTTAACTATCAAGGAAATAAAATTATAGTGAAAACAGAACAACTTACAGGAGGACCAGGAAGACCTTGAAGCCCAGTGAAACCCCTGTGTCCTTTCTGGCCCCTATCGCCTCGATCTCCATTGTCACCTTTGTCACCACGAGGTCCTTGGGGACCCTGTAAATATCAGTGATGAAATGTAATATTCTGAACTGGGAAAAAAAAAAAGCGCCCTCAAAAACCCCTCATTTGCTTTTGGACACTGCATTCAGACCTCCTTCACTTCTAAAGCTAGAAAGGTGATGCTGGGGCAGCTCCAAGAATCTTAATATTTTACCAAAGAATAAGTAAATAATTACAGAAAACTGTGTGTGCTTAATTACAGTAGTGGTAAATTTAGTCTATTCAGCTTCATAATACAGTAAAAAAAAAAACCCTGTAGTAATGATACTAAATAATTAACATTACAAAATTTTTAAGATTGAGACATATCTTTGCCTTACTGGATACGGAAAATAAATTTCATAGGTGAGATTGAAATATTGTGGATCTCTCTCAGACTCATAATGATAAAACGTATTTTCAGTATTAAGTCCTCCATGTTGCATCTTTACTTCTTACAGATCTTTTCACTTTTACTATGATTAAAGTGCAACTGAAGTTACATTCCTACCTACAGATAACAACATTCAGGCTTCCCAGTACAAATAGCTTGGTTCTATTACCATCACAATTGCATTCTTGGTATTTTTGATAGCTTCAAATTTTTCATGCTGTTTCAAGAATCATTGGAAAAAATGGCTTCTGCTTTCAATTCTATATTTCACAGCCCAAATTGCATGCTAAATTTCTCAATGCCAGATTCCAAATAGTTTATGAATGGCATCATTATCATTAACTACTCAATAAGCTTTTTCTGTCTCTCATATGACATCTGCTTGGGGACAGGACAACATTCTTTTCAATTTCCCAAGTTTGCAATTAATATTTTGTTCCAAGCTTGGACTGTAAAAGAGTTATGTAACACAAAAAGATGGGTCTTGTTTGTTTTTCCATTTGGACTGAAGTCAGAATCTCTTCAGTTGAATAAGGCAGTTTCATGGGAACAGGTGATTTTGTTATATTTCTGCCATTTTTATCTAAGAATCTGCCTTTTTGTTCAGCATTCATTTCTTTACCCATTATTTGAATTGTCAAACACAGACTCTAGACATTTGCTAACTCAGGTCCTGCCATCATCTGGACAGCAACACACTCCAAATAAAGAGGTTTCCAAAGCATTTATTATTTTTCTGCAAGGTATTTTTAAAGAAAGTGTAGAAATACTAGTATATTCTAACAGAAATGTACAGCTTTGCAGCTCAGAAGACTACCTGCATCCACTTGCAGCCAGAACTCTAGAAGTTGAAGCCCTGTTCCGCATTCTAATTTGGGCTCAGTTTCTCCTACACTTTCCTGTAAAAAGGACCTCAGATAAAACCACAGTGACCATGGAGAACTTACAGGCAAACCTCGTTTTCCTGCACGACCTGGGGGACCCACTGGACCTCGAGAACCCTACAAAGATTGCATACAGAAGATATGTGAAACAAGGAACAAAAGCATACACGATAGTTTTTTAATAAACAAAGTATTAAAAAAAAGTCACACTTACAGTTTCACCTCTTTGACCTGCATCTCCTGGAGGGCCAACAGGACCTGGAGTTCCCGGACCCCCTGGGGAACCTGGTAAGCCTGCAGGGCCAGGTTCACCACGATCACCCTGCAAAACATAATTTCAACACTATTTATCTAAAGAGGTCTGGACTATACCAAAGCAACAGGACTCTAACATTGCTGATCTATTTTCTAGCAATTACAATCGACAAAGATATTCCTTCTGTAAGAACTCAAGTCTGAGTTTGTGGAGGCAGGTGTTCTTAGCCAGATTTCCTCTGCTTTAGGAGGTACTACTTATTTGAAGCTGTTTCAGAACAAGTTCTCTATTCAAGTTAACTGAATGAAGACAGAATCTACAGTAAGTCAACAATAAAATGGAGATTTCCAGAAGTGACTTAAGAAAACAATATATTCTTACACGTTCTCCAACAGCTCCATCTCGTCCAGGAGTACCATCATTACCAGCAGGTCCCTAGAGTTATGGAATAAAAATAGGACCATTGATTAGCTCTGTAATCTTCCATTTCTATAAGAAGAAATACAAAAGTTGTTCTCCATTGCTAACCTCAATTCGAGAATAACAGACTGTCTTTTTTGCATGTTACGAGGCTCTAATACTTACTTCTGGACCAGCTTCACCTACAGGCCCAGTGGCACCAGACTGGCCAATAGGTCCTGGGGGACCTTTATCACCAGGTGGCCCTGTGGGACCTTGTTTACCTGGTGTACCCTAAAAAAGATGAGAAATATCATATCAAAATTTTAATCACAAAAAAAGAAAGTACAAAAAACCTTCTGCCTGCAAAACACTATTCATCAATCCAGTCTGAAGTACCATCAACATTTGTAACTTCAAAACCTGATAATTAATGTAAGTGTTCTGATAAATTTTGAATATATATTTAATACTTGTATTTTTAAGCAGTTTAATTCTGTTAGTTGCTTTTGAATAGGCTTTTATTGACTAGAAGCTGCACTTGAAATTAGTCTTTTTAGTAACAACTCTAAGCACACTTAACACTCCCTTGATATATCAATATGTCTGATGGCAATAGGTGAGGTCTTTTTGACTCTGGAAAAATGTAGTGCAGTTTGAAATAAGTAACATGTGGGTTTGTTTGGTGGTGTTTTTTTGGTCTATCTCTTTCAACAACAACAAATCTTGTTAGCCTCAAATAATTTCTGGCCAACTTTAACTATAAATTGACTTTATGGATCCTATGGTAATGGCATATCCTCCATACCATCCTTTCTACTAATACTCTGTTTAATGACTTGATCTCCTCGATCATTAGTCTTTCCAACAAATATCTATTAATCCTACATGGAAGAAAAGAGAGCACAAATGGCCATTTTGAAGACTATAGTTCACAATTTATGAAACAGCAGTTACAGAGTATTTACTTACATTCAAGTGACGTTTTGGCACCTAAATTAAGAGTCAGGGGTTGTTTTTTTCAGGGATCTAGTTTTAAGTCAAATAGGAACATTTTAGCCAGAAGTCTTAATGCTATTACCCACTTACTCTTAATTCAGGTTCAGATCTTCCATTATGGCAGAAACGAAATCTCCCACCTCATGCATTTGTATGAGCTTTAGTTATTTATTATTCTCCCTATATTTGCTCTTGCAACTGGAGTTTTCCAACTTTCTCCTCATGCTATGGGGCACTGTGCTCTCAATCCACAGAGACGACGAGAATGTCAAAGCTGGTGACATATTGACTTGGTTGTTACTTACTGCAGGACCGGGCAGCCCTGGCATGCCTCTTTCCCCTCGCTGTCCTGGCATACCAACAATACCTCTTTGACCAGTAGTTCCTGCTGGACCAGGGGGGCCATCCGGGCCCTGAAATCCACAAAGGATAAAACAACATTACTATCAGCAAAGAAGCAATCAGTGTAAATAACAATGAGACCAAGCCTAGAGTTGGTCTAGGAAGAATTAATAACATCAACCAGGAACATACTGGCTGCCCATCTTCCCCTGCGTCACCCTTGTCTCCAGGACCACCAGGAGGCCCAGCTGGCCCTCGATCTCCCACACGGCCATGAGAACCAGGATCACCACGAAGACCTGGAGGACCTTCTTTTCCTGGCTCACCAATAGGCCCAGCAGGCCCTGGAGCTCCCTAAGAAGATAAAAACACCTCATTACATTGGACCCTTTTCTGATCATGACAATTAAATTCTAAGGGCTGTGTTTTGATTGACCAAAATATGCAAACTCTAAGGAAGGCCTAAAGTATGAATGAGGTAAGAGCTATTATCATCTCATTTATGATCACATAAATTAGATTAAATAAACATCTCATCAAATTACATCCAAGTTCCACCCCCTCCCCACACACAATTTACAATTCCAAACTCTCTCCTTTAAAAAACACTCTCTTCTCTCTTTTTTTTAATTTTCTTTTTTCTTTTACCTCAGGTGTACAACTACTGCTAGAAAACTCACCTTTGCTCATTCTTTCCAATATCATCAAGCTAAAGTCCATATTCAAACTTTTCATTCACATGATATAAATTAGTGTTTAATTGGACTTTTGTTCATTTCTCAAACACTTTTAAAAGACTTCACGTGTGTATTAAGATTTCCATAAACTTCACCTTTTGATTAACTCACAGTGACTGCAAGTTATTTTTCTCATCAAAACATTAAAAGGCACATGAAGAGAGTAACACAATTCTCTGTGGGGAGTTGAATCCTCACTTGTTGATCCACAACTAATTTTGGGGGTTCTTTCAGTGTTTCTGAAAACATTTTTAGACACAAGAGATTTTATGGTTTTGATTTGGTTTTGTTTGGTTTTTAAGTTTATTTGAATGGATCTTATGAGTAACTCCACCGATGAGATACCCCAGAAGAGGCTTCTGCCTTTTTCAGAAACTCTCCTAACTTCAGTCACCACTGAAGAGATAAAAAAGTAAAAAGTACAGGAAGATATAGGTTGTTGTTTTGTTCCTGTAAGCAATCAAGCCATTAGAGCAGCTTGAACAGCTCAAAGCCTACTTAACCCAGTGAGAAGACTTGCACTAATTTAAACGCACTGACACTGGATCAAGCCCAAGAATAATTAGTTTTATTTAATGAAGTCAGGTGTAAGCATGCAGCCACAGAAGTCAGTGCTGACAAGCTGTTCTCTTCTATAGCATCAGCCCATAAACACTGCTTCACCTTTCCTGCTTTATTTAGTCTTCAGGCTTTCAATGACCGGTTTATAAAACACACCTATTAGGAATATGACAATTGACTTACAGTAGGTCCTGGAGGCCCAACTCTTCCAGCAGATCCTGGGAATCCAGTAGCACCCTAAAAAATATTTCATGCCAACTTTATTGAGAGGAATACAGCACTGGTTACTGCAAATATTCTCAGCTGAATTAGTGAGCAGATGCTATAATTACAGACTGTGAAAAACAAGCTGAGATGAGGAATGATACACACATTACATAAAATTTCAGTATTAGATTATCTGCAGTCAGGTCATAAAAAATAAAATCCACTTACAGGTGGACCCTGAGTTCCTCTACCACCTTTCAGACCAGGAACACCTGGAGGACCCTAAGAGGAAAGGAGAAAGGGGTGATAGTGAACACCCAGAACATTATAAATAAGCAAGACCAGCCTATGCCACTGGTTCTCTGATGATATTATTTACACTTACCGGTGGACCAGGAGACCCAGCAAGACCCTGTGGTCCTGGAGATCCAGCATCTCCTTTCTGTCCAGGTTCTCCAGGTTCACCTTTCACACCTGGCTGACCGTCAGGGCCCTGTAAGGAATAACAGGTCAGAGAATACCAAATTTTTCCAGCCTAACAAAGTAATTTTGTAGGGAATTTCTAGAAGGCCAAAAATAACAGAAAAAAATAGCCCAGAAAACACTGCATTTGCTTAATGGTTCAGTTCAAAAGAACTGTAACAGTTCACCACAGTCTTTAGAAGATCACAGACGTTTTCTATATAGTCTATGAACTCAGTATTTCCATTTAAAATATTTTCTTATCTAGCTCACATTTTTCTTTTCTTTAGATATCCTATTTTCTTCAGCAGCTATTGCATACCTAAAGAGCAATAGGGACTGAAAAAACCATTGTCTTTTCTAGTCTTTTTTTTCCCACCAAGAGAAGCAGGTGCCTGACTCTCTGTGAAAGGTCTGAAACGAATATTTAGGCTGTGGGAAAGTTCAAGGTGTTCACTGGAAAACTTACAAACCTTCCATTTGGTCCATCAACCCATTCCAGCCTTCACTTCTCATGGAGCAAATCCTTGCTACCTTCAGTAGATGACACTTTATCACTTGCCTCATTTTAATCTCAAAGGAGTAACATAGCATATTCATGAAAATATGAAATCTGGTGAACAATTACATAATCTTATCAACAAAACCACTTTCCAACTGCCTAGGGTATTTATTGGCCCTTTTCTTTACTCAATATACTGATGGGGAAAAGGAACAGCTCTTTTTGCAACAAAAATGTGCCTCACATTCCAGAACACTGCAGTATTATTCATAATGAAGGAAATTAAGTATGTGAAAGCATGACTAGAATAATCTCATTGGTGTTACAAAACACATACCGGAGGACCAGCAAAACCAACAGCACCAGTTGGGCCATTTTCTCCTCGGGAACCCTGGTCAAAAAATTAGAATAATTGTATTTAACAATTGTCTTTCTATATACAGTATGATTTACAGCTAAATACACAATAAAGGATGTTAACTATTTACTGTCATAAATGAATTATACTTTTGCTTATTAATCAGAATCGAATGATCTTTTAATCACAAAATAAACAATGTTAACTATGATGTTAAGATCTGCCACGTGTTCAAGACTATATCTGAACTTCCACAATTTGGAGATGGAAGGCATGAGCAAGCACTAAAAACACGGTAGGAGAAATTCAGCTCACAAGCACTTCCAGAGATAGCATAATTAGCCGAAGAGCACACACTTTATGCAACCTACCATTCCAATCAGTTAGACTGGGGAAAAAAAAGCAAAAACCCAGTAGTTCAAAGATGTATTCTTCTACAAGGTCAGAACGGGCCATGAGCTGCTTCCACCAAGCTTTCCACACAACATTTGTTTTGAAAAGAAGGAGCCGAAGACTGCCAAGCTCCAGCACTCCCTAGAGGGGTGGAAGCTGTTCCAATTTATACTGGAAGTAAGATTGTTCTGATTTATGACAGAGACTTAATCAATTCCAAGCTGTATGAAGGATCTAGAAGGGCTGAGCCTCTAATTCCCTAATCAAAGTCGACACTTAAAATCCTTAAAATCACAAATAGATGGAAGATGGCAAGACTTCACATAAGTAGATGAACTAAGGTATACCTCTGCGCTTTGTCCATCTAAATATTTGTATGTGTACTGTAGTAACTGGTATGGGCATGATTTTAAAAACATTTAAACAATTGAAAGTGGTGGCACACTTTCCAGAGTGAGGTGAATGAAGGTAATTCTCTGTAAAGTTTACCCTAAAACAAGTATAGGACAGAGGAACAAAACCTGCTAATAGTTTTGCAAGTACACAATATCAAGAGAGAACTACAGATTTTGGCTACAAAGGAAGGGGAAGAAAAAGAGGAAAATGTATCAGCAAATGAGACAAATGCCTGGAGATTGGATCAGTGTTAGATATTGTTAACTTATGCCAGGCAAAAACCAAACAGGTTTACTCACAGGGTTTCCACGGGAGCCAGGAGGACCAATTAGACCTCGAGGACCTGGTTCACCCTTAAAAAGAAATTAAAGGTTATTATTTCCCAAGTAACTTATTTGACAAGTGGCAGAAATGCCAATAAAGTGTGATAATATTAAGAAACTTCAGTAGGGAACGGAATAAAAGTCTGTTTACCTTTTCACCAGTGGGACCTGCTGGACCCATTGGGCCTATTGGACCAGGGAGACCCTTTTGAACAAATTAAGATGAAAGGAAGTTAGAGAAGTGATGCTTAAAAACACTTACTTTAAAAATTCTCATAGGTTACTATTTCCACATGCTTTTTCAATCCTTTAAATTCTTCTCCTTTGTCTCTGAAAGCTTGTTGGGTCTTCTTTACCTAAAATTGACTTGCATTTCCTCTCACAGTGATGAAAATCCCACATCTCAAAAGACCTGCTTTCCTTCACTCTCTCTTTCTACACTAACTTCATTTTCTCCTTTATGCAGTGCTTATCAATAAGGCCAATGATAAAAAAAAAAGACCTGGATTTTTTTCTTGTTTGCTTTCTCAGGAGGAAATTAAGTCATTTTTCCCCACTTTCACAGAAGTTCTGGGGATTTTTTTATGCTAGTATTTAAATGTTTAAATTAATTTTAAAGTGTCTATCATTACTTTCAAAGATTCATATATATCTTGCAAACTCCTCAAAAGTGCCCTACTTTGCTTCAGGGGGCAGTTAGGCAAATAGGTTGTAATTTCTCCATCCAAACCCATCAATTCCACATAATGATCCCACAGCACTAACTATATTACCTTCTTGACTATTTAGATATCCCAATTACAATTCTTTTTCATTAGAAGCAGAGTACCACAAACTTGCACCAAGTTTCTTTTGAACAAATTTCCCCCTCCCACAAAAAGAAAATTGTACTGGAACTTAGTTCAAACTGTAGAGAAATACAAAAAAAAAAAAAAAAAAAAAAAGAAGGCATTAACGAAGGATAATGCAGTGCCATCAGTTCTGTAGTGGTAGGTAGCAGAGATATCTGCAGATACCTGGCTTTAGAACAGGGATGTACATTTAGCTCACCATTACATTACTTGTTCCTTAGTTACTGTAAGCTATAAATGTGCCTCACAATGATCAAGAACTGTTCTGTATCTTTGGATAATAGCTGAAACTTATAACTAATTCCAGCTCACAGCTGGTAATTTTAAGTTAGTGATTCTGTATACTGGTGTTTCTCAAAAAAATTGTCCTAACTATAAATTTAGTCCAGGTGGGATTCTCGTCTTTTGAATGTACCTCAGATTTCCAAATGCCTAGCAGCCAGTACTCCAACCGGTTTGCAAAACCCAAGGATCTCAAATACCTGTGATTCATGTAAAAAGTAACTCAACTAACTTCTGGGAAGAAAATATGGTCAGTGCATACACAGCAAACCCAATGCATTTGTGATTATTGGACAGTTGACCTATGCAGATGAGTGTGTGCAACATATCTTGAACGTGTCTTGAGCAGACTAGCCATGCTATTTATGCACAGGAGATTCAAAGCTTTACAGAAGCATCAGCAATCTCCTGCCCATATGGGGCTTAGTACATTTACAGGAATTTTCACCTGTGAAACTCAGGACAGACTGTGGGCAACTCAATCCAAACAATAAGAAGGCTTCTTCCATAGTCCAAAAGCCAGAGATGGAAGGTCTGGTTTTTTTGGCTATTGACCTCTGCCTGTCCCTTTTTTCATATTTTTACTATTGTGAGCTTACCTGAATCCCGAATCAACACACTACTACTGGGAATATCTTTTCCATTGACTTCTTAACTCCCATTACTGATGACACAAAACAGGGGCTTGGAACACAGACATCCCAAAATACTGTGGACAGCAGTCTTGAAAAACTTGAAAATTTAGAGGGTACAGGTAATGAGACTGACTCTCAATGTATGATATCACCAAGTTGAGTAGTGTTTAAGTCTATGAGCTGAGTACCCCTAGCACAATAAACAATCTGATAATCTGGTGTGTGAAGAGTAGGTCTAAAAAGTGTTAGATTTACTTACTCTCGCCCCATCATTGCCAGCTGTACCTTCAGCTCCTTTCTCACCTATGCCACCCTACGGAAAATACCCAGAAAGTCTCAGTTATGACACTGAACACTGAGTAGTTCATACCCTGAAATAATTGCAGTATTAAGAGATAGGTGATTCTGTTCAGGGCAACAGAAATAAACAGACTTACTCTATCACCCTTGGGGCCAGGTGTTCCAGCGATCCCTCTCTCTCCAGGCATACCTTGAAGACCTGGTGGGCCTGGATCACCAGGCGTTCCACTAGGGCCTGGGCTTCCCTGAAGCGAATAAAGAACAAAGTTATTGTCCATTCATCTGACAAGTATCTTTGTCTCTAGGCTGCAGAACATGCTGTGCCTATGCTGAACTCTCTGGGGTACAGTTTTAAATAATAATTTTCTCTTAAACTTGGACTTTATTCAGGTCCAAATACTTTTCTTTTCCCTTTGTGTTACTCAGGAAGTTCAGTTGTAATACCATAGTCCTTCCAAATACATTAGTATTTACTCAGTGCATATTGGGGATGAGAACAGGGAAAAAAAAGAAGCTCAAGCATCTTTCTACCTTGACCTTTAATGCCGCATGGGTTCATACACAAAGTATCTACAGGTAGAAGTTGCCAGGGCAGAGATGCTTTATTTATTCCTTGCTTCTCACAGCTCATGCCTATTAAAGGCCCCACATTACTAGAAGCAATCCCTACTTGGGGTGACCTTCCTAGGCCTAATTAAATCAACTGCAGGTGAAAGAAAGGCATGCAGTTTTCAGCATTTTCCTATAAACACTCAGCCAAGTGTCTTTGTGTAAACTGACATGGCTCTTAAAATATTGCTAGAGGGTCTTCTGCAGTTCAGAAATGCCTTTGCCCAGTGTTACAGAGAAACACAAAAAAAACCCCAAACCCAACATTTTAAACTTCAGACCTATGTGTATCTTGCACATTATTAATATTTCTATAGGGCAATAACTTGTATGTTCTCCTAGAACCCTTACATAAATAAGATACCTTTGAAGAAAAGATATCCTTTTTATAATTTAAAAAAAAAAGCTTTTCCATTTATGTTTGTGCAAATGAGCAGAATTATACATTACATCACTGCAGCAACAAAAATGTCAATTCAGCTTACCTTCGGACCATCAGGACCATGACCTCCAGCCATACCCTTTTCACCCTGCAGCCCTGATGCACCTGGTTCTCCCCGTTCCCCTGGATTGCCACGTTCTCCCTACAAAATGGAAAATTATTACTTATTTAAAAGCCAGAGTACAGTTCTGGTATACAAAATCTTAAATACACCATAAGAGCAGCACTGCTATTTGAACAAAGAGTCTGTGAACAAATTCTAGGAGAACCGATCAAATAGAAAACAGCTTTATGCTTTTATTGTTAAAGGTAGGGGAAATATCATGTTGCTCAGCAAACTAAAAACTGACATTTCACAGCTGTAAACCAAATCATTTAGCAGCTAGTACTCAACACCACTTCACAAGCTATGAAACCATTAAAGGTGGCAGGTTTTCCAGAAACCATCTTAAAATGTATCCATGTTTACAACCATTTTGTTGGTGGAAAAAAGTCAAATACTCACTTTAGCTGTTAAAGTCCATATTATACATCAACTTTCAACCTCAGAGAACTGTTATAAGTGTTTAAACTCTGAAAGAAAATACTTACCCTAGGGCCCAATGGACCAACAGCTCCAGGATCTCCAGGCACACCCTAAGCAGAACAGAACTCACCATTAGAATGAAAGCATTATTCATAGCCTTAGAGTTATGGAAATTAGAAATAAACATTTTCATTTCCAAAGTACTGTGAATATAGATGGCTAGTTCTGCGTATTATCTGTCCGTTACAAGAAGAGATAGTCCAACTCAGCCCAGGAAGATTGTCAGGTTCTAGTAATTATTTTATCCAAAAGCAGTTCTCAGACAGCTTGCAAACTACAACAGTACATAGTTTGAAACAGAGTGGGAAATTAAATTACAAAGAGAAGAAAAGGTAAAACTACTTTACTAAGTGAATTCTTGTTAAACTACACAGAAATTACCTGATCACCTGGCTTTCCTCCCTCACCTGGAGGACCCGGTGGCCCAGGCAAACCCTGTGAAAAGGTAATTAAAATGGTCATTAACTTGATAGAAAATTATTTAGATTGAGATTTAACTAAGACACCAAGAATATGAACATAGTATTATATTCAGTACAAAAGTATGCCCTCAGAGATCCCCAAGCAAAATAGGTACATGAATATTGCACCAAAGTGTTTTTGCCCCTCTAAATGAAGTGGCAGCCCTTCTTTAACATTTGCAGGACATATACATATCAGCCCTAAAAATAACATTCTCTATAAACAGAGATTGACTTAATTAATACTCCATTTTCAAAACAATTCTTTTGCTCCATATTTGGAAGACCTTTGGAAAACCTCCAAATTAAAACTGAAAAACAAAAAAGGTTTTCTCAAGGGATACAGAGCTGGTATTTAAGCCTTTGCCAGTTCAGTTTAGTGCACAGCTGGTGTGAAAGCTAAATATCACTTATTATTCTGAACATCATTGCCTCAATTCCGAAGTTGTGTTTTGTTACACAGCACTTGACTGAATTTCTCCAATTTAAGTTGATAAAGACATGGCTGTTTATTTTTTCCTTTAAAAAAAATGAACACACATACCTGAAACCCTGTAGGACCTGGAGGACCTTGTTCTCCTCTTTCTCCTGCCAGACCCTACACAAAAGAAAGTAATAAGTATACAGTAGAGGAATATAGGCAGGCTCCACAGTTTTTCTTCTCTCTGAATATGTATATTTTCAGTTATGTATTTGTTTATTATACATTTTTACTTATCCCAGCCCAAGATATACCCTATCTAAAAGATGTAAAAAGATGTATCTTATTTCTTTAAGATCTTACCGAAAAAAAATTCTATGCTGACAGGAAAATATTCAGTTCCATTGAAACCAAGGAAGCTAGGAAAATGAACTATGAGAAAATTTTGCTCCTTGCACTATTTTTTGTAATGGTCAGTAAAAGGAATTAGACTACTAATATATAAGTTTTTCAATACAAATCTTCCCAATTTTTTAGGAAAAATATTTTCTTTAAAGGTTCTTGGGATTTCTTGTTTGGAATCAACAACTGGCATGAAGATAGAGGAAAAGAGAAGCAGAAAGAGTAACGAATGGATGGAGCGACTGGGAGACAGGCAGAGTGATAAAAGTTGACTTACTGGTGGGCCAACAGGACCGGAAGGACCAACTTCACCATCTTTACCAGGGGCTCCCTAAATCAAAATGACATAGGAAGAAGTCTTGTATAGTGAACATATGTAACAATAAAGCATCATTTTCTGTAATCATTGCAAATAACAGTCACACTCACTCTCTGTCCTGGGACACCTGCATTGCCTGCTTCTCCAGGTTTTCCAGGATCACCCTGATTTGCAGAAATAAAAAATACTATTTTTGATACTGTTTTCATCCAGTAAAATATATGTAAATGTTTAAAGTTAAACAGATCTTGGGTACCAGGTGCCATACTCACACTACTACCCTTTGGCCCAGGAAGGCCCATGCTGCCTGGCTGGCCTCTGATTCCTATTGAACCAGCTGGACCTGGACGTCCATCTTCTCCAGGAGCACCCTACAGAGATAAAGCATTTTGCACATTAAATTATAAATATATTTATTCATATGAACCTATTCACCCATGGAAAATGTTTGTATATATATAAAAAAAATAACATTAGCTTGGTTTGGTGCTAGAGTTAGTCAAAATGTCTTTAAAGCAGACATACATTTAGTCATACTGCTGGATTTAACCAAATACTATGCAATTATTATCACTGAGCTGTTACGTACAAATACTTTATTGCTTCCTTAAAGAGACAAAAAAGATATGTAGTTCAAAATGGTTTAAAAATATTGCAGGAGCTGCTAAACATCAGACACTCGTACACAGACAAAACTAAAGGAACATTATCTGCACTAATTTTGGAGTTGGGAATATCAAGTGAACAGTTAAAAGAAAAGATGAACCTTCAGAAACTAAGAAAACTCTAGTTAATAAAAGTAATTTCAATGAGTTGGGACCTTCTAATTACTGTGGCATTAACTGAAAGGACTGATTTTTGTGTGGCTTACCAAGGGGCCAAGTTTTCCTTCAGGGCCTTGAACACCTGGATTTCCTGTCAAACCCTAAAATCAGGAATAATATTAGTGTTAAAATAGTGCATATAATTCTAGAACAACAGAGAAATGTAAATAAATTAAAAATTTACTACCTCAGTTACTACCAGAGTACAAACTTCTTTTTATCAAAGGTCTTCATCTTCATCTTTACTATACAGCTTCATCCCCCACTGTCTTTGATCTTCCCTTTTCCTATTATCCCTTTTCTTGCTTTTACAACTCTTGAGTTTCTCACAGGCTTGCCTTTGTTTCTGCCAATGTTACCCAGTGATCTATATCACATCTTATACTTGCTGCTCCCTTTCTCTCCTTTTGTGATATTCTAAATTCTCCTCAAATATTTTTCCTGAAAAAAATCTCTAGATGACACGCACTACTCAACTATGTAAGTTATCAATCACCAACTTAATGAAGGTTGTTAATCTGTTCATATTATCTGTGGAAACTATGTGCTTTACAAGCACACTTCCTTCAGTTGTGTTAGATGATCTCAATCAGGACTATTTCTCTTCTTTCGAAGACAAATGGAACCTGTGCTTCCCAACACCAGCAGGAAAAAACCCAGGTATTTTGGCCTTTGCCCTTAAAGTAGCCCACTGATACAAGTCTGCACTTCTATAACAGCTTCTTAATTCTCCAAATTTCATTTGAAATTCTGCAAAGTCTTTTGAAAATTAAAACCACCATGGTTTATAGCATACTGCTATTAGTTCCTTACCCTTGCACCTGGGAGGCCAGGTTCACCAGGACGTCCAGGATCTCCCTGACCTCCTTTAGGACCAGAAGAACCTGCTGGACCACGCTCTCCTTGGGCACCCTAGAAAGATACCAACTAGTAAACAGGTAGAACAGTGACAGTAAGAGGTTAAATAAAACAGGTATCCTCTACCAAGGACATATTTTTGGAAACAGAGATCCAAATCATTAATACTTCTATTATTTTTTTTCTCAATATGATTAATTAAAAGCTGTCTCTTCCATAAAAATTTTAGAACCCCTGTACTTTTACCGAGAAGTTAGGAATTTACAGAAACACTAGACAAATATATATGTGAGTCACTTCCCTGAAAGTGTTATGGCAGTTAGGAAAGCCAAAGACAGAGAAGCCCATCTGTTCAAGGGACAAGCCTAGAAAAACTATACCATGCACAAAGAAAAGTCAATTTTCAAATATTTACCTACACTAGAGCAATACATAAAGCAATATTGTAGTAGAACAGGTCAACGTCTCTTTTCACATTTCAGCACGAGGGAGCATTAAGACAGGGACAAGCAAGCAAAGCTGAACATCACAGGAATTGAAAGTGACTTTTCCCCCAAAAATTTTAGTCTCAAAACATTCAGACCCCTTTTTGACATTTGCCAGTTGCCTTTGATCCTGCATCCGGTGATTTTGAGGATCTGCGTATTTGCCCAGAAGCAGACATTTTTAATGGAACACATTCTTTCTATATATCCATATGTATGAAGATTTACAAAATGACCCAACAGAAGATGGACACTTTAATTTCATTTACCTTTGGTCCAGGCAAGCCATCAGAACCTGGAAAACCACGGTTACCAGGAGCACCCTAGGAAAAGCCATAGATACAAGATGATTATCTTAATTTTTACATAACTTATTGCAAATAAAGTATTAGATTCATGGTTTGGGTGTTCAGTTTATTTCCTTACAACTTCCTTGCTTCAATACTTCAAACTTGGGGGTTTTACCACTTGGAGTGGTAAAAATATCATTGCTGAATGCATGCTGAACAGCTTCTTCTATGTCAAAAGACTCATTGAAAGCATGACCATTTGTACAGGGCTAAGCAAAAAAATCTCCAGATTAACTTATCATTTCTCCTACCACACTGTCTTGTGCACTGAAACCACAAATTAAAATATCCAGTGTAAAAAAAAATGCACAGTATTAACTACTGTTAGGAAAATAAAGTTTAACTACAACCACAATGAAGCTGTAAGAAAATTCATGATTAGGTCAAGAGATTTTCAGCTTAGCAGTGCATCTCTTGAGGCATATTATTCCTTTGGATTGCTTACCCTCTCTCCAACAGGACCTGGCGGACCTACTGACCCTGGATCACCCCGAGGACCTCTTTTGCCTTCTTCACCTATAGGACCAATGGGACCCTGGGGACCTTGTGGGCCCTAGTGAAAGTAAAACATTTAAAAAAAAAAAAAAAATCATTGTTAAGCTCACCACTTCTCAGGTATATTGGAACTGACTGTCTTTTAAATATCATAAACATTTTTCCAAGTAAAGAAGAAAAAAAATAGGTTTCAAATCAGTTAAAAATTCAGCATCAGCTTTTCTCTTTTACAATGTGTATAAGCTAATATTTCAGTAAGAAGTATACTATGAATAAATGATAATTCTGCAGTTCAGCTTTACAGTGCTTCTTATAATCACCTATTTGGTCAGACACAATAATTTGTATTTATTATTTTCAATTGGACAAGCTGCAAAGGATTCAAAATTCAGTGAGACTCTAGCAGAAATTCTCAAAGACGACAGTCAGTGGTAAGGAAACCATTACTTCATCTGTACATTTTTGTCAGCTACTACATGATCATTCAACTAGTAAGAAAAAAAATTAATGATTGGTTGACAAGTCAAGCTGACTGCAACTCTACAGAATCACTTTTTCTCCAAAATTCATATGGTTACAGCATGCAATTAGCCATGCTATCAAATAATGTTTCACAAATATTAGCTGTGGGCTGAACAGCTATTCATACCTTAAATGTATAAATATTTATATTATTTTAATGTATAAATAAAATATAATTAATATATACATAACTCCGTAAGTATAAAATGTATTAAATATACATTTAAAATAAAAAGGACTCTTTTTTTTATGATTAGCGCACAGACCTGTGTGCTCTTAAATGTCCAGAATCATATGGATCCATTTCATATTATATGAAGAAATTACAATACACTAATTCTGTGTGCCACAGAAACCTCAGTAGACACGCTAATTTGTTTTTCCGTCCTTGAGTCCTGTAAGGCCTATATGGGGTAGGTGATTTATAACATCATA
The DNA here is from genome assembly GCF_963921805.1 of Phalacrocorax carbo. Taxonomy (NCBI): domain Eukaryota; kingdom Metazoa; phylum Chordata; class Aves; order Suliformes; family Phalacrocoracidae; genus Phalacrocorax; species Phalacrocorax carbo. The sequence goes on along the minus strand of NC_087517.1, from coordinate 36,009,134 downwards.
GGACATGCTTTGCCATTCATTATTAGCACTGTCTAGCCAGATTCATTGTGGTTTGTCTTCCACAATAATTACTCTTGTGATTATGAGCATCAGAAGTGTCTTGAAAATTGTAAGAATCTATTCAAAATACTCATGCAAGCCTTTGTGATTCCTTTTTAGCTTACAAAGCATATGGAGACTTACAGGTTCACCTTTGGGTCCTGCTTCTCCCTTGAAACCTGGGACACCAGGGTCACCCTGAAAACAAACACATGAATAACAACCATAAAGTTAAAACTCTGCATAAATCATATGACTATTTTGTATTATGCTATGAAACAGAAAAACATTTCCTAGTTTAGTAACTAGTTGTAAGCAATATAATAGGATGCGTATAATGGTTTGTGTTTCCCCTTAGCGTGCTTGTTTTTTATGATGCTATCAAGACAAAAATTTAAACAAGACAATTTCAAGAGACGACTGTCACTGTTTGTCCAAGTTTATATAGACACTCTTCTTTCTTAGACCATTAAGAAAGCAAAAACAGTATTTTGGACACACAGAACATTGATGAGATCTGAGTCTCAGCATACTCTATAGCACGCTATTCATTCATTTAAAGGAACCCCACTGCTAATCACTGTTCTAGTTTAATAGAGTGACACATTTGCAAGACATCACAGTTTCCACAGAGACAAAGATATCATTACCGGCTGGCCTCGAATACCAGGTGGACCAGTACTGCCTTGTGGTCCTGGGGAACCAGGTGGACCTGACAAACCAGGGGGACCCCCCGTGCCTGGAGATCCCTACAAATAGAAAGAACAGCAAACACAGTAAGGAAACAACAAAAATAAGGAAATAAAATGAATTCATTTCACAATTTCTTCAACAGGTGATATGATTACTTACAGTAGGGCCCTTAGCACCTGGGGAACCATCTGTCCCTTCAGTACCCTAAAGATAATGTACCAATCATTAAAATTAATTTTAATGAGGAGGGTATCGTTACCAAAAGCAGAAGATAGTTATTTTATCCACTTTACAAGACCAGACAATAAAGGCTATTAAAGAAACATAGCAACATATGATGTACTTGTGCACATGCTAATATGGGTAAAAAAGCACGCAAGCTAATGTGAGTGTTAAGCTTTATAACCTTATGATTAAGCTTAAGCTTTAAAGTCCTTCTCGGGTTGAGACTGTATCAAACTGTATGACTTCGAGTTTTACAAGTTGCTTTAATTAAGTAATGAAAAGTTGTTTTCAACAAAATAAGCATAAAACAAATGAGTGAGACCTTTCCTTTCCTGGGAAAAATGTAATTTGAGCACATCTCAGTGTCTATCAAGTTAGGTATTAAAATTCCCTATAAAGAGGCAACATGCACAAGCTGAGCACTGAGGAACACAATTTAATGTACTTACAGGAAGACCTTGTGATCCAGCTGGGCCCTGTGGGCCTGTTTCACCTCTTTGTCCTTGAGGACCTTCAGGACCACGAGGACCCGTTGGACCTGCTTCACCCTAAGATTTCACATGAGAAAACAACTGGAGGCTACGTTGCTCTAAAAAGTAGCACTACAAAGTAACTAAGGAGGAATACTGAGTTTAAGAGAGAAACAATTCAGGTTTTGAAATAGTTTATTATACTCAAAATTATTTTTGCTTACCTAATTCTGTTTCTACTACTTCTAGGTGAATGTAAACTTTAAAAGTACAAATGGAATTTTTCCTCAATGTGTGCAAGGACAAGGAAACTTTCTACAGAGAAGCAGCACTACATCCAGTGGCCCAGGTCAGGTGGAATATATTAGATGGACATCTCCCTCTAAAATCCCACTATGTATCTGTAATTTGACAACTTTTTTTTTTAGCTTCTCTAACAGCTAAGGTTTAAGATTTAGAAATGATAACACATCTGGGGTTTTTTTGCACAGTACAGATTAACTCACTGTTGCAGCACTATATTAAATATAAAAACCCTGTAAGGTTGGACTGGATGCTCCAATAAAAAAAAAATCCTCCTAGCATCTCCTTTGAATTTTATCTTTATATAGGAAATCTGCCTTTTGGAACTGATGGCTGTTAATATCATGTCTTCATAGCTGAAGTCCATATCTTCATTGTATAGTCTGCTTAGCTATTATGAGTTCAAAGCAGCTATTCCAATTTTACATCATCTGATGATCAAACTTGAAGGCAGCTCCTCCTTTTCAAAAGTTTTCATTGGTTTATCATGTGAATAGCTTTTCCAAACATTTATTAAGTAGTGCTTAGCCATACCAAAACATTTTACGACATGCATTAAAAGTTCTATCATTTAATTGTATACATTATGTTAATACTCTTCTTAAGACTTGCTTCCCAGAAACTGTTTTATGAATGTTGCCAGATTCACAACACCACCACAAAACACCTGTTGAATTTGGCTACCTGACTAACTGAGAGTTTCTTCTTGTATCATTGTTTCCTATCATGTTTTTGGAATGTAAAACAACAAAGAGGAGAAACTGAGCAGAGGGCAAGCATAAGAAGTATAAGGAAGCTGAATGGGTTGTCTTTTCTGTATTTGCAGACATATTCTCAAGGCTAGGAAAAAAAATTGAGGACTTTCTTGAAAAACAAGAGAGGAAAATCCCATGAAGACAGCACTGAGGCCAATGAAAGTTTTCCATTTCAGCCCAATCACACAGAGTCACAAAAGGTGGTAATCATGATCTGCTTTATTGTGATGAACTGTGGAACATGCCTGTTCGGGTTCTGGCATTTGCCTTACCAGTCTAGGTCATCTCAAAAAGTGTTCTTGGCCGAAACTGGAAGTTTCATCACCAGAAGGTACTGCTTCCATACTTGGACTAATCCTCACAACTTAACTTGCAATAATGCATCCTGTTATTCTTTGAATATACTGGACAAGATTCCTGAGGCACAGCATGACAATCACCTTATAATCGCCCCTTAGCTCAAGCAAAAGTGAAAGCAAAGGAAGTATCCTAACTGTGGTGAACGGCAATTGCTTCATCTGGCTTCTGATTTCTATCTTCTGTCTCAAGGTCTTGCCCCAGATTGATTTCACGGGAACTGTTAGGGACCTGCATACATGTCAGTCTGAACTCTGTGTAGTTTAGTACACATTTTTTAATTCTGTGTTGTTAGACATATTAAAAAGATAATTTTCTTTTATTTTTTACCTTTACTCCAGGAGCACCTGGAAATCCTGGAGAACCAGTTATGCCAAGAGGGCCCTATAAAAGACAGACACACAAAGCTGTAATTCTGCAGTTTAGGTCAAACAGATTAGTATCTAATCACTGGGTAAAAATTGCATAACAAAACCAAAATAACTATAAATATTGTATCCTATAGTAATATTCTAAGCGATACACATACATTTTATGGGATTGTGGTGCAGTATTTTAATAATGTATTTACCGACTTCAGAAAAGATACAGTTCTTGATTCAGCTATTGATGCACAAATTGCAACGCAAATAGTTGACAATTATTTTAGCAATTATTTTTCAATTTTAGTTTTTACCAAAATATTATAGCCTCTTTTTATATCTATTCTACTGTGGTATGATAATGAAAAATCAGGCGTTTGTTAGGCGATCACAATTTGTCCTACAGAATGTAGCAGAGCCTCAATTCTTTTAAATCTAAAATAATAATCTAGAAAAAAGAAGAATACAAGCCGCATCTACGTTGAAACAATTGCGTTGCTAGACAAAATTTTTGAGGTAAGCAGTGTGACAAGTGAAAATGTAATTAAAGGTTATGCAACTACATGCCCTGCTTCTTCGTCTTCTGCCCCATTGAGATTCCCAAATTGACAGCAAAATTAATTTGCAAGCTTTAAAACACAGATTTTGTATCAAATTTCCACGGCTGCATAGACAAAGACATACAGCAGAGAGACTTTACTGCTTGGATCTTTGTTCAGAGCTGGCAGGTATTTCTGGAAAAGGAAGTGGAGGAAAGGCTGGGTTACACCACACCACGAAACACAATGCTGTGCAGAGGTACATCTTCAGCCCCCCAAACCAGTATAGCTCTTCCCAAATAGCACTATATCTTGAGATAGTCGATGCTGTATCTAAGAAGGCCTGACAGTTGAGCAGACTGTAGTACTGATATGGCTACACTATTTCTGTTCTAGAGCCAAATTCTTGGTGCATTGCACTGCAGAGTAGGAGCACCTCATGTGGCTGTGAGGACATGAAGTTTGGGCAGGGATGCAAACAGCTGGGGCTGCATTACATGGCAGACTGTCCAAATTCACTAGAACGCAAACTTCAAGTGTATATACTTGAATATACCTGCATGGAATGACACAAACCTTGTTTTGCTAAACAGGAAGACTTCCAATTAAGGCCTTTAGAGTAAATTTGTAAATTGTTTCCATTTTCATTCCTCTTGTGCTGAACAAGACATTCAACAGAAAATCTTTCTACTGTGTCATAAACATTCTGGGTGGTGGCACACAGTGGTTATAAATATTCACCACAACACTGTTGCCAGATGATTTCTCTTTATCTTTTCCTGATTTTCTCTCTTTTTGTACATGATGCATACTGTGAAAAAATGTTCTGTGTAATAATGCTGTGCTGACAAACTTAATAAGAACAATCTGTACCACTGAGCATTAATTACAGACAGGATTTCTGCCATGACCTTGCACTGGATTTCTGCAGAACTGATGTAACAGCTCACTAAGTACACTTCTGAAAACCCTTGTCCCAATTTATTGAATCACAAATACATGTCTGCCAGATTTCTCTCTCGTTGCAGGAAGAATTCCAGAATTACGGTGTACCACTGCACTGACCCAAATAACAATGCATTTCATTAACACTTCCTCCAATAAGAAACATACTTATGAAGTACCAGTATCTCCCTTGTGACACTACATGGGATTTTACCAAAAATGTTAGCCAACCAATTTTCATGTTCAGTGAAGCTGAGTTCATATTTTATGCCAAAGAAAAATTTCAGGCTTTGTGTGTGAATTTCATAGCTCAGGATCCATCTTTTTTTAATTTTACATTCTGTTTTCAAAACTGAAAAATCTTTTCATTGTTTGAAAGTTTCTTTTTAATGAGTTAACTTTCTTTCGTGACATACTAAATAATTGAGCTTTGTAGCTTTTAGACACCTACACTCATTTTTTTGAGCTTCTGTTACAGTTAATTGTTTCTTAATGAAGTTTTTAATTAAACATTCTGTTCATTAAGATGACATAGGTAAATTAATTTTTCTGAGGACCTCTATCACTATTAAATAAAGAGTATGCACACAATGAAATTTTAATTGCAGGCAGGTGTGTTTTGGAGGGTTGAGGGGGTTTTTTGTTTCGTTGGTGGGTTGGGGTTTTTTGGTTTGGTTGGTTGGTTGGTTTGGTTTTTCTTAAGTTGAACGTCACAAAGTAGTAAAGGTTCAGGCAGAAACTGTCAACAGCATCCTAGAAGTAATGCTTTCCAAAAAAAGCAAACAAAAAAGAATACCAGATTTTTAAAGTAGAAGCTGGACTTGCACAAATAGTACAAAATCAAGATAAGCTTTTATTTGCAGAAGCAACAAATAACTAACTGTAGGTACGTGAATAATCCTACTGGCTTCCTACTCATGTGAATTCACTCAAATGCATTTTGCAAATGCACTGTGAGATTGGATTGTAGGATTGAAACCATCACCCTTTGATACACCAACATCCACAGTTTAAACCAACAGTCATCTTCAACCCTGTTGCAATTGTGTGAGAACTTCTACAGTCATGCATACCAGGCTTTCTCAGTTTGGCAGACTTTCACACAGTCTTCTGGTGATTCAGTTCTGTGTGTGACTGTCCGTAATTAAAAGGCTATCTTTTAGACATTTTGTAATGGATCAGTTACAGGTAGCAAGTTCTGCTGTTAGTGAGTAGCATTTCTTCTTGTTGAGGGTGGGTACAATCTCACTTGTCACTTTTGTATGTGAAGGAAGATAATATGCAATTTTAGACTGGTTTATCTTACAGTGCATATCTTTAAGACATTTATCTCCTTACAATATGGATCCCACTTCATAAAAGCAGCAAGCATCACCTCTCCAGGGAAGATGCCACTCCTCTGCAAATTAAAACCTTAAGATTAAGCAAACTACAGAGTATCATTTCTCAGAGGACAGCACTAAAGCTAAAATGAGTAGAACTAAGAATCACTTGCAGATGATTCCAGGGGCACTTAACAGTTACCAGCAACAGCCAACAATTTTTTTGAGCTTCTTTTGGAAGTGTCAAAAGGCAAGTGGGAAATATAAGGTGAAAAAATAGTTGACTAAAAAAGAAACTTACCATTGGCCCTGGCTTCCCAGGCATACCATGCTGGCCACGTCCTCCCTAGATATGAAAATAGACAAGAATATTTATAATAATTTATTTTTATTTTTTTTTTACCATTAGCTTTTGTGATAACAGCCATAGATACTAAAGCAATCAAAGAAATGCTGAATTGCAGACCCCTCCAAACACTGGCATGGAAAACTTCTGGAAGAAATTATGCTCCCATTCAAGTTAATGGATTTCTCTATTTTCAGAGCGGCCAATAATTTGACAGTGTCATTGTATGGAGCACGTAAAAGTCATGGGGAGAAATGCCAGAAAAAACAATACTTGACACTGGCCGTAAAGTAATAGAAAGAAATTTCTACTCAAATATGATCTCACGTTAAGGCTAATCCCTCTTTTAGCTGAAAAACAAAATATTTTTTAAGAAGACAGCTTTATTACCTGGAATTAAATTATAAGCCTTAATTGAAATGGAAATTTAAACTTTTTTCCAGCCATAATCAATAATATTATTCCTTGTTCAGTAATTTTTGGGGAAAATAGCCTCTCAAGGGAAATTTCACAGAAACAAAGTGACATTTTTGTATCACAGAAAAATGTGGTGTGAGGATATTTGGCCTCGTGGGCAGCTCTGGTATGAGAAATTACCATACAGCTAGCATTCTCCTTTTAAAACTGGTTTGACTTTTGAAATTTGTAGGAAAGGTCTTACCCCACAAAACTCTACTCAGCCCTTACTTTCCTAAGGTAAAGCAGAACTCACCATGGAAGTGACTAGCACTCACATGAATAAACACTTTCAGGCTCAGGATTTAAATTTAAGTAAAACAAGGGAAGAATTACAAGAAATGAAGAAAGATTCTACTTACAGGGGCACCCTGTGGTCCAATTCGACCTCTTTCTCCTGGCATTCCTCTAGGTCCCTTGAAGAAAGAACAAAAAGTTCTCTATTTAGGAGCTCATCATAGCAGAATAACAAAAGGGGAAAACACCTCATTTCTCCACCCCATCATAGTGTAGACAACATCAGCCACCCCCTCTTTTTTTCTCCTTCTTTTTCTTTGCTTTTAACTTTTTTAAAAACATACTTGACTATTCCTTCACTTCAAGTAAGTTTTGTACTGCATCGCTTTTCAGCAATTTTCTGCTCAGTCTTCTTTATTTGCATTTAGCAAGAACATGATAAGGTTCACTGAGACTATAAGCATGATAAGGACAGATGATGCAAACAACAGTTAGAGAACCAAGTTATATTTCTTCCTCCTGCAGGTGTAATTTATCTTGTCCTGTAACAGGAAAGAAGTAGCAGCTTATATAGATCCTTGCAGCCTCACAGGCTTGCCCAGCAGAAAATTAATAGACTGTAACTTCTCTTTTCCTGTTCCAACAGTATTTCCAGTTTTAATCACATTAGAATAAATTCTGTATATACTCACCAGGGTCAATAATGCAATCTCATTTACTACGTCTCATTCACAAACTAGGTTCCACTCCAGGAATATTACATTCTACATGACACAAAACAGTGCTTTGCAGAGAGATGTCATTATCTGATATTAGAAAGGTGTTTTAATTCAAGAAGCACTGCTGAGAGTTGATTTTTGGCATATTACACTTCTCACAAGTATTCAGTGTCCAAAACCACAAGTGCTGAGAAAAAGTTTCTCTGTTTCACCTCCATGTCATGCATGGAACCTCCAAAAACCTCCATCCGTGGTTTTCTTAGCTAGTGCATTTCTGGCCTGAATTATTTTATTTCTATCTCAGAGCACCTTAAATCAGATTTTCTCATATTGAAATCACTCCATACGAATACGTAAAAAAAAATTGCTATTGGCAATAGCATGTACAATCTTATAAGCCACTTCTGTAACATCCAATGCACATGACACTCACTAGAGGACCCGTCGCACCCATGGCACCTGTTGGTCCAGCTTCTCCCTAGAAATGGAAATGAAATGACACAATTAGAGGAAACAGGTTAGAGGAAAATGGAGTTACATGTTTCCTCCCTGTCCTCTGTGCTCACATTAGATCTAAGAGGCAGATTTGCAGAGTGTGTGTACCTGTATGCATCAAGGGCACTGTTTCCCATGCTGATGGGAAATGCCATATTTACATATACTCAGTGAAGCAGATTTAACTCCTACTTGTTCTAGCTAACAGCTCACACCACCCACTCCACTGCTTTTACCAAGTCCCTTGCTGTTGCCTCCACAGAAAGTGGTAGGCATTCTCAGGAAAGAAATCTTTTCTTATACAAACTCTCCTTAACTACGGATTTCACATTTACATTTAGATTTTGGAAGATTCACTTCATTTACTATGTTTTTAGTCTAAAGGAATAGTTCTGTCCTATCTGCGATTACCGCCTACACTAGGCTGAAAATGTTTCAGCATCAGCACTGATCAACATAGAAAAGCCTGAAAAAAAGTGCTCTATGCTCTTTTAAAATAACTTTTAATGCATCTTGAAGAATTGCTTTCATCTGTGTATCCTGTGCTACCACACAGGAGGTGAAGGTGTAAGGGTGCTGCAGTACCAGTGGGGGTAAAAATTCTAAGAGAATAATACTAGGTGAAAATATTCAGTTTGATAAAATATATTTTCTCTCCTCTCCAATGCCTGTTTCTTTCAAGCTAATCTCTAGTATGATAATCCAAAAGAGGAGAGTCAGGTTTTAGTTATGTTTTATTCATTTATTTATTTTTTATTTTTTAAAAATTTTAGAAAACTGTTTTTCTTCTCGCAGCTTGGTCACATAAAGACAACAGGAACCACAAACTGGCCAAGTGGAAAATTGCAAGATGTGTATGGGCTGTTTGTTAACAGACTCTGTTGTCTTCAGTATTACACAGGTGTCACAGACAGACCACAGTCATTTCACCTAGTGATACCTTACAGGCCTCAAACTGAGCATCAGCTGACATTGTGACTGGCTCTATTGAACTCTCTTCCTGTATAAAGCCCAGACATGTCATTGTATAGCAGTTTATATGGATCAAACACACAGTAAAAATGGGCAGTTCCACGTAGCCTCTCCACCCCTACATAATGTATACAAATAGCACTGACAGGACTGAATACAAAGCTGCATTCGAAAGATCTACTATCTGTCATTATAGAAAACATGCTTAAGCATTTAGTTCTTTGGGCCATGAAAATACCTTTGCTCCAGCTGCTCCAATTTCACCTTTTGGACCATCAAGTCCTTTCAGTCCCTATAAAGAGTTACAAAAATATGGAGAAATTATATTTATATGTGTACACACAGAAAGCATTCCTATTACTATTGTTAAAATAACTTGATACTAAAGCGTTAAGAATGGATCTGAGGTGGCAAGTGCAAGAAAGGAAAAAAATAAAGAAGAAAAAAACCAGATGGAATAAAGTTTTTAAACATTTCCTAAATGGAAACTATTTGTACAAGGTACATTTCCTTGGATTTGGTTTCCTTTTTAAAACAAGAACGTTTTTAAAAAAATCCTAAAACAACAAGGAGGCGGCTCTGAGGCACAGGAAACCTATTTATTCCTCCCTGAAGTAAAATTCTGGCCAGAAAGCTTGGTAATTTGTGATCGCTCCATGTTGCAAACGTATCCACCTCTCAAGTTCCCCACCCTAATACAAGACTTGCCAACAAAGTGAGAGAACTGTCAGGTTTGTGCCTCCTGAAGCTTGGCAGGGCTCATGCAAGCTCCTTCCAGATTCCCAGATCATTTGAAAATAGAGTGAAGAAAGCACTAGAGAACGTAGTCAGCTTGACGAGAGGTCAGCTTAAAGGGGAATAGTGTTCATTTTCTGTAAGGCCCTCTTTCTCTGAAATGCCAGTGACTCTGCTGCAATTGGCAGGACTAAAAGTGTAGTCAAATTCACCACTAGTACAAAAGAAGTTGAGTACCTTTATACTGAAACTGCCTGGAAACATCATCTATAAGGAGAGGGAAAATCTAGTTTCTTACCCTGTGACCCTTGAGACCTGGGAGACCAGGAGCACCAGGAAAGCCTCGAGGTCCCTAAGTAGGAAAAAGAAAAAAACAAATAAAATCCTTATTTCTGCAGATGAACCTAGTGATAATGCTGCTAACAGGGAACAGGATAGCAGCATTAATACTAATAGTCCTAACACTCCTTCACCTTGGTGACATAATATAGTGAGTCATAGCATTTGAGCGGGTCACAGATACAGCATAACACGCTAAGTTAGACAGTCTTAGCATTATGTATATCTTCACTGTTAGTAAAAGCTTTATAGTTTACAGCTTCACATACAGACAAGATGTTTCCTTGCTAGCATGAAGGAACGTTAGAAAGGTCTTTGTCTTCCCATAGACAATTATATGAAAAATGCTTGATCATATAGTTCAGTGGGAAATTTGTCCAGAGTTTGTGGACTCCTAAAGGGAAAATTACTTTATAAAGGTATGAAATCTTTGAGATTAATATATTAGATTGTTTGACATTATACTCAATGAGTTTCTCAGTGAAGGTGATGTCTGTTGTCATACTGGTGTTGCCTGTAAATTTGAAGTTGTACAAATTATGCTTGTTTAGGCTGAATGTAGCCCATAAAAACTTTTTTTATGTGGCCTGTGCTCAGTGGCATATGTATTCCAGTATTACAGCTTATATAACCAGGGCAATCAAATGATGAAGCACACACACGTGGGACAAGTCACATGGCAAGGAGGTAAATCATGTACAAGGGAAAACAGCCATTGGGTATCTCCATAGCAGTCTATGGGCCTCATCATTGATCAAGGCATGGCACACTTCTCTGATCAGGCTGTTCTCTACAGTGCTATGCCATTGCAGCAAACTTTTCATGAGATTTTTTGTGTGTGTGTGCAGGTGCAGTACTTCTTTCCTTCATTAGAATGTCTTCTAAAAGATTATTTTATTGATCAAAACAGCTTGATCTGAACAGAACTATACTCCACAGACTACATTTGCCTCAAGCAGTTTGTAAAACATTGTCTTTGATCCATAAAACTTAGGAGGAAAGCTTAGGAAACAACACTGCCTTGTTAAAAAACCATTCTCTCTCCAAGAGATCGTATCTCCTGTTGCTAACAAAATTGCCAGGCAAGAACCAGACACTTAAAAAGAACAGGAGGCAGCTTAAGAGAGGATGTGTATCAGGTGGATAAAATGATGCCATTCATTTTATCATCAGATACACCTGTTTTCTTCTATTTCTAGTGTAAACCATGAAAAGTTTCCTCTGCAGTACAAGTATGTATTATCTGGAAATCCTTTAATCACATTTGCATATTGAAAGTATATATAAAAATAAATTATATATGTCTATGACACAATCCCCTCTTCCCCTGCTCTCTGACTGCATGTTATAAAGATAAACAGTGCCACCCCTACCCGACATAATTTTATAACCTTTGAGCACTTCCTGCACATGATTGCAAATGACCACGTGAAATACTAGGAAAGGAGTACAACTTGCACATATTGTCACCAGTTTTATGCCTATTTCAACTATGAATCAATTGAAATGCATACCTGTGAAATGACTCTCAGGATTAACTCAAGGACTTTTGAATCACCTGTTTGGTTCTGAGCTATAACACTTATCTGGATCATTAGAGTAAACTAACACAAGTACTTCAGAAATTGAATGGCAGAGCTTTGCACTCATTGTTGAAAGAGATAGTGATGACATAGCTATGATTATTTTGCTAAAATGTAAACAATCATGCTCTTACTGGAGATCCTGGAAATCCAGGCTCACCGGTTTGTCCTGGTCTACCAGGTTCACCCTAAGGAAAGAAAAAAAAGGAACACATGAAACTAGCAAATGTGAAAATTAGCTTCTCTTACATTCTCCTATTCCAACAAATTAGGACATTCACATCTATATTATAAATATACTCTTTACTGAAACAATTTCAGTGATATAAATCAACTGAACACATCACTAGCAATGTGCATTATACATATTAACTTAAAAAAGGGCTTTCAACAAAGAATTGCAGGAACTGAAGACTGAGCACAAAATCAGCATCACAATATGGCACTGCAGCGTATTTTTCCTGTGAATTAATGAGGCAACCTTTTGTCATCCTCACACAGAGTCAAATTACTTCAATCTTCCATAGCAACAGCAATTGAAAACTGCCTGCATTGTAGCTTGTTACTTCTCCTTCTGCTGAAATGTTTTAAAATTTGTATCATTTCATTCTGGGTCAGTGACTATTATCTGTGTCATTGTGCTGGTTTTGGCTGTGAGAGAGTTAATTTTCTTCCTGGTAGCTAGCATGGGGCTGTGTTTTGGATTTGTGCTGAACACAGTGTTGATAACACAGGGATGTTTTCGCTATTGCTGAGCAGGGCTTACACAGAGTCAAGGCCTTTTCTGCCTCTCACCCCACCCCACCAGCGAGTGGGCTGGGGGTGCACAAGGAGTTGGGAGGGGACACGGCTGAGACAGCTGACCCCAACTGACCCAAGGGATATTCCACACCATCTGACGTCATGCTCAGCACATAAAGCTGGGGGGTAAAGAAGAAAAGGGGAGACATATGGAGTGATGGCATTTGTCTTCCCAAGTAACTGTTATGTGTGATGGAGCCCTGCTTTCCTGGAGGCGGCTGAACACCCTCCTGCTGATGGAAAGGAGTGAATTAATTCCTTGTTTTACTTTGCTTGTGTGCGTGGCTTTTGCTTTACCTATTAAACTGTCTTTATCTCAACCCACGAATTCTCTCACTTTCATCCTTCTGATTCTCTCCCCCATCCCACCAGGGGGTAGTGAGTGAGCTGAGGTTCAACGACAACACTCAAGCAGTAGGAAAGAAAACATGGCAGAACTAAAGAAGCATGTTTCAAAGATTGACTCCAGTCACAACCAAACATTCCTTTATATGCATCAATCAGTTCAAATACATCCAGGACTCTGGGCTGCAGAAAAATGAAAGGCTTCAGAAAAAGAGTTTCTGGACAGAGAGAACGTTAAGTGCTTCACAAATGTAATTAAAACCCATACATACACTGGAAGTGGAGGAAGTTCTTAGAGCAGTATCAAGATTTAGCTTCACTGCACTGAGATAACTGTTTCCAAAGATTCTTGTAACTCTTTGTACAGTTTAATGAGAAAGCAGCCGTTACACAAGCTATGTTATTTTTTATACTAAAATACGCGGCATCTGCAGCTTTCAACTCATTTCCAAGTTACAAATTCCAATTCAGGTTCCTTGCAACCAAATAATATACATCTACCAGTAAATTCTTAGGCTATTGTTGTGCAGTATGTAAATACTTATGCAACATGTATAATGCATACATCTTACATATATGTGTACATGCATAGAGTCATAAAATAGTTATGAATATAATAAATTATTAAGAAGTTTAAAAAGTTTAAATACTAAAATTTTATTGTTCAAATCCAGGTGAATGTTATTGTGTACAGTTATTCTAACTCATCTTGCGATCCCAAAGAGAGGAGACTCCTCCAGTGCCCCCTCCTAACTGTGGTATATTATGTTTGATTTCAAGACAGACATCTCAGCTGAAGAGCTGGCTGAGGCAAGAAATAATAAAGAGCCAGTGCTTAAACTTTACGTTTGAGAGTGACATGTAAGGAAAAGATGAGTGTTTCGAAAAGGGTTGCCAAGATTTATAGTTATGACACTGCACTTAATGAAGAGTATGACTACAAAGAAAAATAAATAGATAAAAGGAGTTACAACAGGCACATCTGCTGGTTAGTCATTGTCTCAAAGATGCCAGTATTTATTTTATTAAAAATAAAACAAGATACAAAGAATAACAAACTTACATCTTCACCAGGTTTGCCTGGAGGTCCCTCTGGTCCACGAGAACCAACTGGACCCTAAAAAATAAATATATTTGTTGAGAAGTCAATGTGGTCATTACTAAAATATCTATTTACTCCGTTTCAAAGCCTGATTTTATAAAAAAAAAAACATGTAGAAAAATGATTATTTTATGCCTAAGAGCCCTTGCTTTATTTTGTAGTGCTCTTACTTACCATCCTGCCCCTAAGAAACCTGCATTACGTTATATGAAAATATAGGATGGATTCTTTAGCAGGAAAAAAAAAAACATTAAAAATCACAGTTGCTGTTGTTCCAATTCCCTGGCTCTTCCTTTTATTTTTGAATCATTCTATCACCTCCAAAATAAATATTCTCATCATCCTTTGTGTAAGTTACACTACTAGGTATGGTTTTACCAGTGCTTAGCCATCCTTAGGTCTGTGCTGGAAAAGTAATAATGATTTTTTATACTATAATCATGATTTTGCATGTTCAAAACGATTCAAATTCCCTCATTCAGGACAACATGCATTGAACACCACAGTCTTTACTATTTACTTAGTAGCTTCAGCTGAGACAACACGAAAAAAGTATCTGTTCTGAAGTAAGGATCTATAATATATTGTCTGCAATTTCATTGTAGAAATGTTTGTATTTATTGGTCTTACCATAGGTCCTGGATCCCCAGGTTCACCAGGTGGGCCTGTGGGGCCAGCACCACCCTAAAATTAACCAAAGATTAATACAGTTACAAATTCCAAAACAGTAAAAATATAAGGATATAAATTAAAATCCATGTATCAGGAAAATCACAGCCCATGGGGCTGTCTGGATTCTAATTCAGAACCAGCTCATATTGCAAAATGTGTGAAGGTTGGATACTAAAATCCCTCAAGCTTTAGGTAAGTCCTGTGCCATACACAAACCCCACTGGAAACTTAACACCATGCCAATACTGAAACAAAAACAGCCAACATTTTCATTGCTGTTCCCTCCTTAAAAAAATGTGTGTTGGGCTAAAACGTTGTTAAAGATCTAATAAGTTGTTCTGAGTTAATTTCTGTGTACAGAGTACATCTGGTGCATAGCTCCTGAGAGCAGCATGTCCCGATTCACTTCTAGATGAAGATGCATTCAGCCATGTGTCGCTGAAGACGGACATTGCCTGAGAGATGCACACACCCACCAGTTACTATGTGCTTTGCCTTCATCTCTGGCCAATTACCTTAAAACCCCTGAGGTGAAGTACTTACTTGTTTTCCTTGGAGACCTTGAGGACCTCTTGGACCCACTGGACCCTATCAAAATCATAACTTGTTACACACTGGAAACCACCCTTCCCCAAGTACCATTCACCCTACAAAGACAGCAAAATGGCCTGATAGTGACCTCCAAGATAACATTTCCATGGTCAAACCCTTGGAAAGGCTTTTACTCAGGAGGCTGATGTTATGAAATATAAAAGTATATAGAATGGAAATCTTCAAACTCAGAAAGCCACAGCAGTGTAAATTCATTTGCAGCTGAAAATATGGTCTTGCTTGCTTTCTGGAACCTCATGGTCTCTGGAATCAGTCAGAATGACTGGGCTGCCTGTATAGCTCCACTGAAAAAACGTAATAACAGGACGGAGTTGGGTGGGAATAATCTTCCCTTGAAGGGAATCCCATTACTCAGATTAATCTCATAATGGAATCAATGACAAAATAAATTCATGCTGCTGTTCTCAGCCATGAGCAGCAACAAGCAGCAATGGAAGGACATATTTTCATGAATCACACAAACCACCAAAACAGCTTCCAAATGGTTGTGGCTTGTAACAGAAAATTCAGATTTCCCCTTTAAAAATTTCATGTGATTTTTAGGGAAAATCTCATGCTTAATTGTAAATTATACCATGAAGTAACCCAAATCTTGTCTGAAAGTAATTCTCTTGCTTCTAGCAATACAAAAATATCTATGGTAGACAATAACTTGCGTTTTGACAGAGGCTCAAGTTTTAGGTCTTTTACACACAATTCATTAATTTTTACTAATTTTTACAAATCAAATGTAGAACAGTTAGTAATAAGCCATTTAAGAATTCTGAACAACTTTAAAAACAAAACATAAAAAACAATGGTTCAGCTGAAAGACTGTCAGCTATTCAGTTTACAAGGGAAGGAAGAAAGTATATCACAGAACATGATGAATCAATGCAAAGACAATAAGTGAGTGCCAACTGGCTTTAGTAGACTTTGTGTAAGGCCTTAGAGAGACCTAGATATTGAAAAAAAAATACCTTAAAAGAGATACTAAAATTAAAACAAATCATATTTGAGAATGACAAAAGAAGAGGCAAGTACAAGAGATGCAATGTCTCAGGACAAATTGAGGGAAAGGATTAAGCAAAATGATGGAGGGCAACAAAGTAACTAGGACATTTGTGGAACAAATCATTGCATGTCTGCACAGCAAATTCACTGATGAGACACATTAATAAAAAATGAAAGTTCTTGGAAGAAATCACCATTAATCCTAATGCAAAATATCAGATTATCTTTAGAAACTTTCAAATTGTATTGAAACTGAGTTTGGAGGTTACTAGTGGGGAAATAACAGCAAAGAGGGTAACAGTATCTTCAAGATATCACAGTGTGATAAATACGTGTTGTGAAAGATAATATTCAAAAACAACCCCAAGAGTTCTAGCAGACACAGCTTAGGATGGTGGAACAGCTTTCATAAATAGTAAAAAATTTCAGTGTTGCCTTTAGGTCCCCAGTGCACTGGTAAGTAAAAGGCATATCTAATCAATGAGAGATGACAATGATAAAACTGGACCCACTGGAGAAGTAGAATGGCTTTCTTAAATTAATAAAGCACAGCTTTCACTTAACAGCTGGTTTCAGAAATAATTTTTACAATAACTATATTTGATGTCACAAGGTGAAAAGAAGCCTTCAAAGTTACATATTTGATTATTCTGCTTTGTATTATACCTGACACTTCCCAGTTACTCTGCAGTGACTCAAGACAGGAGAAAATCAGTCATTTCTTTTCCTGTACCTTACCGTTAGTAGCAGCTATATTTCAGAAGGAGGCAAGGAAGACAACAGAAGTCTACAGCTGGGGAAACTTTAAATTCACTTTAACAGAAGAATATTTTTTCACTTTTTTCCAGGTACTGTGCAAAACTGCACTAGAACATACTGTACATCCAGATTCTAGAGACATAAGTAGTTGAAGAGGATTAATTCCCCTTTGGGTTTTTGCATATGCACTCCACTTCACCCTGTTCTACAGTACAGGGCTAATCTGGTCTTACCACTGCACCAGGCATCAGTCCCATCTGACTGCCAAGTCCAGATTTCTCATCCAGTCCTGCCATCTGAGCTGAAAATGGCTGAAAAAATAAGATGGGTGATTTTAGCTGTCAGTCATTTTGATGGTTCATAGGCAAAAATCCATGTTACCGCATCTTCATTATTTACATTGGCTTTGCAGCACTAACAGCTAAATTCTTGTTTTAATAGCTAAAATAAAAGTTTTATTTCCTGTAAATTTGAGGTGGTTTAAGGCCTCAAAGACCAGTTGAATGCATCATATTGTCTGCTTACTCTTCTGACTCTACCTTCACTTTAATATTAAACAAATGGGAAAATGTCCTAAAATGAGTAAAGCCTCCCATGAAATTAATTAGATTTCTTTCACTATCTTCAAATTTAAATCACACCTTAACTTCACCTGCAATATTCCTTCATGTCTTCTAAGCCTTTCTTTTGTTTTCACTTACTGTGCTTCAAGTTCTGAAATATCTTAAGGTAAATGAAAATGTAGCTGATTTTACGATTACAAATCAGAATTAAATGTGTTGCCCTTATCGACCTGCTGTTCAGGCCAATTCAAAGACACAAATGAGTTAGAGCAGGAAGAACCTTCAGTGCCTTTCTTCTGCAAACATAGAGTTGAAATCAACAGTCTTATTTTGTTTCATTCAGAGCCAGATCCTCACTCGTGGCAGGCCAGAGCTTACAGTGGCTGAGAAAAAACAAGAGCACAAAGATGCATTCAAGTCTTCTAAGATTTACAGTTTGTTCCGCATCAGACTGGTCTCCAAAAACATTTTCCACAAGGCTGGAGATTTCCTAGCTTCAGAGACAGGAATACAAACCAAAAATGTCTTAGATCTCTGGCCACACCTATTCTTTCATATTTTCTGTGGATGTCTATGAAGGATGGTGGTCCAACACCCATCCTGGTGCTTCTGTGATTCTAAGAGATTCCTCCGAGCTGAAGATATTTACTTGGGCTGAGTCTGCTGGATTCAGGACTATTTGGAAAAACGGTTAAGTCAAGAAATCTTGCCCAAACTTGCAAGCCGTTGGCCTAACATGGATATTTCAGCTTATTGTCAGTATAACTCTATTGTTTTCAGTAATGTTGCAGGAACAATGGAGTGAGAAATCAAAACAAATATATTCCAAACAGCAATAACTGAATATACTTGAAAAGTTAGAATATGTATGTCATTGCCAATCACAATTAGTGTTCCATAGAAGAGAGGGGGTAGGGAGGGGTGGAGGAAAAAGAAAAAAAGTCTTGCAGAACACCTTGCCTGTATCTGCGGCTGGTCAGCACTGCTTTTCACAAACAATTCCTTACTTAATCTTCCCAGCAAAAAGTATACTTAACCACATTTTCATTTCTCCCATTAGTTATTTTGTTATTTATAATTAACCTTATTTTTTTCTTTTCTGTATTCCTAATTTGGTATACCAGTTTCTCTGTACTATTCCCCAGATCCCTTGGGTTTAAGTCAGAGGGAAGTAACGGGACCCTACTGAGGGTTTTAGATTTGGGTACCTTGTTTTTTCTAGATTCTAAAACCCATTGTGAAAGGTGTGTCCTTGCCAAGGTTTCCCATGTTCAACTTGGCCAAATTTTTGGCACAACTTGCACTGCCTCCAGCTGCTGTCCCTCATGACTGGGAGACGGGAACTGTGGGCGCAGCGTTCCATGTTCACTGAAGCGAACGGAAGTTACTCTCTGTATCATGTGGATCAGGCCCAACACTCACTTCATTTTCTACTAAAGCAAGCATAAAACTTACCCTGCTTAGTCCATCTGGTCCTGGGTGGGTAGGATGCCCTGGAGGACCAGGGTCACCAGGCTGGCCAGGGATACCAGGTTCACCATCGATCCCTTGAGGACCCCGAGGACCCTTGAAACAAAAACAGAAAAGTCAACAGTGTGCAAAGGTATTCATGAAAATCATTGTAACTGGCAAACAACTGCCTTGTGTGTGATAAATCTGTATTCCTTCATAAAGATCTTCAAACAAACAACACCCCTCAAGACCTGTTCCTACCTTCAGATCAGAACCACTGGCTAAAATTAGTCATATCTAACACAAAAATAAACTGCAGCAATTTCTCTCACATGCTCTTTCAGAAACTCAGCTTTCCTATCATTCCATACTAGAGTATACTATTCCTGAAAAACTGTTTAGCTTTGCACACAATATAGAATATCAAGAATTTACTTCTAAAATACAGATTACTCAGGTTAGTGTACATACATACTCATGCTTAGGAAACTCCAGTGTAAGGCTGGATTTTTACAGCCTCCTCACATCATGAATGGTTTAAAGACAGCTCATACTATTGCTGAATTCTCAACACAGTTGCACTGCCAAAAATGCAGAGTAACTGCCTTGGCGTTGATGGTATCTCTAGCTAGTATTTGCAGAATAGGCTGGGAGGGCATCCCATTGTTCCCATTTTGATCACTCACTTCTGATTCCTAAACTGCATTCATCTTATCTTGTGTCAGAACTAAAATTAAATACGGAAGCTGCTAATAAAACATTAGTGGAACAAAATCAATAGCAACAGGGCCAATAAAGATATAATTCAACCATAAATACTGACTTTAAAGTGCTTGTCACTTCTTCATTAGAATAAAAATGCTTGGCTACATCAAGGAAAGATCTTCTACTGTTTAATGAGCTCTTCTACTTTAAGGATCCTTAAAATAAAGCTTTGGAAGCCTGGCTCAGTGAGTCATCTTTACAAACACAATTATAATCAGACAGATTGCTTATATTTCTGTGAGATGAGGACTGTGTTTCCTTGTAGTCTGCAACACATTCCAGTGGAGTTTATGTCTGAACTAGTATGGTTTGAACTAGTATGGTTCACACATTAAAGCAAAAGCCTTCCCTTGGGAAAGGGCTACACTGGGGTAGCATTGACAATAGGATTCCTAGAAAATCCCAGTGAATGAGCTAATTCTCTCAATTCTCCACCTATCTTTATGGTCTGAAATTCCTATAAGCCTAGCAAGCAGAGGGAAATCTTTTTCTTATCAGACATAATTGTACACACACACCCTCCTCACAGAATGAGTTGTGAATAGATGGTATCCTGAAACAAATTTAGAAGATTTGTGCATGTTGGATGGAAGCAGAAGGTTCTAGCAGATAACATTATTTAATGTTTCTATTGTAAAGAAAAGCACACACTGCCAAACCTAAAAGTATATACTGTCCAAAGGGGGAAAAGAATGAGTTAGCTTCTTCAGTTTATTCTCAATATCAAAAGAAAACAGTGGCCTATCAAAATTAAGCAAGCATTAATACAACTACTGATTTTCAATATCCAAATCAAGACACCTTAACAAAATCTGACATAGACAAAGGTCTTTTTTTTCGTTTCTTTTTAGAAAAGGACCTACTTTTTAGTCACCAAAAATCAAGCCTTCTTCAAGAGCAACACTGCAAGCCCCCACTCCAAAACCCAAAAAGCCCTGGAAAAGCATGTTTGCATTTGTAGGTGGCAACTAACCAGTGGTATATAACCAATGTTGGGGTTTTATAATAAAATCCTTATTGTATTTTTATTTATTTTGTACTATTTATCTATTTATATGTATATTTTTAAAAGTTCTTTCGTTTTCTCTCACCAGCTCAACGCCAGTGAGGTTTGGGGGGAAAAAAAAAAAAGTTCTCACGCAGGCCACGAGGTGGCACCATTTAAACACGCAATTGACTCATCGTGGCCTATTGCTGCTGGTGTTCAGGAAACTACTGCAGGTTTTGCCTGTAGGGGAATAAAGTTAAATGCAGGTCATGGTAGAACACTCTCAAACTACTACCTAATTTAACTGCTACTGCAATCCATATTGATTGTGTAACCCCGTATTGGAACAAAACTTATCAATGGTTCTGAGGATGCTCAAGCTTATTGTCTGTCTTCAAAAGATCATTTGTAAACACCTGAAATTGTATCATGCTCCAAAATTCCCTCTCCCTAGACACATTTTTCAAACGCAAACATGCTATCCCCTAGCTGCTTCTCTCTCATTGTTACATTTTGAAGTAAAAAATACGCACTAATGAAGAATTTGAAGTAAAAAAATATGCTAATACTCTTGAATTCACTTTACATCCAAGTGTCCTGCTTTTGCAAAAGGCAGAGATCCATAGCAAGGTTGAGTTCCTTCTGCTCACTGGTCAGGAGGAACCCATTTAAAGAACAAAAAAAATTCCAAAGAAACAAACAAAAGTCTTAGAAATGTAGTTGGTGGTTTTCTAATACCAGCCGTCCACAATGTATTTATGCAGACTAATTTTACAAAGGGTGTCTGTACAAGGTTACCTGCTCCATGAGGCATTTTAAACCAACTGCAAACAATGTGCAGAGAGGTTATCATAATATAAAATATAGATGTGAGCTAACATTTTTTTTCAACAACTAAAAATAAAAAATCCTGCACTAGCAGTCCATCTGTAACTAAAGCAGTGCTCTTTCATCTCAGACCTACACTCTGACATACACACAGCTCACCAGAACCTTTGACATAACATTTTCAAAGGAGCTGACTGGCTCCTATTCCCTTGATATTCCTTGAAAGCAGTATAACAACCTGTGTCAAAGGAACTCAGAACTATTTACAACCTTCCAGTATTTTAGGTGCTTCTAGCCACCACTCTGTAGAGACATACAAGGGATGCACGGCACAGAATCAGAAATTATTTAGCACCTCATTCATAATACTGCATGCTAGGAAAGCACTTCAGACACATCGATAAACACAGTCAAGATTCTTCTGCACACCACAAGATTTCACAATTACTTTCAGAATTCTTTTAAGCATCTTGATACTCATTCATCAGACAAACATCTTATGGTGATCTAGAGAGCAGCAGTGGCTTGGCATCCATCTCAAAGAGGCTACGTACTCCACTGCTTTAGAAGTGTCATTACCATCTATGGACAACAGGCACTCACTGGAGCAACAGCAGAAAGGAGTCAGTTTTAGGCCTTTTCCTAAACTCAGTATTGGCTTGCTCTCTCCTGAGGGATAGGAAAATATCCACATAGAAATTACAACAATAAAACTCTTTAAAATCTTTTAGCAGCTTCTGCTCTTTGACCAAGCTTTTCAACAGGAAGATGTAGCTTCTGGTATTTTCAGCACTCCCTTTTGGCCTTTCTGTGGTTCTTACATACAGACACTGAAATTCCCTCCTGAAATCTTTATTTCCACTGAGCAATCTTGATTATATTATTCACCAGCATACCAATATATGTAGTCATGTATTAAGTCCTGCTAACTTCCTGAGCTTTGCCTTTACTGAAATACTCGGAGCCACACAGCTCACACTACTATTCATGCACAATAGTAATCAGCAAATTCTTAAATAGACAAACATGATGTTCCAGGGTTTTTTTGTTCTGGCTTTGGTTTTAAATCCTGGAGAAAGCCACGTTCTCAGACACTACTTTGGGTAACTGTTGAGAAAGCATGGCTTTTAGTGGAAATACTGTTAAACCTCTGTCAATTATCTCAAAACATGCAGGTTTCAATCTACCCGGGAAATGGTGAGATACAAACATTTTTCTGCTTGTTACCTGATTCTTGGACAACACCAGCAAAGTTCTGATAACTCTAGAAGACAGTTTAAAGCCACCTAACCTTTTGAACTTAGTCCAGTACTTGATTTCTAAGATGTTTAATAACTTACAGGTCTTCCCTTTGGTCCTCGTTCTCCTCGTGGTCCTTGTGAGCCTGGAGGTCCCTAAAAGAAAGATCAGAAATATTAAGTACCTTTTAAACTAGCTAATGATTAATAATGCTCTGAAAATATAAAATGCAATGCTTATATGAAAATTAATTTGTGGTGTTTTTTTCACATGATCATAAAGAAAACAGCTACAATCGCCAAGTATTCAATATTTCATCTCATTTCTACATTGCCTGAAGGGAGTAGAACCAGGATGCAGAGATCTACAAAATGGTTTCAGCTCTCATCTGCTCCACAGGTTAATTTAGCAAAGGTTTTCTGAATGCTGGAGGCTCTTAATGCAGAGATGTATGGGTTTGAGACACCCTTCCTGCTAGTCCAGAAGTGCTCTCTGCTTGGCGCACCCAGGGAGCATACTGCATCTCCTCCTTCTCCAGCTAGATCCCTGCTAAAAAAAACATCCTCCAGCATCAACCTCGCACAAAGTTCCTCAGGCATGCATGTACTACAAGCACTCATCCGTTCACTTAGGGCATGGGCTGACCTGAGGCTAGTAAAAAATGCCATAATCTTATTGCCTCCTCAAATCCAGTGGCTTTGCAGACAATTCCCATTACAGGCATGGAAGAGTCCCCCTACACATCATCCTCACAATACAAAATAGAAATGGCAGAAAGTGTAAAATGGTATCACCAGAGAAAGAGATCAAAAAAACACTCACGGCTGGTCCTGGGCGGCCTCGTATTCCTGAAACCTAGAGAACGCAATATGAATTCAAGTTATTGAAAAGTATATAGCAAAAGACAAAATTAAAGTACGAGGCAAGTTATAAGGCTTTTTCTTTTTTTTTTTATTTTTGGGGGGGGGGGGGGGTGGAACAACATGAATTCCACAGATTATCTCTTTCCAGTCTGGAGTATTTTTATAAGCAAAATGAGCAAAATCTTAGAAGTATCATTGTTATTTTTAAAAATACTACATATTAATACAATATGTATTGTATTAATAACTACAAAATAATACAATTATTTTGTCTCAACTTAACAATTCTTTTAATTTGTCTTCATGCTAGAAGGGGATAATAAAGATAGAAAGTGACAATTTATTTCACCAGTTTTCTGAAGTGTGTGTACATTTTCCAAATCCTAATTTACCATCATACCTCCACAAAATTTTAACAATAAAAGTAAAGATTATGATAGATTTAACTCAGTAGGATTTTTTCCCAAAATGTAATTGACAGAATTTCTAGTGTTACATATATGAAACAGCATAATTAATTCCATTCCTTTCATTCCTAGTCTGTACATTTTTTGTTCTATTTCCTTGATTACCACAATTCTGCTTTAAAGCACTAAAACATACACTTCTAGGGTATGCTGCTAAATGAAGAAAAAACTGGACTTACAGGCGGCACTATTCCAGGTTCTCCTTTTTGTCCCTGAAGGAAAAAGGAAAACATCAGATGGCAGAAAACAAGTGAAAGTTAATTAACAGTACCAGTTTCACCAAAACCATCCCTGTGACTATGACAAACGCTAAGATTTCTCTAAGGATACTACTGAGACTAAATTAAAGTACCTGCGATAGCTAATCCATACTATTTTTAATGACTATGGACACTGATTAAATGCAGGCTATAAATTAACAGACTTTCCTTAACTGCATAACACACTGGCTGAAAGAAGAGTCAAACTAAACAATTACCATGATATTTAAGTAGTAGAAAACATGTTGTCGTTCTATTATTGGATTATTTGATACATATGAAATGCAGAGGCCACAGCAGCATTCAGACTTCATTTCTTCAAGGTCTTAAATTAAAATTCATATCATTAAATTTATGGACGTAAAAAAACTGCATGTCCATCTCCAGTGTAGGGACAGAATACAAAATGACGTCACATAGCTTCAGAGTAAAGGACACAGTATTTGCCAATTGACTTTTCTTTGAGCTGAATATGTTGACAATGATTACTGTTGCATTCAAATTACTGTGTTTAGACCTATTGGTGGTAAATGATTTATTAAGGGAAAAAAGAGGACTTTGCAAAGATAAAAAATTTCCTGCCACATTTATCAAGTAATAATAAGCTGGTTACTCCATTTATTTCCATAAGTTACTTCTATATAGACAGCTACTCGGTTTTAGCAAGTGTATATACTTGATCACCTAAAAATTATTTCTATTATTTCTTGTAGCTGCTTACTATCTTAGAAGCTCATTTATCAGAATGTATTTTAATTTCTTTTGTATGAATAGATCTCCTCTTTGTTTAATTGCATACTTTGAGATGTACTGCCCACAGAAGTGTGGCTCTGTGCAAGAGCACATCATCCTGGTTCTTCGTCAGTGCCTGGACCAAGCACCCCCGTCGAGCACTCGGGCTCTGGCAGACCCACCTCCTGCAGAGCATCCTGTTGTAAAGGACCTTCACAAGTCCTTGGGTAACAGTTGCCAGTGTTTTACTTAGTGTTGACTCGAACATGGCCATGATGATATGCAAGCTGCCTTGGGTGGCCCAAATTATTACCATGGTGAAAGTAGAAAGGATGCAAAAAAACCTGTTTTCAGCATGGTTTCATACATTTAAATATGGCTGAGGAGTATTTTTATATTTGTGCAATCCTCCAGTGATTTATACAGAACCCCAGTTACTCACGGTTAAGCATAATAATGAAATACAATAGCAAATGTAAGAAAACCAAAATTCTTATTAAAAACACTATTTAGATCAATGAGGAGTGTAAAAATATCTTTTAAAGCTTGAATTTGTAAGTGTAACATTGCATTGGAACTCATCACGTCAATGCTGTGGTGAAGGTGAAGTAGCTGTGGGTTAAGTTTGCCTAGCAGTCAAAGGTGTCACTTAGGCTCCTGTAAATACACCTTACCTTAGGTGTATTACCACCATAGGTGGGTGTTGGTCTTTTCTGCCAAGTTACTAGCGATAGAACAAGAGGAAATGGCCTCAAGCTGCATCAGGGGAGGTTTAGGTTGGATATTAGGAAACATTTCTTTACTGAAAGAGTGGCCAGGCATTGGAACAGGCTGCCCAGAGAGGTGGTGGGGTCACCATCCCTGGAGGTGTTCAAAAAATGCCTAGACATGGCACTTCAGGGCATGGTTTAGGAAGCATGGTAGTGTTGGGTTGGACGTTGGACTTGATGATCCTAGAGGTCATTTCCAACCTTAATAATTATATGATTCTATGACCTCAGGTGTAGCCGTACGCAAGACAGGCTGCAAAGATGATGTACCAGCTGTGTCTCATATTTCAGTGTTTCTCAGTGGCTGCTCCAGCCTATGGGCAGTAGAGCAACAGCTATCTTGTGATTGATACCTGAATTAGGAATAGGTCAAAGCTAATACAAGGACAGCTAGACAAGACATAGTAACACCTTCCACCATAATACAGACATGCCTCCTGCACAAAGTTTTAACAATTCCAGTAGGAATGGTTAGAGGGATTGTGCTACTTACTGCACGCTGGGTGGCTATGTCTCAGCAATAAACAAGCTGAAAGTTTTAAGTTTGGCTTCTAATGGCTTAGTGTTCCCTTCCCTCTTTTTGTGGCACAGCTAGAGATGAAACAACCGAACTACTCAAACTGGAATTGCTTTTATGTAGACAGCAGGGATTTTCAGTCAAGGGATTCTCTATATTAAGACCAGAATTTCTGCCTGCATCCCAGCATTTGTTCCATGTGGACTGCAATCTCCCTAGCCACTAATGAAGATCAAGAGGAAAGAATTAAGTGTTTTTAACAGATCTTATATTTCTGTGAAGTGCTCCAAGGAAGTGCAAGAGATTCTTTTAACAGTTGTAATACATTTTAAGAAACCAATGTAAAGGAAATCTTACCTTTCTTCCTCTACCTATTAAAAAGGACAAAAGAAGAAAAAGAGGAAATTAATGGTTTTACTCTGAGAGACAGAACACAGTAAGAGTTGAGTGAAGGTGTTACAAGTAGAGCCATCCCCAATCCTGGAGGCACAGAAGGTTACTGAGGAAGGTCCCAGGGACATGCATACTCCCTTGTTCAGGTACGAGGAATCAGAATGGTTTTGCAATGATGTCCCCTGAGTCTCAGCCTTTTTCATCATTACACAGAATAAGAAAAAGCACTTTAGAAGAGCAAAACCTCTTGTAGGGAATTGTCAGAAGCTGGCCTAATGACTGACAGTGAAGTCAAAGGAATTTTTATTACTGACTTCAATACAAGGAATGTTGATGGATCCAAAACATATTACATGGTATTTTTCAAAAGATAGAGCTGACTGAGGTACTTTTGACCTCTTCTTGTTTGAAAAGCACCTAAAATATCATATAGACACTCTCATATCCACAAAAATCCTTCAGAAGAATATTCTATTAGCACCTTGAATAACAGTAAGGAATTCTGGAATGTATCCATACTGCTTTTGTACTTGTTGGGTGTACCTTGCTGGCGTTGGCCTAAGGCCTGCCACAACACAGCAGGATGCACCAGCTATTTATTAATGCTTGCCACATCTTGCTTCATTTCTCAATTTCACAAGTCCCTACTACATGCTCTTTACCACTATTTTGTTCTATATTAAGCTAATCAACAACAATTATACCTCCTGAAGAAATTGCTTTAATTATTGTATATAGAATGTAGCTCAAATAATGCAATACACGGTATTAATGAGCATTAATTGCAAGTTAAGAGATTTTCTTTTGGGAAAATTGAGGGCGTATTGCTTCATCCAAGTCTCGCCAGGAAGAAGAAATGGACTGGAAAAGACATAGTCTTCAGGGTGTATCACAGAAAGTATGCAGAGAGTTAATAATACTTCATGCTAATTTTTTTTCTTATGACTCGCAAAAGGATCATAGGTCCATGTTTCCACTTTGAGGAAATACTTTATACTGTTTACGTTTTACTGTTTACAGATAGTGTTTACATTTATTCTTTTGTTGGAGGGGCCTCAAATCAAGTGCTTTATTAAAGCATACACTTACTTTATTATATATATTTAAGCAATAAATATGTATTTATCCTGATATGTTTATTATATATATATTTATCTTAATATATTTGCATCTCAGATGAACCACATCAAGATGCCAGAATTCAACCTCCTTGAAATATCAAAACAGAATCCAGACCAACCTTTTAGTTATAAAGCCACTTGGGCTTATATCAGATTCATAGTCAGAAGAAAACTGTTTCCAAAGCCAGCTCAGGTGCAACCTAAGATTGAAGATAACTGCCAATTATCTACTCTCTTCAGATTTCAACTTGCACCATGGAAATCCTACTAGAAATTTCAGTATCATGAGGTTCCTAGGTCTTTGGGCTGTCTCTCCTTTTAAAAAAAGTGAACTGGAAAGCAATCTTACCAATGGTGGTGTCAAAATCGCGCGTTGTATGGGGACACACAGGACAGCACTCTCCTGGGGGCACCTGTGGGTTCTCACACTCCAACACATCTTGACACTGTATTTCATCACAAAGAATAGCTCCATTGTCACAGACACAAATTTGGCATGGTGAGGGCTTCCAAATATCCCTGTTCAGGTACATCTGGCCATTCTGAGTGCAGGCTATTTCTTCAACATCTTCTCCTGGGACAGGAGAGAGAATATACAACACATTTTCCAACTGTGAAATCAAAGGAGGAGTAGGTCTGGATAAGGAAAGAGCACATCTGGAGATGAGAAGCAGCATTACATACACAAAGAAAAGGGTCCACCAGCATAGCTAATATTAAGAACTTTTAAATATTAATCTTAAATATCTTTCTTACTTTAACACCTTATTTCTTGATCAGAAAGAAGTCAAATAGAGTGCAGAAACCCAATACAGTATCAAATGAACATTGCCTCACGAGTCTCTGGATATTGTTCTGCTCAGTGGGGTGTTAACTCTGTGTTGAGGAACTCCTGCCACGTACCTGCTCTTTGTAACTGTTGAGCACATGGTACTGGAGACATCTGACCAGGGAGAAGAACCTGCAAGACTTCCATATGAAACAGCATATATTACCTGCTCCCTGATGCAGGTGCCTTACACAGACAGACTTATGACAGTGTTGAAATAGACAGGGCAATGTTTGTTGAAAAGGAAAAAAATACTCATTTAATGGGGCCTTGGTGTAAGGTAATACCAACATGGAGAATCAAATCTTCCAAGCAGAACAGTCAGTCACTGTCCAGTGGCAACAGCAATCTCCAGTGCAAGCATACTTGCACCAGTGCCTCCAGCTGACTGAAGAGATGCTCCTCAAACTACTCAACTTGCTCAGTTCTTGTAATCCAGCTGGTCATGACCCTACATGATTACCCCAGCACAGACATAAATTATTGCTATGGATATATATTAACTACATACAAAATATCTCTTAAAGATTTTAACTATATATAAAAGACTATCCTTTGTGGTCATTTATATAGGAACAGCGTTGACTGACTATATGCATTTGTCCTATCTATGTACGTATTCACACATTTGTATGGACGTTGTTTTATTTTATCAAAGTTGCATATGTCTTTTTTAACCTAATCCAGACCATTTACAGAAGGTTTACTTTCTTTCTTGTCTTAATACTATTACTTTTCTTTCTTTACCTTGAACTCCAATTTAAAAGTAAGTTCTTACTAATTATTTAGAAATCCATTCAATATAATTTTTGCTTTTTCAGCTCCAATCAGTCTACTGTCACCAAGGCAGAACAACTTCTCTGGGCTCAAAATTTTCCCTGTTTGACTGACGGTAGTATTTAAGGGGACGTAACCATCTGTTTAAGTACTGTTCCATACATACTTAAGCCTATGCCTTTGTTTTCTTCCTACTTTGTAGGCAAATACTCCCAAATATCTGCATTATATTTTAATCATGACGTGAGTATATCTCAGTATGTCCTCCTAAAAATAAAATAAGTCTGATAAAGAAGTAAAGTGGAAACTTTTCTTTGGGTAACCAACATTTTACAGAATGCCTTATCAGGAAAAAAAAAAAAAAAAAAAAGAGATTTTTTACTTTGGCTTAGTGAATATTTTATCCTCTGAAGGAACACAAGTGCCCATAAAAGCAATGAACTGTCCCCAGGCTGTCCCTAGACAATGGATCACAAACCTGCAAACCAAGGGCTCCCATGCCAAGATGCCCTCATCTGAGTCATACACAGCAAAGCTGTCACACACAGTCCAGAATGATTCTCCTGACCCCTAGAATGCTGCAGAGAAAACTAATCTCACCTGGGTGAGAGCTCCATCTGACCACAGAAACCCTTCTATCAAAAATGTCTTTGAAACTGGACAATCCAGTTAAAACCTTTATCTGAAAACTCCCAAACAGCACTAATTTCTAACTGATACAAGACTGGGAATAGGGGCAATCATATATATATATACACACACACACTTACAAACACACACATATCCCAGACTATGGGGGCACTCATCCACTGTCATCCCAGACACATCCCATTAGTCAAAGATCACGGCCATTATTTTTTTAGAAAACCTGTTATTAGCATAAAAATTAACAGCTATAAGCACATGGAGAGTTTCACTGTTCTATGCATTTCTATCTTAATTTAAACCAGATGCAAAGAGAAAATCACAAAGTAATAAATATGAACATAACTGGGATTTCAGCTTCATGCCTCAAGTCCAGTTACTCCATCAATGTCAAAGCTCAGAGAAATAGAGCAGATGTGTCATTAACTGTTGCCTGCCATCACTAGCTTCTGCAGCTTTCTAACGCAAACTGAAATCCAAATTTATACCAGGTCAGCTCCTTTCTTCAATGGGTTTATCAAACCCACTGACAAAATGACTCGAAGGGGTGCTGCAGAAGCTCAGGAGGAAATGTTTTCAGTGTGAAGTAAAGACATCAACCAATTGTGCTGTACAGACTATTTATGACACTGTGAGAATCATTTTCCAAACTTCAGATCGTATTTTGGAAAGCACTCTTCTACTTCTCCCTTGTGTGCATGACATAACGTGCTGTCTGACATACTTAGCCTTTTCGCCCCAGATGTCTGGCATATGGTCTATGTCTTCCTTAATGTATCACCCGAAGAACTCATTGTGCTGTTCAGAAGAGCAGCAGTTTGCATAAATGAAATTTCTAAGTTACTGAGCCCAAAGTCAGCATTCTGTCATGACTTCAAATAAACCACATAGCAACTGCTTTGGCAAACCAGAGCTGAGCCAGATGGTGACTAGCTTCTGCCTGGGTCCCACTCAGTGGCTGAGAAAGAGGCACACAAAGGCAGGGGGAAAAAGCACATACCAACTTCTGCAAGTATACCAAGAAGTCTGTTTTCCTATCAGATTGCAGATATGCTGATAATAATAAAAAAGAAAAACCCAAAACAAAAAACCCAACACCAAAACCCAAACAAAAAAAAACCTACCCCACAATACTGCCAGAAACACATTTTTAATTTTAAATCTTTTAATTATGTTTGGTGCTTTTAGTTTTCCTTTCTGTCGCAATTGCATTAGACTGAGAGAGTAACCTGAAAAAGCAGCTACTTCAAAGCCAACTCATTCCACAAGCACATTTTGACATTTTACTCTCAGGCCTGAACTCCAGGCATGTAACCCATCTACACCCAGACTGGGAAAGGCAGCAAAGGAAATTGTTCCACTGTTTCCTCCGTGGTTTGGAAATCTGCAAGTTTTTTTAATTACAGTGACCAAGTCACAATCTCTTTGTGTCGTGTGTTCTTTCTCCCTCTGCAGTTGTAACACAAGGTACTGAATGGCTTGAGGAGCAGCTTTGGAAATTCTTAATGTGGTAAAAGGATCTGCTAGCCCATTAACTGATTCCTTTCTTGCCAACAAAAAGTACAACTCTAACTGGCATTGGACCTCACTAGAGAATCTACAGGGTTGCAAATCCATGAAAGCTGGTGAAAATTAGTTTCAAAGCAGTCTGCAAATATAAAAGGCAAGGTAGAAGAAATACCCTATCATATATTTAAGGATTCCTTCATTCATAAGCTTGCACAAAGGACCTTTGTGAAAGAGGATTTCAATGAAAAGCATAGTGAGTGCAATGCAATTATTTTTCTGCTGTATATTGATTTGTTGGAGTATCATATCAGTTTTGCTTTAAAGAACTATTTGATCAGAAGTCAAACAGTCAGTTACAACTAATATACTAAATCGTCATACTTAGAGACTATGGACCACCAGTTTGGAAGTAAAAATCACATCATGCACTGACATACCCACGCCCAGTTTTGTGACAACACTGAAATGGTACTAATTACTGGGGGGGGAACCCATCCCAGCCACTAGATGGCTGTCAAAGCCCATCACTCATCACAAGCCAGTGTCAAAGGAGTTTATGCACAGTAAAGGCATGCAAGGCACACCCTGCTTTGTACATTTTATGCTGAGCTTCTTTTCATTTCAAGTAGATTTCTCTCAAGGTTAATTCCACTCCTCAAAAAGCCACCAACAGAACAAGTGTTTTAAAAGACAGCATATGAAACCATTTTAGTCTTGCACCACCAGACATACACCATTTTGAAAGCAACACCTGGAAATTCACTGTTGTTTGGTTTGTGGCTTGAAGTTACTCCACATTACTGTACCCTTATTGCTTTCATTGACTTCTGGTTCACATTTTGTATGTGAAGAAAAGTAAGGTCTAGGAATAGAACCAACTAGAATAAAAAGAAACAAAGGAGGAAAATAACACTATAAAAAGAGAAAATTAAGCAGGGGAGCAGTGGGGGAACACACTGTCAAGCAAAAACGTTGTATACTCTTCATTGGGTAAAAAACTGGCTGGATGGCCAGGCCCAAAGAGTTGAGGAGAATGGATTTAAAATCTAATTGGCAGTCAGTCACAAGTGGTGTTCCCCAGGGGTCAGTGTTGCAGCTCATTCCATTTAATAGCTTTATCAATGACCTGGATGAGGGGATCAAGCGCACCCTTAGTAAGTTTGCAGGCAACACCAAGTTGGATGGGAATGTCGATCTGCCTGAGGGAAAAGAGGCTCTACAGAGGGACCTGGACAGGCTGGATCAATGGGGTGAGGTTCAACAAGTGTCAGGTCCTGCACTTGGGTCACAACAACCCTGTGCAACGCTACAGGCTTGGGGAGGAGTGGCTGGAGAGCTGCCTAGCGGAAAAGGACCTGGGGGTGTTGGTTGACACTGGATATGAGCCAGCAGTGTGCCCAGGTGGCCAAGAAGGCCAACAGCATCCTGGCTTGTATGAGGAATAGGATGGCCAGCAGAACTAAGGAAGCGACTGTCCACCTGAGTACTGGTGTACTCAACACCAGTGAGGCCACACCTCGAATATTGCATTCAGTTTTGGGCCCCTCACTACAAAAAGGCATTAAGATGCTGGAGTGTGTACAAAGAGCAACGAAGCTGGTGAAGTGTCTAGAGAACAAGTCTTATTAAGAGTAGGTGAAGGAACACCTTATCACTCTCTACAACTACCTGAAAGGATTTTGTAGTGAGGTGGGTGTTGGTCTCTTCTCCTAAGTAACAATTGATAGGATGAGGGGAAATGGCCTCAAATTGTGCCCCGGGGGGTTTAGATTGGATATTAGGAAATATTACTTCACCGAAAGTATTGTCAGGGATTGAAACAGGCTGCCCAGGGAAGTGGTTGAGTCACCATCCCTGGAGTTATTCAAAAGATGTTTGTATGTGGTGAACTGACAGTGTTAGGTTTACAGTTAGACCTGATGATCCTAAAGGTCTTTTCCAGTCTATACAATTCTGTGATTTTAAAAGAAAGGGGTAATAAGGGGGAGAAAAGAAAGACTACTCCACATATACGAACAGGGAGGTTTGCTGAACCTGTCATCCTAAGGTCTTATTTTTCCTTGCAGAAACGCCCCCTAAGTCCCAGACGCTACTCTTCTGTTATCCATCTCTATGTATAGACAACCTAATATGGAAGCAGTCAACCACCATTACCTCAGCTGAAGAGAAGGCTGGTCTACGATAGAGGAGAATACATCTCTCAATGCCCTACTTGGGAAAAAAATCGTCCAAGGAAAACTTGCAAATATATAAGAACTCTGCAGATATTAACACCTTTATTTCAGAGATGAATGGTAAGGGAAAGAAAAGGATTTGACAACAAAGCAGCTCCATTTCACTACATTTTTTACTAGCTCTACCAATGCAATAATTAAAGGAGCTGAAAGGCTGATAGACCTACAGCAATAGAGGACATAGTCTAACAAAGGCAGAAAGATGACTGGTATTGAAAGCAGAGTCTGCCAGTTTTATGCTTTCTTCTGCCAAGGGAGACTTCTTGATGCATACTGTAACTAAACACCAACGCTTTCACATTGCTTGACATAAAAAGACTGGAACAGAAGAGGTGTGGTTATTTAATGACAAAGGGCTGGAAACAAAACAGCTTGTGCAGGTAGTTTCTCATCTTCTCTTTGTTATCCTGATGGTAGTTTTTGAAAAGTGTAAGGAAATATAAGATTACATAGATTAGGTAGTTTTTAAACTTAAAAAAAATTCTAGAATATGAAAAGCTGAGCTTCAGGTTATGAATTACAAAATTTAATCCTGCTGCCTTACAAAGCAGAGGGGAAGAAATAAATCAAAGTGAGAGATGATATGTGCTAACAACCATTTTGCAGATATACCGTTGTGCATACGTACAGGCTGCCAAGAGAGGGACAAGAGGAGTTTGCTGTTAATAAATCTTTGATTGTCAGCCTGCTGCAGCAGTAAGGTAGGGCTTGATCCAGTTCTCATTTTTCCCCAGTGGAAAAAACTTTTCATTTACTCCAATAAGAATCAGAGCACATGTTTTCTCTTTTGATAGGCTTTTTTTTGAGTGGTAATATATAAAGTATTATCCAAATTACTGTGCCATGCAAATTATAACGTAAACATCAATTATTCTGAAAATCAGTTATGTTTCAGGAGTGCTGATAAATACAAAACCTATTTTGCATTTGTTGCACAGACACAATTCTTGTTAATGATTAACACACATTTACATAAGCACTTTACAGTTACCTACATGAAGATGAACATGGAATCCCTTACCAATAAAAGACTGAACTGATTCACAATTCACTTAATATGAAACATTTGTTTGTCAAAATGAAATCAAATTTGCAGACATTTCCACTCAGGGTCCATCATACATCTCAGTGAACTTTACATAACAGCTACAGTACAACAATGCACTTAAATCCAAATAACTCGGCATTCTCTTGAAATACTGACCACTAACAAGGTCTGTAACTCATTGTTAATTCACTAAGAGTTACAGAAGATGAATGTTTGTTCAGTGGATTCAAATACAGCTTAAGTCTCCCCGCAGAGCCAAGAGAATAAGCAACAAATGACACACACAGATTCATCAAGAGTATCATGCAGAGGATTCATTCATTACAGGACTGTCTAAAAGAATAACTAGCACAGAAATTCATTAGTCTAAAATAAGATTACTTTCTCAAAGTCTGTGGCTCTGTGTTGTTTTTATGCCAGCTGAAGATCTGGGTGAACGTTTCATTTTGCATTCTCCCTGTGGCTTCCTAAGGAAACTAGCTTTATGTGATCCTACTGGCTGCACTGTGACATCTGTGTCCCCTTGCCCATTTGGTTCCAGTGGCTGACTGCAGCCAAGTTTGACAGGGACCTTGTAAGACACCAGGTCATTAAGATAATAGTGTTCCTGAAAATTTTGTGAACATACTTAGTTAGGAAGAGAAGGGAGTTCCAAGTCAGTGCCCCACCAAGGCTCCCTTGGAAAATTAGTGGATAATAACAAATTATTTTCATTATATTTTTGGGAATGTGCACAGACACGCAGTTTAAAATACAAACCTGTAGGAAACCAGGTTTCATCCGAACTGATTCTTAGGGTTTTCTAATCCATCCTGCAGAGTTCCTGCTTAAAAAAAATCCTAGAGGATCATTTGCAAAGTTGACAATAAGTAAGTGTTTTTAAAAGCATTCAACAGATTAAAAGACATTGAATGGCCTTAATTCCAAATGAGTTTTCAATGTGATTGAGGGGTTCAACCCTTTAGACAAGGAGCTGCCACCCTTTGTGCCTTGTTTCAGAAGTAGAAAAGTCTAAGAGTGTTCTCCTAAATGATGTAGGTAATTTTAAAACACATATTTTAGGACTGAAAAATTACACACTCAACTGTTTTTCCTGCAGAGACCACAAATAATGTTAAGTATGAATAAATATTGCTAACTATCAAGGTGCAAGTCAGCTCCTAAGCAGAATCTTAATTAACTGTAGAAATTGCTATAGCCTGACTGAAGCCATACACTTTGTGGCTGGGCAGTTGCTTCTGGCTGGCACTAAGGGGAGCGAGTTCACCCCCTGCAATTCATCAGCTGAGAAAATGCAACCTCCAAGCTCTAAACAACATCCCAGAGGCAGAAAACCACAGCAAACCAATATACCCTGACTTGGGAGAAGAGGTAATCTCCCAGGTAGAGGGCTCTCTGAGTGTGACTGGGCAACTAGGTTTTGTCTCTTCCAGAAAATTGTGCCAAAATAAATAATTGTTTTCCACTCACTGTGAATCCAGATTTGGCTGAATAGGGAAAACTGAAAAGGAAAAACTATGCTTAGGATACCCTTAGGTTCCTCTGGATGAATTTCAAATTAACATCTGAAGTATACAACCGATTCTCCACTGCTTCCTTAACTGGATGGAAACAATACTACCCTGCATGTGGTTTGGTAGTCCATATTTTCCCAACCTTCAGGTTCATGTATTTATGTCTCCATCAGTCTCCATCAGCAGGAGTTTTGCTTGCCTTTTTATGGATAAAGTTAATTTCCAACACAGAACAATCACGAACAATGTTTTTATTACAAGATTCAACACATGCTGGATATAAAGGCAGAATATAACAGGATCCCTTCTAGTAAAATGGATTTCTCTTCCTGGTCCTACAGCACTATCCAGCGTTACACTGTTCAATTCCCTAAGAGCATCTGATGATGTTGTATCTGCACATTAACCTCACCCTTCCTGAGCTACTGAACAAGACTCAACCCGTCTAAACACTTAATCTTATGCTATGGACAGGGCAGGGAACTGTGCAGTAGCAACACTTTGCTGAAAGATTGGTCAGGCTGGTCCTTTTCTGTTGGTTATTCCAGTCTTGGATCTGCATACTTCAAAAGCACTTTGTTCCACTAACTCATTAGTGTTATCCCATTAATAAGGTTGGACACAAACATGTTTTTACTTTGTTTTTCTCTGGTTTTACTTTGGTTCACAAGTAGGATGGCTGGACATGTGGCTTGGTGCCTGTAGAAGAATAGGGTGAAAGAGGGAGTTTGAAGAGCCTGATCTGCCAGTAGTGCTTATACAAATACTCTCAGATGACAGCAATCAAGCCTCAAGCAGGAAATAAAATTACTTCCAAATGTCTAAGGCTGCACATAGATTGTAATGGGGAGGCACTCATGGCATGCCTGAGAAAACACTGTCACAGATTTCAGCAGCTGGAGCAAATCAGTCAAAAGCTGAATTCTGTAGCAGGGTGCCTGGTCTCTGCTGGGGCCCACATGGCCACAAATGCCCTGCTTGGACATTGTCATTCAAAGTAGTTACTGTGAAGTCAGTTCAGCTATAGCCACCTCTGTACCACAATTTTCTTCCTGACTCGGGGCAGAAAAAGCCTAAAAAGAATGCTTATCGTGGCCAATTATTATGTTTTACTATTTCAAAAGACGCTTGAGGCAACAGAGATCATTTGTTTTTCTAAGCAAGTGTTGGAGCACATTCTTGACTCTGGGATGACATTTTTAAGTGGAATCACTTTCATTTGCATGAAGACAGGCTGGTCCCACAGAAACAGCAGATTCTTTTGGTGGGGAGCTTACAAAGAGAACATGCTGCAAGAGCATTTCCGTCAGCAGAGGCAGAACAGGGCCAGGGCTCAGCACTGCTGAATGCTCACAAGTTTGGCAATACAGGCATTGTCTTTAAAATTAAAACAGAATTAAAACTGCAATTAGCACATCTCCCAGAATGTAAGAGGCTTCATTCTGGAAGCAAACACGCCCCAACGGTGGGAATTCTGCCCAAACTGCTGCTACTACAAATTGAAGCAAATCTTATCAGAACATAAGGAACTGTGCCTAAAGTATTTAAACCTAAGTCTAAAATAGCAAAATTACAATGAAAATGTAATATTCTTCTACTGTCTACTTTGGCTTACTGTTCTGGAATCCATGAATGTTTGATTTTGGTCTTCCCAAAATCCAGTCTTGGACTGCTGTGCATCAGTAAAAAATAATGCATTTTGGCTGTGAAAAAAATTCTCTCAGCTGCTTCCTTTGCCAGTACCAGCAAGACACAGCTTCCACTCACAGTACATTTGGATCCCTGTAGTAAATCTATCGGCAATTCACAAGAAGACATCTTGGCTGTCCAGCCAGCCAGAAACCGATTGCCCAAGCAACAAGCCATTCTCTTCTCTGCACCCATCTATCCAAGCTCTTACAAGTTCTACTGTGTTAGTTTCACATATGCTGTAATACTCACTGTAATACTAACTGATAAAATGACCATGCACTGCAAAAGAACTGGTTTGCCTTTCTTGTTTTGTAGGATTTAGCTCCTTTGAAGCCAGACAAAATGCGTATGGATGTCTTTTCTTATTACATCTAAGAGAAACGCACTTGCTGCTGCCCAAACATCCTCATACTTTGAAGCTACATACATCAAAGTTCAATAGAAACCTATCATTACACATTGCCTTTTCCACAAAGCTTTTTCTACATTGCGGTTTTCAAAGTCGACTCATATAACCCCCTAAATGCACCCTTGCTGGCTAATATCACCCTCTTTTTCAGCTAAAAATAAAGATTTGTAATTAGTAAGAAAATTCAATTCCATAATTAAAAATCCTTGCATTCCACCAGGCTCAGCATTTCAAACTGAAGTAAAACTACCCAGTGTTTGGGTGGAGTAGGAAGGTATTGCTGGAAAGCTATGTTCATAATATGTTGTTTGCACAGCAAAGCTATTCATTTGCTGGAACTCTTAGCCTCTGAGAAATTAAAAAAGAAGAATGGTAAGCAAAAATGTCTGCAAAAATTCCTGGAACAAAGCCTCTGTTTCTTTTCTGCTACCATTACCTTTACCACATTTCAGACAGCTCAGTCAACAACTTCTGGTTTCAAGATGACATGGAACAGGCTTTGGAAGCCCTCAGGGCATCCTAGATGTTTTCTGCAGAGCATCAGATATGAAGGTTATAAAGAAGCAGCCTAGGTTTTAGTGTAATCTAAAGTCAGTCACATGCATGTGCATGAGGAAGAGACAGTGACTCAGGTGCATTTCATGCCCAAGAGAGCGTTTAACCTCTACACAGTTAAACTTTTTATTTATTACTTACAGATACAGGAGCAACAAGCAGTTGCCTTCTTTCAGTGCCTAAAAATAATGATGTCAAGTATGTAACAAGT
The DNA here is from genome assembly GCF_963921805.1 of Phalacrocorax carbo. Classification (NCBI taxonomy): domain Eukaryota; kingdom Metazoa; phylum Chordata; class Aves; order Suliformes; family Phalacrocoracidae; genus Phalacrocorax; species Phalacrocorax carbo. The sequence continues at coordinate 35,969,577 of NC_087517.1, read as the reverse complement.
GAGTAGAGTTCAGTTCAGCTTAATAAAGGTTAGGAATGAGAAAACCCTTGAGACTGAATATAAAAGACAATTAGAACTGGTCAGGAATACTTGTATAATTTTTTGTTGTTTTTGTTGGAAAGCACTGAATTACTGAAATACTTTTATTAGAGACATCCACTTGAAAATTCTTCCTTTCATTTTCAGGATACTTGAAATTACTTATTTCAGTCAAGAAAACATCAGGGCTGTGCTAGAGAAATCTTTATACCACAAAAGCCTTGTAAGAAACAGACATCCAAATCAAGCTGAGGAAAAATGTTTTCATTGACCTGACCTGATTCTATCTTTTTCATCATTACTGAGTCATGAGACCTCTTCAAAGTTGCCTCAATTCATCCTGACTGGCTAGGGAAAACCCCAATACTCATAAGCACTTCCTCTCTGGCACAGGATGGGGTTGTATACTGCAACTCCCAAGATGTCTTTAAGTAGACTCTCACATTTGCAGACCAACATACTCCAATTTAATTCCTACTAGAAGAAGACTAAAGCTAGGCCAGGGGAAGAATATCCTTACTCCATTTTCCAAGTGTTGCATAACTTCATTAAATTTAAGAATGAAGTTTAAACAAAACTTCTTATTTTACCTTTATGCAACAGTGGGAAACGGTAACATTAACCATGTTAATAAGGCATTAATGTTAGTAAGTCATTGTAAGAAAAATCCAGTGTGAAAGAAGAATTAAAGTTGTCTTTGCCTATCTGGAGACTCTCTGTTGCTGTATTCTGCATTTGAATAAAGTTAAATTTTTTCATTTCAATTTCATTTTTAACTTGGCTTTGGTATTGTCCCACTTCTTAGTCCATACATATTAAAAATGAGCATTAAAAAAGACATTGAATCTAAAAAAAAATTCAGCAAAGGAGAAATTCTATCCACCCTGTCATTTAGATGCATCACATTGATAAATGTTCTTTAAAAAGATACATACCATTCATTACTTTGCTTGTCTGCAGGATTGTGGTTTTTGGGACAGAGGAAATGAAAGGCTTTCCTGCAGGCTCTCCTGCTCTTATTCATTGGACATCCTTCCATACTTCAGGGATGAAGCATTATGAACTTTTGTCAGGCAAATAGTCCATACTAAAAAGGTTTTGAATGAATTAAAATTCAAGTAGGGATATGTAGTTTAAAACAAACCAGCCGTCATCACCTCCAGCTACTGTTTGCTTTGAACTTAATCTACTTTCTATTTCCCTTAGTTCCTCCTTTCAAAACTACTTTATCATTTTTCAGATCTTTTTTATTTTATCCTACTATTGTTTCTTTGATATGAGCCTTTAAAAGCCCAGGAAGGCAACATCCAAGATACAAGAACTCTTTTTTCAAAGCAAAGCTCTACAAGTACTGACATCTTTTTGCAGCAGTTAACTCTCACAGCAGAGTTCAGAGCTGCAATCAGGTGCACATAAATGCATAGAACACAGGAATGTTGTTTATCTTCCCTTTTGTGAAAGAATGGAAATCTGCGGGGGTTGGGAGAAGCATCCATGCTTAAGGGATGCAACTTCAATATTAGAGTCGAGGTAACTTTTAGGGAACAGTTCAGGGTATGTGGGAACTCTAGTATGACTATGCCCCATTGCTTGTTTCTTTGCACTCAGAATTTGTATAAACAACATAGGGAACCCTGACTTACAATTGGGGTCTTATGTGACCAAAGCTGGTTTGGTCTTTGAAGTGGAAATCACCACCTGGAAGCCAGGAATCCTGCACACATCACCTTCCACTCAGTTTAACAGTGAAAATATGTGTCCTAGTTTACCTGTCTCCAAAATCACATGATAGTAGTACATACCCAGCTGAAAAAAAAAAAGAACTGCCTTCTTTTATTATTAGTCTTCAGTGGATCTTCTCCAGTTTACACCAGCTAAAGATTTTGACTTTCAGTCCCTCAATTAGCATCTGTTTTTTACATAAGGATCTATCATTCTCTTCAAAGAAAGTTCCCGGTGGATTACAAATCTCTATCCACAAAGTGCATGAGAGGTTTGTGATAATTTCCAGAACACAGTGTCCTATTCCTAAATTTGTTCACACTGATGAAGGAATATAATGTTGCCAGTGTCCTGCCTCACTAACTCCACTTCCACCAGTGGTCTGTGCTAATGTAGCCTTATGCGGCTACTCGCAACCATCTTTTGTGCAAACAAGGCCCAATATGTCAGCATTTTTAAAATATTGCCAATCCACCCAGGTTAGTAGGCTCATACCTGAAATCAAAAGAGTTGTTAAAATAATTATTCTACAATAATATGCACTACAGGGAATCAGGAGTGACTATTTCAGTCATTAAAAGATGCACGACAGTCCTTATTCAAGACAGAGAGAGCAACCTCAGGGATGATTGTCCCATAGTGGACCTACAATGCATGCATAAGCCACCCAAATGATCTGTACATACACAGAGGCAAAATATGACCAGCGAGCCAGACTCTGTTGTGCATGCAGTGAGACCAAGCTCTGTATCTTATGCCAGGCAGAATTGTCATGCATGTGTGCTGTGCCCAGACCTTCCAAATACTCAATGAACAGCCAGCACTGAAGAACAGCGTTCTAATCGTCTTCAAGTATAATGTAACTTCTGCCTTAAAGAAAAGAGTGACCTAAAAGTGAACTGCTAACACACCAATGTACACCTCCTTGGTAGAGTACTTTGCTGCCTGGCTCTTTTCAAAAATTCATGTGAATTCAGTTTCAGTAATGTTGCAAGGTATACTAGATGCATGTAATAAAACAAAATTTTTTTATACTCCTAGACCATAAGACTTTTTGCATACCTTCAGGAGGCCTTCAGCACTGACTTGGCATCACCATATGAATTAATTTGCTACGTTTATTCACCAGAGCCTTATTCAAAGTTTAAAGCAAAATCCTTCAAGGCTTATGGTCTCCTAACATCTACGTGCTGTCATGAATCTGACTATTACACGTGACAGGCAACAGACAGAATTGCATTAAATGAACAAAAGAGAAAACCAGACAAATTTTCAGACTAAATATACAGAACCTCATCCTCAGTTTGTGTGAATGGGTACAGTTGCAATTATGTTAATAGATCAACATCATCACTGACAGACTATTCCATCGTTTAAAATCGCTCTTCAGCACACTCATCTGCTGTATCGTTTTTTAAACAAGTGGATATGTAGTGATTTCAAGAGCTGCAGAATGGGATGCATGACTAAGTGTGGTCTTCCATGTTGTACCCCTGAAGAACTATCAAAACTAGGGACTAGGAGAATATAAAAAGGAATATAGCTTTTTGTCTCTGGCAGTGAAATATGCATAAATTGATATATTGATTTCATTATATCAAAAGGGAAAACTATCCTTCATAAAGCTCATTCTTACCATGTCCATAACTGCACTCCTGTATGTACCAGACATTGAAGAAGAGAGCAAAATATTTTTGTAGTGATAACTTTGACAAGAAAAGATAATAACCACCTTATTGGAAACAGATGGTTTACACTGCTACGCTATACATAAAGTTGTGTTGGCATTTCCATAAAAGGCCTCTGTTTCCAATAGTTTTCAAGCTGGCATGCAACATCTCTGCATCAACTAACAAGACACAATCCTAGGAGTAACCTGGAAAAACTGGGGAAAAACACAATCTTGACCTAATATTGGAAAAGAGAGAAGGGAGGTGTTTGTGGGGGCAGACTGACAGAGAAAATGATAGTATCGCAGCAGTTCATTGGTTTCTACAAGAAACTCAGTATGCAAGGTCATATCTCATTCTGCTTTTGTGGATGTTCGTGGCACAACTGCAGTGACTTCATCAATGCAGAATCATAATGCACGCCATCTCTGTCATATGCTGTCATATATTCCACAAAATTTTCACAGAATTTTCACAGAATCACAGGGGTTGGAAGGGACCTCTGGAGATCATCTTGTCCAACCCCCTGCTTGAGCAGGGACACCTAGAGCAGGGGGCACAGGAACGCGTCCAGGCGGGTTTTGAATGTCTCCAGGGAAGGAGACTCCACAGCCTCCCTGGGCAGCCTGTGCCACTGCTCTGGCACCCTCACAGGAAAGAAGTTTTTTCTCATACTGAGGTGGAACTGCCTGTGTTCCAGCTTGTGCCCATTGCCCCTTGTCCTGCTGTTGGGCACCACTGAAAAGAGTCCGATCCCATCCCCTTGACACCTACCCTTCAGATATTTATAAGTATTGATAAGATCCCCCCTCAGCCTTCTCTTGTCCAGGCTGAACAAACCCAAGTCTCTCAGCCTTTCCTCATAAGGGAGATGCTCCAGTCCCCTCATCATCTTGGTAGCTCTCTGCTGGACTTGCTCAAGCAGTTAAACATATACAAATACTGTGTCACATATGTACAAATATGCATATACAATATATATTATTATGAATAGTTGTAAGCCAAGGATAAGACCTGTTAGAAACTGAAACAAATATAGATAAAATAGCTATTTGTAATAGATGAAAATGGTTAGGTCTTTAAAAAACAAAACAAAAAACCCACCCAACTTTGTCTAATGCATGAGCTAACACAGATTCCATTATTGCTAAAACAAACCCCAAATTAATAAACAACATTCAGGTACATTTTAGAAAACATTGGTTGAGCATTTAACTGCTTTCATCCAGTACTGATAATTATCTGGGATAATTTAATGCATGTACACTAACTGTATCTATTGAAAATTAATTATTTTTTAAGACCTATGTTGAAAAATAACTAACTATGCTTCTCTTATCACTCAGTTCTGGATCCAACCCAGAATTTAACATTATAGTTTAGACCCCTCTAATTTAACAATCACAAAAACTTTTTTTAGCTTAATTAAATATGAATCTGTTTGCTTACACAATTCGCTTCATATTGCCTAGTTCTCCGTTTCATTTGTGATAGAAACCTTGGGGTACTAAGTGTAACAAAGGTTACACCCACCTAAAGCTCCATAATACTTTTTAAAATTTATATAAAAACGTAAATATAATTATAAATTACATAAAATGTATATATATGTGTATATATACGTGCGTGTGTGTAAATTGGACTAATTTAGTGTTTGGGAAATCCCCCAGAGGGGCAATTTTTAGAAACTTGAAGTCTGTTGCTTTGGTTTTGAGTCAATTGAGATCAGTGACATTTTGGCAGGGGTGTAGCCTCCTGTACAATTCTGTACTAGTAAGTGTGAACACAAGAAACAGATAAATTTGTGTTTACTTTTGGGGCACAGAGTAAATCTTCCCTGTTGATATACTGTAGGACAAACAGGGAGAAGTTTACTTCCAAGATGAGATGCCCCCCACTGTGCACAGCTCATAAACTACTACATTACACAGAAATCACTGTGATGTGATTTTAGTACAATACTCATCAATTTAGAAATCCAGTAATTTAAAACTACTATGGAGTATCTTTTGCATTTTTTTCTGATTCCATTTTCTTCTACCAGGATCAAATATATGACGTGAAAACGTGGCTTTCTTCAACATCAGGAGTAAGCCTGACTTAGTGCTGAAAATATAATTTTTTTTAAATTACCTAGTCATATTTCAGAAGACAGTGATTTGATAGACCTGTATCAACAAGGTTTGGGGATGCAAAATATCCTTTCAATGTATTAGAAGAGCAATGTAAGTTATATAGTTCCAAGGCTGACCCACACAGCATGGTTCCACGCATTTGGCTGCACCATTTTGACAAACAGAAAGTTATAAATAAATTGTGTTCAGAAGCAAACCTCACTTTGAGGCATTCCTTGGATATCAACACTTGAAGAACGTAAACAGCCTTGTTGTTTCAGGGCCCTTACACTCTTGATGTTAAGCAGAGCAGCGTAGTTTACACTCAAAACAGTCTATAATTCAAGTATAACAACTTACAAAAGCACATAGCTCAGAGATTGCTTATTGTACTTTACAGAATCTTTCAAACAAATCAGAACGGTGACTGCCAAGTGAGATACAGTTATGGTGTTAATAAAGGAGTAATAATAAATAAATAAGTCAATTCTAAAAAAATAATCTTGCATAGCCGCTGAGCATCTGGCCACCGAAACTAGTTAAAAATCTTAACGTTCTTCGATTTTGAATAAAAAACCCTGAAATACCTCCACTCATTAATTTCTATCTATTCATCAGGAAAATACACAAACTCTAAATATAAAAAAAGATACTATTTCATGGAGATGGGTGCAAACGACCAAATTGAAGGTATTACACTGTCAAATCATTCTTAGACACTGGCATTTATTGATTCTACTCTACAACGTACAGCATGGATTAAAAGCTTTGGCTGGGTATATATCAGCTCTGTGCACTATTAGAAATATCCATAGAAACCATGTTCTCCAGAGCATTTTGTAATTAAATTTCGAGGTCTCATTAACATGATCTTTCAGTTAATGGTGTTAACCTAATCTTTTCTTAATTATTATGTTAGTAGGCCACACATTGCTCCTTTTTAAAGAAATAATATTAAATACATAATTTAATTGTACTGACTGGATTCTGAACATACTATTTGGTTCAAAAATAAGAAATTATAGAGGATTGAAATTATTTTGTTTGCTTATTAAACTTAAGTAAATACTTTTGTGCATTGCATCTACAATTTATTGTAGTTTACTGAGATGTGGAACTCTCCTACAAATCTGCCTGAGGACTTGTTTGCCCCACTGGAAGTTATCTTCATTACATGCAATTAGGGTGAAGAAACAATTTACAGAAATGACAGGAGGCAGGAGCAGAGGAAGATCACTGGAGGCAGATCTCTTGATCTCTTGTGAGAGACCTGTGCATTTGTGCCTCACCGCACTTGGTCTAGCAGCAGTTCCAGGACTCTAACACAGGCAAAGACAGTTATTTGTAATAGAGTTGATCTGTGTACATGAAAGTGAAAAAAAGAAAAAAAAAACTAAAACAATCTACCACAAACAAAAAAAAACCCACACAAAAAATTCTCCAACCCACACACCACTGAAAAAGAAAAACCATTCTGACAACCATTACAGATACTGCCCTTTTCCCAGACCTGACTAAATATGACTGAATGACATCCACTAAATCTCACTGAAATGAATTGGAATCCTCTCATCCTCTGTCAGAGGCATTGCAACCTGCTAAGCTGGGATGGGATCAGCTCCGGATCCCCGGCCAGTATTATGTAATAACCGCATTCTAGCCAGCCTTAAAAAAAAAACCCCAAACAACACTAGAACAAGATTTCTAGTACATATGAATATTAATATAATGTAACAATTTTCAAACTCTAAGTAACAGAAATCACCATTGAGCTTTAATGCTTTTATTGAGGCATGAAAGAATAATAAAGATTACGTCATATTAGGAATGAAACAGTGCATAACAGAGATGATACATTTCAGTACACAATCCTGTAAATACTAAGCAAACGCTGAGGTTTCAAGACTTCCAACAACACGCAGACAAGACATTAGACCCCACAAGAAGCATGAATGAGAACCACATGTCCACAAGAACCTCACCTGTGTCCAAGAGACTGCATTTTCCAATTAGAGAGATGAGGAAGCACGAAAAAAAACTAAAAGGTACCTTAACAATTCTTGAGAAACTAGAAGAATGAGGTACACTACATTTTTTTATTATTGATGTAATCAATAAGAACATAGTTTGGTCAAACACAGAATACTGGGGTCAAAGGCAAAGTTGAGAGAATGAATGAAATGTAATATGCAGAGCGCCAGAGAATAGATGGTCTTACAGTCACTTTCACCTCCAAATACAAGAATCTAGTGAATAATCTTTCACAAACTTAACAAGGTGCTACAGAAATTATTATTTTCTATATATATGTGTATTTACATTTGGAAAACACAATTTATTTATTTTTATTCCAAACTATATAATTTTATAGGGACCTCTATTGGTGCTACAGAATGAGTAGTTCACTTAAATACTTTGGAAGAATTATTCTTTAAATACTGGAGAAAAGTTCTGGGGTGAAATCTACGGCTTGCAGATGAACATCATACTGCTTTCTTCATAGTGGTGAAATTCTTCAAGACAGACCATTTAGGTTTAAAAGGGGTAAATACACAAGGACTCTCCCAATATTTTTCATTCAGTGTGTATGCCCTATATATTTATTACCATATATAGAACCGAGCAAGATTTATTCCAGGTTTGCCTTATGAAACCTCTGCTTCATCCTGAAACTCAATATTTATAGCACAGTCTGATATTAAGCAGTCATTCAAATAGCGTGGGAATCAGCCTTTATACGTCTATGTTATAATACTCCTTTCAACACGTGAGAACTTTCCAGTCTCCACAAAGGGGGAAATTATTTTAATTCAGCACCAGAGATTCTGCCAACACAAGGAAACAAAACTTTACTAAATCAGAACAGACCTTGAGTGAGAACACATCCTCCAAGATCTGAAATCAAGGTAAGGTTTGGGGATGTTAAAAAAAAATAGCTATCAATGATACTCCTATGCAGTTTTGTAACTTGTGATTTCTATGCATTTCTTGGTACACAGGACACTACAGGATACCTAACTTGAGCCTAATTCACAGTGGCTAGCAAAGCAGTCCTAAACAATAAATTCTAATCTCATAGTCAACAGACAGCAGCAGAGGAGGGTATTTTAAAGACTGTAGAAGAAGGTTCTGCCTGGCCAGGCAGATGGAGTTTCTCCATGGCCATCTTCAAACACACCTTCACTACGTTCACAGGGTAAGCTCCCGAGCCTGGGCACAGCTCATGCACAGATCCTACAACAAGGCCAGAATGGCACAGAACCAGCAGGATGCTGAGCCCTGCACTATAGGATGACCCAGGACATCCAGGAGCTGCTGAAGCCAGAAGTCACTCTGGGAACTGCCTGGATGCCTGCATTGATGGAGCAGTTTGAAGAGTCAGCTCACTAACTTTTATGAATTAACTAGAATTTAATGATTAAATTAGACTGATTACATTTTTTCCCCTACTACAGATGCTAATGGCCACTTCGGTATGGTTATTTTCAATAAAAGTTACATTTATTAAACTATCTGTCACCGTATGCTTTGCAGAGTATCTTCATCTCAAAAGCGTGAGTTAACGAAACTCTGAAACACAGAGGTATACAGAAGACTATTTTAAAAAAAAAAAAAAAAAAAAAAACAAAAACCACAACCAAAAACAGAAACCAAAATATTGTCCTGAGGTTACTAAGACCCATGAGAAACATCAGACCTCACAAAGCAGTCTGAAATAAACTTGACAAGAATGAGACACAGATAACTAATGACTTTTCCAATACAAAGTCACGTATTGTCCTCTAAATTTCTCTACTGTTGCTTGTGCTGAAATAACAGACGAGTCCATTTTCAAACCAAGGCCTAAAATCTGGCTTAATTATTCTGTAATGATTCTCTCACAAAGATCTGTTCCAAAAGCCTTAAAACTAAAATGGAATGCTCTAAAAATGTGTTTCTGAGAAGTAACTAAGCCTTGTTTAAAATAGCATAACTGTGTTTGTTTAAGGTAAGATTAGCTCAATCTACAACATGATTAGACTTCTATTCAATTAGTGCAGATGTATTTTTTGGCTCCCAAATCCCCACTGGTTCAAAAGCCACTGTATAGCAGCGTTTCATTTTTCTTCACTGAATGAGTAGTAAACTACTGATCAATACCTCCAATAAGCACTTTCACACGGATTTCCACTCTCACAGAAAGCCTGCCAATCTCAAGAGACAAAAGAGCTTCTGTGCCACGTTTTATATCTATTTTTGTATCATGGGAGCTCAGTTTTCTAGGCTAGAAGTGGTAGTTTCCTGCCAGATCCACCCACTCATACTGCAGCTTCTCATGGTGAACACTTCAAAACACCAAGAGGAGAAATTATGTTTTAATGAATGTCAAAGCTCTCTACCTAAGAAAACCATTGATCTAAGTTTGAGACTAAAGTTCTAGCACACAATCCATTTTCTGCTTCTACATCAGCTGTTCATACCAACATATGTGAAAGTACGCCTCTGCGGACATTTGCTACTGCTCAGTCTTGGATCTTCTCTTTTAAAAAAACATAATTCCTTGTAATGGCATATTGCCAGCCGTTGATGGCTAAGAAACTGAACTATTAACACCATTTTTATTCTCCATTTTCCTTGCTCTGCCTATAGGTTTAGATTGCTTCAGTTACCTCATCACTAAGTGTAATTAATACATCTAGCAAAACTCTCCCCATTACCAAAACAGAGTAAAATTTAAAAAGTTGACTGCAGCAAGCAACAGTTACCTTTTTTTCTATGCTGGAGCTTGAAATATGGTTAGAAAAATACTTACCCTGAAACATAAGCAACTTCTATGTTAGAGGAATCCTTCCTCAGAAGTAACCTATATCTTAAGGTCAAAAAGAAAGCAGCATCTATCAGCTCTTTTTTTGTAATGCAAACAGGTGGTGAGTGCTTAAAATTTATACACATTCCTCAAATTTCCACTGGCTACAGCGCATAGCATATTTTTAAATGGTTTATTTCAATTAATTTGCAATCTTCATGTCTGTTGGAAAGCATAATGAATACATGCTGAGATATCTAACAATAACAAACCAAATCATCACTTGCCAGAACAACTTCAAAGCTCTTACATGCATAGCAAAAATCAAAACAATGCTGCAGAAATTTGTCTTCCAGACTCTTCGCTTTACAGCTTACTAGCAGCGCTGCCTTTTAAGTGTTATCTCTCACATGGTGAGTAGAAATACGTCCTGCTGCTATTTACTGTCTTCTGGCACTGGCTGCTAATCACAGCCAGGCTACAGACACTGTCATTTCGTCCCTAGGACTCCGGTCAGCCCCCAGGGGACAGTGACAATCCTACTTCAGGGAAGCAGAGGCTTGACCCTATGGCACCCCTTTCCATTGCTGAATGGTTTTGAAACCTGAAGCAGATGAACGAGAGCAACTTAACAAGTGCATTGCTCAAGATCTGTATTATCTGTTAGGAAGTTTTCTCTCAACTGCTTTTTAACAGTCATTTTAGTACTTTGGACATCTGTCTTTAATGGCAAACAGCATAAAGGAACATGAGGTTTCTTTTCCTCTTCCTATTTTAAACTAAACCAACTATCACCTCACATTTACAAAGAAATTCTGAAAATACAGATCTGAGCCTAAAACAAAATTTTTTAATAACCTGAAATAACAACTTCTGTTGGCAAAACACATACTGATAAATCTAAATTACTGACAAGGTACATTATTTAACTGTTTACCAAAAGACATAAACATGAACAGGATGTAAAAAGCTGCAAATTCTCTTCTAGGAACTTACTCACTTGGAGTAGCAGTTCACCACCACGTTACGGCAAACATTATCTGTTCCAACAGTCCTCAGGTGAGGATTCAGTCTCTTTGCATATTCAAGAGTCAATGACTTCAGGGAACGGGAGCCACAGTCTGAAACACTGGTTTCATTTTTTCTTCCCGTAATTAAAACCCCCACAAAATTTCAGTTTATGGCTTATGCGTTACATTATTTTATAATATCCTGCTCTGTGGTGGACAGTATATTTAATAAATGGAAAACAGACACAATCACTCTGGGATTTCATTCGTCCTGAATTTTGGATGGATTTATATGCATGGAATTTCTGTCTTTCAAATAGTCCAGTCTGGAAATGTACCAGGTTCAACATACTATGCTTAACAGACATTTAGTACATGTTCTTACCAGTTAAATGGATATTGTAACACAATAGCAGGCCAGTACCAGCTTAAGATGGTATGTTTACATTTTTCAAAAAATTCAAACTCATGTGAGAGTAGGCATCAAAATGTTTGTATTGGAAGTAGGCAACAGTATTGTTAATCATTATTCTGTCCTAGCTATCTTTTATTTATCAAAGTGTAGCAATACAACGAGGCATTAAAGACAGAAGCAATTCATTTAGCTGTGGGAAGACAGCTGTTTGTATGTTATAAGGATAAAACATATGTGAGACTGCTGCACAGGGAAAAAAATCTGGGACACGTTGTGATCAATGTATAGCAGACTGGAAACTTCCCTCCAAGACAAAAAAAAATAAGCAGGTTGGAGGGATTCTTGGGAGAGATTTTTACTGTGTTTGGATGGTGATGCTATCATGGCCACCAATTTCTAGCAATATCCAATTCAAACACATTTCCTAATTTAATCATGCAAATCCATTTCCACTCACTTTTCCATTGTAGTCCTTACAGCCATTATGAACGTATCTACCAAACTTGAATTCACAAAATCATCTGCATAGCACTGCAATCTATAAACAAATAAATGAATAGTGTCTAGATTGCAGTGTATGTTAAATATATACAATAAATTACAAATAAATCAATATGAAGATATTTAAACCCAAATTATTTACATAGTTCCTTAAATATATTTCCCAATGGTTTTCAAGTAATGAATGTTAATGTACAGAGCACAGAAATAATACACAGCTGCTCATGGTAACATTACTAAATTACACAGTAACCACAGAATATCTCTATACAACTAGTAATGGTAAATATTATCTTATAAAAGTCTCCATTTCTACTGTGCCTCAGTATCAATTTTCTCAGCCAGGTAGCTTCGGCTTAAAAGAACAAGATGTATTTTGAACTACTACCTTCATGCCAGAGATATCCATTCATACATCTGAGACACAGGAAAATATTTGGTTCTACTTTCTCAGTGAGGCAAGAGGCATAAAGGCCTAATGCTCAAAATACGGTGTTCGCTTGAGCTATCTGCGGTTAACCAGGCACCTACATAAGAGCTCAGCAATGAACAGCTTGAAGATGCAAGAAGTACTAGGAAAAAATGTATTCCACAAAGAAGACTAAGCACCCTGCCCAAACTTAGATTTTAATATGTCAGTATAGTTTCAGCCAGTCTCCTCCAATATTTGTCTTTCTCTGCATATTAATCTCTCTTAATGATGAACATATTATAGGCTTTCTCCCAGTTTATTTGACAGAGATGGTGGCACAATTCTCTCAAAATAGCATCCCTAGCACAGACCAGTAAATTTGTTTTGAATCTGTGGTCTCTGCATTAAAAAGAAAAAAATTACAGCTTTGTATGAAGTGGATAAAATGCAGATGCAGCAGCGTGTCCCAGCAACCTGGCGTACTGATCTTCCAGACCACAGCCTTGACTAGAGGGCATCAAAGCCGCCTTCTAAGCAATCTCCCGTTTCTTCCTGATAAAAACTGGGGCAAAAAAGGAAATCGGCAAGCCAGGATTTGTAGAGATTGGCCTTTTGCTCCCAACATGGAACTGGGATGTAGTTAGGATGTAGTAAACCAGCTTCTCAGTTTAAAGAAAGCCAGAGGAAAAGCAAATATGTTGTTAGCAGATTCATATTGCTCTACAGTACTCTGCACCCCCAACATTTTTAAGGGTCCACATATTAAAAAAATGCTGAAAAACTGTTATCCCTGGGATCAGCTGCTCTTAGCAAATCTCCCTGGGTTTTCTTTCCTGCAGTCACTATATCCCTGTTCCCCTGCAGTTCCCATATATTCTGTACCCAGTACAAAGTATAATGAGAGATTGATAAGGCAAAATTCCTGACAGTGAGAGTTACTAACCCAAGCATGCAAAAAAAAAGAAACAAAAATAAAATCTATATTTCATGTGTCTTTATAATTGGTTACATCCCTCTGTAGTACAAAAGAACAAAAGCACATTTTCCAGTATTTTAATACATATGGGAAACTGAGACATAGCCAGGAAGGCTATTTCATACGGAAATAGCTTCAGTCTTCCAGAGTTCAGAATACTACTGCATTTCTTTAAAAATATCTCCCAAATCCCAAGGCAGATTTAATCCAAAAAATGTGGAATAAAAATCAGTCTGAAGGCCCAGGTTAGCACAAAGTTTGATGAGATTAATTTTCAGTCCTTGGCCAGAGGTTATTTTCCTTACCATTTACACTCAACAAATCACTGCTTCTGCATTTTCTTTCTATTTCATGTTATTACCCTGACTTACTCAAAATAAAGAAAAAGTCCTGATCTAGGCTGTGGCACCTGAAATAGTGCCATTAATCACAAAAGAACAGCATAATCCAGCAGCAACGCATCATTCAGCTCAGCAATACTGCAGCTGCTTTCTTGGCACTACTGTTCTTTAATCTCAAATACATCACCAAAGTTGAGTTTATGGGGAGCAGAGTTTATGGCTAGCAAGCACTACCAATCATGTGGTGAGAGGACGCCATTTTCATAGGCACATGGGGCGTTAACTGACACCTAACTTATAAAGAAAATTAAATGTGCATTGCAGGAAAATGCACAGAAATGCCAGGTATCTGTAGAAAGCCATGCTGGGGTATAAACAGCCCACCAGCTAGTTCTGCAGGGAGGAGCTGCAAAGGCTCTTTAAGCAGGTATACTCCAGCATTTCCCTAAATGTGGTGCCTGCATGCTCACTACGTAGCATGTTTGGAAAATTAAAAGCAGGCACATGTGGAGCATTTTCTTTTCAGTAAAGCAATGACCCCTGTTTTGATGTCTGTTAAATTTCAACTACTTCAGGTTTTCGATCTTCAAAAATTTTTAGGACTTGATCTTCATACATTGAGTCTTCCAGTGTCACTAATCACTACAAACCATGTGTAAAACACTAGCAAGTTTGTTGATATGTGAGACACTTTCTAACACAGAATCATAAGAGGTATTAGTCACAAAGCTTACTTAAGTCAGTGGGTCAAGGGTGGCAAAATTTCCCAAAAAGGTACTTCGCAAACAGGCTGGATGTTTCTGAAGAGCATTTTGCTGTACAATTCTTTCCACTGGAGATGAAACAGCATAGGCAACAACCACATCAGTTTCCTCCCATTTTTTCAGTTTATGATAATAAGATGTACTCTACTTGGAGCTAGGAACAAACAACTTAAAATTTGCACCTAGCTTGCATTAAAGCACAAATCAATATGTTGGTAGCAATGACAATAAAAGGAAATGCATTCACACAGTTCATATAACTGTGTGTCTTTACACTGTTGTAGAGACTGTTGTGAAGTTTTTCCCGTGAAAACATTAGTGAACCAGAACAGCACCCAAGAAGCCCAGCACGACCAGCCACAGCATTAAGCCCATGAGATGAAAACTTCTAAGTTCATTGGGGCAAATCAGTATTATCCCCTTATTCACCTACAGACTTAGTTCATGTATGAAGGATGGCATATTTTGTAAAATACTATCAGAAATCATCATTCCAATGCTTACTGTTCCATCCCTTCCTATCTGCATTAGCTTTACATAGAAGGAAAGGTTATCTCATATTGCTCATCTCTGTACTGCCAACCAGCATTCCAAAGCCCTGACAGCAGCTTTCAGAAACCACCACATTACCAAAAAGGAAAAGGCAGCCAAAATGGTTTAGCCAATGTGGTCTGGGCTCATAAGCAAGAAACTTCTTGTAGGAAGAGGTCTTTGATCTGATCTATGAGCAGAGTTTGGAACAGCAGACAAGCTGAAACAGAAGCTACAGATTTGACAACAGTTCCCTAGAATTTATTTAGACAAATACCCATTAGACCATCTCTCTCACACACACAAAAACTAGAACATAGGTAAACTGCAGTACCAAATATCTTTTCCAGAGAATGTTTCAGACAGGTTATTGTAAAACTCTTGAACATTACTTTTTAGCTGTCATTTACCTCTGAAGTCAGGTCAGTATCATCTTTTCCTCCAGAAACAGCATAACTGAACAGATTTGGAAATTTCTAAGAGCCATGCTACAAAAAGGCATTTAGAAAATGTCGTACACCATGTCATATTTAGTTTTAGTCTGGTTGGGCCTTTCCAGGAATATCAAATACATGCATTACATGTTCTAAATCACAGAATGGTAGTGGTTGGAAGGGACCTCTGGAGACCAACCCCCCTGCTTGAGCAGGCACACCCAGAGCAGGGGGCACAGGAACGCGTCCAGGCGGGTTTTGAATGTCTCCAGGGAAGGAGACTCCACAGCCCCCCTGGGCAGCCTGTGCCACTGCTCTGGCACCCTCACAGGAAAGAAGTTTTTTCTCATACTGAGGTGGAACTTCCTGTGTTCCAGCTTGTGCCCGTTGCCCCTTGTCCTGTCATTGGGCACCACTGAAAAGAGTCCGATCCCATCCCCTTGACACCCACCCTTCAGATATTTATAAGTATTGATAGGATACCCCCTCAATCTTCCCTTCTCCAGGCTGAACAAACCCAAGTCTCTCAGCCTTTCCTCATAAGGGAGATGCTCCAGTCCCCTGATCATCTTGGTAGCTCTCTGCTGGACTTGCTCAAGCAGTTCCACGTCCTTTTTAAACGGAGGACCAGAATGTTCTGTTTTGAGTTAATATATATGAATAGAAATGCTTCTTGTTTTGAGTAAATATATATCCTGTGTATTTCAAAACTTCAAATAAAGTGTGTACTTTACAAATAAAAGCCAAACTTTTAAAACCTCACTTGGCATTAAAGTTTAATTTATATAGAGTTAATAAATGACTATACATTGACTAGTCTAACGTTCGTGTCTTTCACCGTGACTTAGGAATTTATCTATTTTTCCTGCTATTCAGGAGTAGCACACATTTATCATAACTATAATGATACACTCATTCAAAAGGGTATTATTAAGGATGCTTATTATACCATTATTATATTGAATCTTAATATGATATATAATACATCTTATTTCTACCTTACATATGATCTAAACATAACCACATCTTTCAGTACCAAGGAGTAGCGTATAGAGGATGTGTTACCCTATCTCTTCTCAAGATTTCATGATGAGTCTGAAGATGCATGGTATATTTTTTCTTAAAACTATAGATTCTTGGTCATATAATTTATGAGGGTTTAAGCTGTCATTAATAGAAAGAGATAATTCTAGCCCCAAGCTTGCAGAACAAAGCTTTAAAATAGAAACTCTGATTTAAAAATAAATAAATAAATAAAGTTTGGAGCCTAAAAACCCAATTGCAGAAGGCAACTAAAAAACTAAAAGACTAAGCTTATGATTATTTTTCATTTTTTAACATGACTCATGATTTTGTAAGGGTTTGGACTGGAAATACTGATATATTTCTGTTCCACTAATTCCTTTAGAAGCATGTACTCAGGACTGCATATACTTTCTTACCATATCTCAGCACATTCTTGTGTCTCTTGAATTTCAATCCCATTCTTTCCCTAAAATGTTCCTTCACCATCCCCTAAAATCCTTTATTGTCCTTTCAGAAAGGGAAGAACGACCTCAAGCCCTGCCACTCTCTCCTTCTCTATCTGGGCTGCCAGGTTTCAAACTCATCCTACCCTATTCAGGTTCCTTACCTTATATAATTGTGGTTGGTTGGAAATTAATAAGTATAGATTAAGAGATAATTCTTACTAAAAAAAAAATAATATGTAAATACAAATTCAGTTTCTTGATTTGCAGCAGGACAGTTATTTTTAGTTCTTGTTTTGGTGGGGTTTTTGTTTGTTTATTAACAGTGGAGAAAGTAGTATTAGAAAACACACTGTAAATTCCCACTGGAGACAAGAACAACCATCACTGTAGTAACACTATCTCACACAGTTACTTTACAGTAAAATGCAGGCTGGTTTTCTACATTGGCATGAGTAAATGCATATTAATTATCTAGCAGTGAAAACACATCTTCTTGGCACTGAGGACAAAGCTATCTTTTTGTTCACTTTAGCACAAAAAGAAAAAAAGTTTCCAAATTGATTTCATCTCATATTATTGAGTCAGTTCATAGATTCATTCAGAATACACAAACTCTCATTTTGGTGGCTAATATTAATCCAAAAGCACCTTTGGTGTTTATTACTTAATTGGTGCTTAATCATTTAATTATCAAACACCTGCTAACCATTAAAGCACTGCAGTTTTCAGCAGCTGAAATTAAATAAAAAAGGACCTCTATAAAAATAGACTCACTTCCATTATACACAGGTTTATTCATTAATTTCCTGTTGTAAAACTTCATTTTGTGCTAAAGACTGAATCAGAGAAGAATATCAATCTAAAAATCTAGAAATTAAGGAAAGATAAGAGTGCAATTATTTATAGGCAAGCATACGTTTGCCTGTTACATTAACCCAAGAGGGTTTCACACAAATCTGAAGTCTAGAAAAAGGCCATCTCACTTTTAAAACTTTCAGGCTAATTACACAGAATCACAGGTTGGAAGGGACCTCAGGGATCATCTAGTCCAACCTTTCTGGGAAGAGCACAGTCTAGACAAGATGGCCCAGCACCCTGTCCAGACGACTCTTGAAGGTGTCCAACATGGCTGAGTCAACCACTTCCCTGGGGAGATTATTCCAATGGGTGACTGTCCTCACTGTGAAAAATTTCCCTCTGGTGTCCAATCGGAATCTCCCCAAGAGCAACTTCTGTCCATTCTCCCTTGTCCTCTCCATGTGACTCCATGTAAAAAGGGAGTCTCCATCTTCTCTGTAGCTACCCCTTAAGTACTGGTACATGGTGATGAGATCCCCTCTGAGCCTCCTTTTCTCAAGGCTGAACAAACCCAGTTCTCCCAGCCTATCCTCCTATGGCAGCTTCCCAGTTCTCTGATCATCTTGGTGGCCCTTCTCTGGACCCCTTCCAGCCTGTCCACATCCTTTTTCTAGAGTGGGGACCAGAACTGTGCACAGTACTCCAGGTGTGGCCTGACAAGTGCTGAGTAGAGTGGGATAATGACTTCTTTATCTCTGCTGGCGATGCCCTTTTTGATGCAACCCAGCATCCTGTTGGCCACCTTGGCCGCAGCAGCACACTGTTCACTCGCATTGAGCTTCCTGTCCACCAGGACCCCCAGGTCCCTTTCCAAAGAGCTGCTCTCCAGCCAGGTGGATCCCAGTCTGTGCTGCACCCCCGGATTATGTTTTCCCAGGTGCATGACCTTACACTTCTCCTTGTTGAACTTCATAAGGTTCTTGCTGGCCCACTCTTCCAGCCTATCCAGATCTTCCTGCAGAGCAGCTCTCCCTTCTGGAGTGTCTACTTCCCCATTCAATTTGGTGTCATCTGCAAACTTCATCAGGCTACACTTGATGCCGTTATCCAGACCACTTATAAAGATGTTGAATAACATTGGGCCCAATATCGATCCCTGGGGGACTCCACTAGTGACAGGTTGCCAGTTTGAGAAAGAGTTTTATAGAAAACTTCTGCTAAAGTTGAAATAATCTGTCCAGGTCTCCCTGAATTATATGTTGTCCCTTTCTAGAAGTGCATCTTTAACTCTGTATTTCATTTCCACCCAGGTAAGGAAGACTCTGCTTTGGTTTATTGTCTTGCCCTTCTGAAAAAGAGACCTTTCCTACGTTCCCGCCACTGCAGCCCAACTCATTCAACACCTCTTGTGCAAGAAACAAATGCACGAGGCAAATATAACCAATATATTCCATATATTATTACCATAGTAAAAGACACCCAGTACCCAGAACTTGCGCACTAGCAATACAGTTAGCTGATTGCATGTGCTAACAAGCCATAAGGAAGACCAAATATGCCGGCCTGATGCCATCACAGTGGTAGCTGTGTGGAGCAGAAGAACAAAGCATGGGGTAAAAGTTTTAAAACTCTGAATTCCTCTTCCTTACCTTCATATGAGCCTTCCCTGTGTGAGAAGCTTTTTTACTCTACCTACACTGAATCTTCCTTATTTTGTTTTAAGTCCTGCAGCTTTTAAGACTGTGGTGACTGGATCACTCATCCCAGCAAGGTCTGAGCCACATAGAGTATAAGGCTTACACCTGAAAAAGGCGTGATGTGGCTGGATACCCTGTCCTAGTGGATCCAGGCCTCTCCATTGCTCACAAGAGTGAGTTTCATTCACTGAAAGGTGTGATGAAACTGCTGCAATGCCATTTCGTTTGTGAGCCTAGTGAGTACAGGGTGACTGTACTTCAGCAACAGGGTTTCACAATCTCTGCAGAAATGACAGCTGCCATGGCCTTCCTGCAAGCATTTCATACAGAGTACCCTGTAAATCATAAATGTCCCTCTCAATCTTTAAAACAAAACCAATAAAAAGCAAATTAAGTCATGACAAGCTATTAAGGCTTCCTACTTGAAACATAATCTATACAGCTAAATCCTCACAGATTTGAGGACTATGCCAGTTTCAGCATACTGGGAAATCCCAGCTAATCAACTCCACACATGTAAAGAAGGCCCTACAGAACAGTTTTTCATACGGGCTTGTATGTTTTTCCTCTGTAAAGCTGCACACACATCACTTTGGGCATGCAGACTTAGTCCTTCAAACAGGACTGAATATGTATAAACCAAGAAGCTGAGGGAAGGTCCCAGTTATATGCTCAAATGCATATTTCGCACAGAGAAGCGAGCACTCAATGCAATAACTGCATACGTGTGTTTATAAGCCAGTCCGCTCATGTCCCCTGTACATAAATGGAAAACATCCTCCCACATTTTGGCTGCATTTAATCTATTGTTTCTGAGAGGTTACGGTCTTCTACATATAAAATATGGGCTTAATAGCAGTCATCTTTGGCAACAAGCATCCTATCCAGTAATGTTTTAGATTTCTAACAGCTAACTTTTAATAAAATTAAATGAGATCTTCATGAGTAACACAGCATTAACTGGATTTCAGTTTCATGACATTAACCTCATCTACTATTATCAGCATCAGATTATTCCTTCTTTTTGTTTAGTTCTAGTTTTCCACTTCAAAATGCTTTATTAGTAACCAAGCTTTAATTAACTGCACATGCATTCCCCCAGTTTCCAAGAAAAGCCTAACATCAGCATTATATGTATCAGAAGTATGTAAACATTTTCCAAATGCTATCTTTTCTCCTACATCCTTGTGCCACAAAACATCTACATACTCACACAAAACAACATAAAAGCACCCCATGGCTAAGAAATTCAGTTACTCAACCTTCAGGAGTACCGAGCATTCATCATATTCATTGATTCAAAAAACACCAGAGGACACTCCTTTTTTGCATTATCAAGCAGTTTCAGCTCAGTTTACCTTCCTAGCTTATAGAAAACAACTCAATCATAAATAAAAGGGAGCTCAGGTATTTTGCTGTAAAATCCTTTCCAGGTCACGAGAACAGAAAAAGCTCAATGATGAGTCCTGGCTTGCCACAAGTTGCATGTTTACTGTCAGGTTCTGGCAGGGCTGCACTACTCAGAGTCAGTCTTCCTCAAACTGAGATCCTGACATGTCAGATATACTAATTATATAAGGGAAGGCTATTGGTTTTACTTCCTGTTGGATGTACATCCTGGTACAGCTGAACTCCATATTCCTGAGCCCTCATTCCTGTTCCTGGTCTGGCTTTTTTGGTCTCCTGCTCTAGACATCTAGCTTGTAACTTGGACTCCTCTTACTTGGTCCTTTGGACTGACACATCCCTGGCTTCCTTCAATTACTGACCTTCATCCTCAGAAACCGTGGTGCCTTGCTGTGGGCTACATTTCTCATGACATGCTATACAACCTTCTATAGGTTCACTATTATCCTCTCAATACTGATCTAGCATATGCAAGTATGAATGTGCTTGCTGTTTTTATTCTGTAGTTGCACCATTGTTATTAGTTGTCTGATTTTCTAATTAACTCTTTACACCTAAACTAAAATTTCAGGTAAAATACATGCTTCAGTCAAGGAATTTCTTGGCATTTTATAAGATTCAAAATTTTGCACTAAACACATTAATAACTTAAATGAGTCTGTGAATTACCCTTCAAAAACAATTTCAGGGTTGCACGTGACAAAAATAAAGTCTGAACATTACTTCAAGTGCAAGACAGTCACAAAAACATATATAGACAGTGCAGAGGAAAAACTTAGAGCAGGCTTACATTCCTCAGTATATTGGACTTGGTTCAGTTACTTAAATATAAGTCATCTAGTGATATTTTAGATGCCAAAGTTTGCAAGACCTCCAAGTTAGGCTAGCAGATACAACACAGGACATACAGGAGACCCACGTTCTTCTAGACTAGCAGCTGAAGGCAAAGCAGGACATATTATAGCTTCTCAAATGGCCCTAGATTCAGCCCACTGCTGTCCCAGATCCAGCGTCGCATGTCAGTATGACCCTGAAGTAAACCACACACTTGAACATTTTGCTGGATGGAATAAAAATAAGTAGGTTGTACTGACTGGGAAAACCAACTCAGTGCTCCTGTCACTGAGTCCGTACAGCAATTTATCTGTGTCCATATTACCAGCACATCTCAAGTGTGTAACGACCCCATTCAATTTTACATACTCATGTTATTTAATTGCCCCAGCTTGCCAGCTCATATTTGTTTTCTGCATCCACAAAATAATAAGCTGGTGAGAATTAAACTTATTTGCCATTTATTACAAATCTACTGAGCAGTTATAAAAGTCAAAATAACTGAAGTGAGATAAAAGCACTATAAATAGAAAAACATACACTGCTTGCATAACTACTGATACTGAGGTAAGAGTAGCAGGAATTCACTTGTGGCTGTATTTATTGATTCTCAATTTATTTACAATATTTTGGATTCTGTCTTACAGAAAATTACTTTTGTAAGCAGCGCAAGTGCCTGTCTGCATCCAACAGGCTGTCGCATGGTTTCACCAGCAGGTTCAGTCATGCTGTTATATTCAGGATTAGAGTTGGCACCAGTTTGCAAGCTTCACGTTACTTTTGAATAACCTACGCACAGGGCTGGGAGTTTTTTAATATTTGTAGAATAACTTGTGTTTTGGTTTGACTCAACTCCAGTTTCATCTTGTACATGTCTAGCTTTGCAAAAACCTGACGTCTGAATTCAAATCAAATTACTAGGCAATCTTCTAGTTGTAAAATTATTTAGAGCCTTAAGCCATGCTTTATCTTTTGTTGTATTAGGAACATGAAAATCATTTACCAGGTATTTAGTTTGCATAATCAACATAAACCAGTTGCTGCAAATTTTAATGAAGTTGGAAATATTTTGCTGATATGTAGTGCCTTCAGGAGAATGGGATGAGGTTGTTAGCTAATTCTGAAGTACTTAAAACCGCTGGTGTAGCATCTCACATAATGGAATCAGGGACATAATTTGCAGATACCATGCCAAAAAATTACTT
Source organism: Phalacrocorax carbo (assembly GCF_963921805.1). Lineage (NCBI taxonomy): Eukaryota > Metazoa > Chordata > Aves > Suliformes > Phalacrocoracidae > Phalacrocorax > Phalacrocorax carbo. The sequence goes on along the minus strand of NC_087517.1, from coordinate 35,946,449 downwards.
ATACTAATAATACTCAGATACCTGTTTTGAAATTTATTTTTTCCTGCTGATTTCTTCCTGCCCATTGAATGAATTCAGAGGACACATACTCTCCTAAGTTTACTGTACAATCTCTTCCTAGAAAGATTAAGATGCTTACCTATGCATTACATAAATTCTGTTATTATGTATATATTCTAAAGTATTTCAAATCTGTAAATATAGTTTGAACATGCTGTATTTTTAGAGTTATGGTTAATATTCTGCAAGAGAAGTATTTGTGAAATTAGTAATTTGAGGAGGTCTTTTTCCATTGTACCAATATTTTAGAAATATTTTAAGATGTCATTTCATTTAGAGAAATTATTTTAAAGACAAAATTAATTCCAAAGTATCTTAAGTGCTCAGAAATTTAAAATAAAAACAAACAAACAAAAAAAACCCCCTTGGTTATATAATATTACTTTGTTCCTGTTTTACAGTTGAGGAATGTGTAATATTTGAAAGTTGTCCCTTGTTTCTGGTTGTTCAGCTGGAAATATTTCTTTTATTGTGTTTTCTAATGAAATGATGTACAACTACCACTCAACCTGAAGTAAAAAGGGCAAATAAATTGCTCCTTTCAAATTCAGGCCTAAAAGTCTCCCAATTTAGAACACTGAAATCTTTACCACCCTGAAATAGTAGGCCTATTCATCTTGAGATACTCTGAGGACAGCTACTCATCAAGTACATTCCTTCCTGTTTTTTTTTAGCTGGCCAACTAAAGGTCACTTTTCACGAATTTGACCTTAGTCTGCACTAAGTTGGAAAGAAAATCACCTGGTGTTTGGGGTTTTTTTTTAAGCTAGACTCTATTTAACACCTGATTTGTGTAAACTAGTAGCTTTTCTAAAATTTGAAAGCATTTTCAATATAAAACCGAAATCTATTGCTTTGCTCAGTTTACTTGCTTCTCCATAGCAATACTGATTCTGGTGTTAACACGTTAACATGGGAGTTGGACTTGACAATCCTTCTGGCTCTCTTCCAACTCGAGATATTCTATGAGCCTATGATATTTCAACATTGCTTGCCTAATCATATATTGTGAGAAGTTATGCAGTTCAGTTCCGTGAAAAGAAATTTGTTCCCAGAAGTTGCCGAGGGTGATACTGTATTTCATCTGCCTCTCTGGCCACGTCTTAAAAACATCTGAGGGAAGTGAGCTTACTTTCCTCTGATTTTGAAGTATGGCAAGTCCATCTGAGATAGAAAGCTGAGCAGAGCCCACTCCTACACGCCTCAGAAAAGTTTCCCTACTCCACTGAGAACGCAGAAAGCAAAGCAAGGGCACTGCAAATAATATTACCAGAAGACCAAGGTTACTTTTTAGGTTTACACCATCTGGCCATTTTACGATCACCCACTTTAGTTCCAGTTTATAACTCACACAAATCTGACTTCATGTCACCTTTACCAAAAAAAAATATTAAAATGATAAAATAAATTACATGGACTATAAAAAGATTAATTATATTGCAAGAATTAATGACAGCAAGTTAAGTTTGCTGAGTACATTTTGCTAATCATATTTAAAAGTATTTTAGAGGTTTTTAAGTGAGATGTCTATCACTTGCAAACACAGCTACATCACATGCAACATTAACAACACTAGTAGTGAAAGAGAATGCATCCAACCAACTACCTTTTCATCCACTGGAAAAAAAAAATCAGTTCTTTTCTGAGATGCTCCCCAAATATCTCGGGTTTTTTCAGTTTTACTAGGAAATAAACAAACCATGCTCTTCACAGCCAAAAGTCTCCGTAATATACTGCGTGTCATATTTTGTCATGCTCAGCAGACTAAAGCTGAGACTGGCAGAAGACAATGGCTAAGCAAATGTACTACTTCAGTCTGATTTTTTCTCATGAACTGGCAATACCATTATCAAGTCTGAATAAAGATGTCCAGTCCCCATGTGTTTTGTACCTTGTCTTTTCTTCAAAACAGTTCTTTTGCAAGGACGTTTCATGCTTTGATGTGTTGGTTTCAGCTGAAAAAAAAATGGCTTCTTGTTGCCTCAAAGCTGCTTAGTTTTAGTCTAGGTGGAAACCACTGGTTTCATACTTACACACACATACTCCACAGGTGGTTTTTAAACTTGCTATGCACACTTTTCAAACAGATTTTATTCTTAAACACTGCATAGTGAGTATGGTTATTTCTTCTACTCTATATTGTCTGATTATCATTAGACCCCTCCATATCTCTAGGATAAATGTGATTTCTCCACATTAAAACTTTGTCAGCATAATCACGGAAAGAGAATCAAAAGGGAATCGACTGCTACAAACACTTACTTACACTGCCTTGATCACAACCAAAGATCACTTACAACGGGAAAGCACCACGTTTTTTCCTTAATTATTTATCTTGACTCTCCAGCAATACAAGCCAGAGCCTGCAGTCTTTCTCCTTACACTATAGTGACAAACATTCCTAAATTCAGAAATGTTTCCAAATGAAGAGCTACACTCCTTACGTTCAGATTTAGAACCTAAGTTCTCATGCTTCTAGCGCTGGAGTCGAAGAATGCCCTAATTAGCTATAGCAATAAATAAGCAAACATATGAAAGATTTTTTACTCTGAATTAATTTATAAATATACAGAAAGTGAAACTCTTTTTTTTTTTTTTTTTTTAAAAAAAGGGACTTGCCACCATTACACCCACAATAGAGATTATTAATACAGTGCAACTGTCCCATCTCCTCAGGTAACTGATAGTGTGTTATCTGGTTCACAGGAAAAGAGAAAGCAGCAACACAATATACAAAAAGGCAATTATGGAAATTGATGTGATGCCAAGCTATTAAGTATTATCAAATAGATGTCTTCTCAGCTTCAACATACCAACTATATGAGACTGCTTTAATCCATAGCTATAAAAATAAACACCACAGACCACAAAGATTAACACTGTTTCCTGCCTCTCCTTACTGGCTACAAAATATTTTTATTGCACTTGTGTCCAGATCTAATGGAACTAAAGAAAATGCTTGTCAGAATGGAATTTTAGAAAGCTGATGTCAGTGTCATACTTCGTACTTCCATTTTCCCAACGTACTCTGGCCTTTTTCAGTTACGCTTATCAACAAAGAAAAAAAAAAACAACCACCACACAAAACAAAAAACACCTGAAGAGAATTATTATGATAATCCATTGACTGCAAAGGTAACTCATGCCATTAATTCACTTTGTTTATGTACATTTCCTTGGTTACTTTTCTTCTGGAACACAAGGTATATTATTAACCAATACATAATATCAAACAATAACTTACATTCAACCACATTACTTAGCTTTGAGTCAATTCTAGAGAACACTAAATAGCACAGAAATTGAAGATCTTAAAAACAAAACAAAAACCCCCTAAGCTTTAATGGAAATGTGTGCCAATTTAAAGAAAGGCTGAAAGAAAGGTATACTTCTGTTTTTCTTCCCCCACCCCCATTTCAGCACTGACCCATGATCCTGCAAAGCAAAGAACCAGCAAAACAACCAAAGTCTCCTCTCAACATGGGACTTGACTCTTCCTCTGCTCCCGTTTCATGGTTTGTGAATTCTTTGGCCCTGTGTCCATTTTCTCCCATCTACATAAATTTCGAATCAAGTCAGCATTACTGGAAACATCCAGGGTAGTGCTCTAGCAAGGACACTGATCTTCCTGGCTTTGGGGGACAGCAGTTACAGAGTTTGTGGCAGAGTTGGAGGTTGTTTATCTAATTGTTTTGAAGAACACTTAGACATGGAAATCAGTTAAGAAACTTGCCAATGGTAAAAAGCCTGATGCCTATGTACATTTTTTTCTGGTAAGTGAAGTTTGCTGAAATGAAAACCTTAATTTTTCAAAAGAAGTTAAATTCATTTTATACTATTTTCTACCTCTGGTTTGGAAATACAGCAATTTCACCACAAGAGAAAGAATTTTGAAAGCATAAATTATTCCTAAGTGTTCCCATAAAAGTTGGGAAAGAAAAGAAATAACATCTCACTATGCCAACATTCACAAATGTCTTGTTTTTCTTTTTAAATGATACACCCTAACATTCTCTCATCAACATAATAAACATTTTTTACTTTTGTCCCACATATGCATAAGCAGATTCCTTTAAATGTGTTTTATAGTTTCCCGCACCCTACTCTGTTACGAAGTGCCACATACCAATCAGGGAATTTCTATACTTCCAGGAGATTACATGATCTCAAGAAGTTCAAATAAATACAATTAGCTTATCTGGATGTTAATCTTATCAGCTGCTTTTCTGCCTGACGTAAAATATGGGAAAGAACGACATGGTTATTTGTGGGCATAAAAAAATTTGTTTTATTTTATTTATTTTACTGGACCATAAGTTTGATCATATCCCAATGCTTGATTTAAATAATAAAACATTTCAGTCAGGAGGAGACAAACCAATCTCCTATGGCTACTTTTAGGTAGAATTATTAGTAGTTTTATTACTATCATCAGAATCTGTTTTATGGCAGCACTTGGAATCCCAGCAAGGACTCACCCAACTCCTGAGTGATCAGGCAAAAAGATCTGGTCCTCTCTCAGAAAGTTTACAGCAGTGTCAGTGGAAATACTAAGTAGTCTGCTACAGGTTGGGAATTAATACACTGCCTCTTCCACTGCTTATAATCGTTATCTCTGATGCAAGCTTCATAGGGCTCTAAACCCAGCCATTTCCATTAAATGATATCTGAAACAGCATCAACTGACCACTCATATGAGGTCAAAACTGCACCCAGATTCTCACCCAGGAGGGGAGAAAAGGTCTCTCACGTTCCCCAATTAGGACATAAAGAACTGTCAAACCGCTCAGTAACAACATCCCAACTGAGCCAGGCCCTCATCCAAGCCTTAATTCAGGCATTTCGGGCTATGTTGGATGAGGGCCCAAAAGGTGGCAAACAACGAACTGTTACATTTTCATGTGTTTTGCCAGTTTAAAAGAGTGTGTATTATGGGAGGTTCTCCTATCCCAAAATTACAGCCTGGAGTTTAGGGAATATTTCCAAGTTTATGATGTGCTTTATATGCAAGGTAAGCATTACTCAGGATAATATTTTCATTGCACAGTTGCTGACTAGGATTAGCATTGGCTACACACACCACAATGAACAGATCAGCATCACACTAGAAACCCTCCCATCATTAATACATACATTATGACTTTACAGACAATGGAGGAAAAAAACCCACGTGGCACACCTGCTCCCTGGATTATGTTGCAGGCCTTTGGCTCATGTAAATTATTCCACTGAAGTAATGGAACCACTGTAATTCACACCAGATGAAGATCCGTTCCAAGCCTGCCTCTTCCAAACAGAAATGTCATGACAGTAAGTCAAATGATCTGACTTGACAGTGCATTTTTTCATGCATTAGTTACCCAAACGCGACATGCAATCAAAGGAAAAAAAAGACTGCAAAATATTCGTTGTTGAAAAATAACCCCAGAGGATTCACTACAGATGTGCCCAGTTCCACTACTGCTCAACTAAGCCTTTCAGAAAAGTTCTGGGTGGGAGTTGGCTTCAAACACAGCACCTAGAGAATCAGAAAACACAGTTTGGTGTTGTGGGTTTTTTTGGGAGGGGGTGGAGGGACGGGGATGTTGGGTTTTCAGTGTGGGGTTTTTGGTTTGGGTTTTTTTAAGGCAATAGGGTCAGGAGACAACTCCTCTCCACTGAAAGCATCTTGTTCCAATCTCCCTGATTAATGTGCACTGAGAGTCCCATTCTTATATCTCCATCTCAGCTGGCATGTCAGTGGCCAACAATCCTCGGGTCTGGTGCCAAGAATAATATTACTGTATTTTCTTTTAGCAAAGTCAGAAGAATATAGTCTAGAAAGAACCAGGGATAGAGAACCAGGCCTGAAATAGGGTATCACACCATTCTCTCCCCTAAATTAAAAACCTACCGATCATGCCAATTATATTATAATTTTATGTTAGCATGATTCAGATATGGCCTTTGACAGAAGTTTATTTACTGGAAAATTTCTACCAAGGGACAGTGGCTGAGAACATGTTTTAAATTTTTCTAAGTAAACCAAGATAATCCTAAAATGTCAGTTCGATCCTGATCTCAAAAAGCTAAATGCAGCCTATTCCCTTGTCCGTTGCATAGATGAATGAAAGCAGACCCCTCCATTAGTTGAGTTTTTAATCCTAGCCACGCTGGGAAAAGCTTTCATACTTGAGGTCTGAGACTCAGAGCACACAGGGAAACGTCTGCAGTGTGCATCGATGACCTTTTGCAACCAAGTTCTGGTTTAGAAACAGGACTTTTCAAATGTCCCAGCATGTTCAGTTCTGGAGGTTTGGTCCAGATCCAAAACTCTGGGCTTGTTTAATAAGAAGATTCCAGGCAGTCCACAGCTGACCCTGGCCAGTTGCACTGGAGCTCCAGATTGCTGACGTGGAGAAGGAATACTGCGCAGGGACTGAGTAGGTCCAGATGCTTCTTCTCTCTTTAGAAAGGAAATTATAGTCTATAGAAGAAGTGCTTGGCACAGCCAGCTTTCTAAGCTAGGAAATTTCATGATCTGTTGGAATATATTAACATGTACATTTTTAACTCCAACAGAGACATAGCTTGTTTCTGGAACAAATGTTTGATAGGGGCTGAGTTGCAGGGCCTGAGGGAATGTGAGGGGCTGGATGATTTCATTTCCCCTCAGCTAAGGCAGTTGGCAAACGTGGGTATGGTTTGCTGCTTTTCTGCTTTTATTGTTATGAATTGTGTGGATAATTGATGGCAGGTTGCCTAGAGCCTAGGATAGGCCTCCTTCATGAAAGCTGAAGTAAATAAATGGTGGCTTGCCTTTATTTCACCGGTTCTGTGCTGATTTCGGAAATAACAAAGACCCGCTTAGAATTTAAAGGTACAGCCTAAAAGAATGGAGCAGGCTTGTTACACACAGCAGCAGCCTGGATGTCACCCTTGGATCAGTAACTGCTCCTGGGTCTCAGCACTGACTCCAGGCACAACCTTTTCAGGTGAAAGAGATTTTGACTTCCAAGCAATTTGCCTAAAACCATTCCCAAGCTCTAAACTTACATTACACACTGCAGAGCAGAGGAAAAAATAAGTAAAATATGTGAATCTCCTGCAAGCTGCATTTAAAAAAATAAATAAATAAATAAAATAAAACCCACACCATGTTTGAGTCCATTTTCTCAGCCAACATTTTTTCTTGCACAGATAAACCTATTAATATCACATTCAAATAAAGGGTTTGTCATCTCAGTTATACACAAAACCTGCACAGGCATTTCTCCCTCAAGCTATTTCAATGTCTACTGCATGAAAAGTATTTCCACTACATGTAAAATATCTCAGGTTGCTAGTTCAGTGACAAGTTGCACAAGAATCAAACATAGTTAAGTTTCCACTTCACAATCAGTTTAGTTGTGAGAATAAAATTCCACTGTTTGAAACATTCATTTGAAATTAATCATTTTTTTACTTTCATGCTAATCTATCAAGGATAACAAGAAAAATGGACATGTTTATTTAACTTTTCCAATGTAGAAATCCACTCAGAATCATAACTAGGACTGCCGATCAATCATCGGTTTTCTAGTTTTTTGTTTCACAAATGGGAATCAATATATATTAAATAAACCAATTCTCTCTTTTTATCCTCAAAGTAATTCAACTACAATGAAAAGAATCTTGGAGAGAATGAGAAATTAAGAATTTGGGAATTCCCAGTTTGAACCAGTACTGGAAGTTGACCGATGGTCACAATGGTTGCCATTTGTCTTGCTTTGAGCAAGGAAAACTGGCATTTGAAATTAGGACATTGAATTTCTTCGTCAAATAAAAGTGAATTCCCTGCCCAAAACATGTTTCTCACCCTAAGAAGGGGGCAGCTGAGCAGCAGGGCAGTTCAGTCAAACGCAAGTCCAAATCCAGCTCCACAGTCTTAAGTAAATGTCACATTGCCAGAGTGAAGTTCCCTCCATCATCCTACTCATACTTTGCAGTGAAACTGCTCTTTCTGAAGTCTCCTAATGCCCTGCCCTTAACTGAGCGCTGAGCAACAGGCTCACAGTTGAGCCTGGAGCAGGCAGGAGATGTTTATAAATACAGAGCAATTAATTTCTTGATTGACTGAACTAAAAATATCACAGAATAAATTAATTTTGTGCTAAAATTTCCTGTAATTGGGAAATCAATATTATTGTAAAGGTATTAAAGAGGGACATAAAGCCATTTCTATTGTTCAATAATATTGTTTTTAGACAAAAATATGGAAACAGCAAACCTCACAGCAGTGCTGATACAGCTGATGTGTTTCTTTCATGGTGTAGATTTGAGGGAAGGCGCAGCAGAGGGCATAACTAACCATATATTTCACATAAATAGCTATGTAATTTTAACTGAACTGCACCATAAACTCTATAAAATCCCTCTATGAATTGTATTTTCTATGTGCACCTCATTGTTATGGTTGGCTGGATTTAAGTAATTATGTACAGTTTGAGGTCAATATGGAAAACAGGCCTCATTCATTATTGACAAGCTCTCTCCAAAAAGCATACACTCTGAGGAGCCCAGTGATCAGGCACCGAGGCAGAAGAGCCAACTGGTAAGGTACAAAGCTTGCGATTGCTTCGTTCAGAACATAATTACTCTTCAGATTATCTCAAGGGCAATAATTTAAAATCCCAGATGCACATCTGGTAATAAACAATTAAAGAACAGAATAGCATCCATGTAAATCATCTCTCTGGCAACAGAAGCATCTTCTTCCAAATAGGACAGCATTCGCAAATGTGTAATGGTCTTTTGCACGACATCCTCCTGCAACTGAGCTATACAATTAAACATTCCTGACGTAAAACAGGTGTCTAGAGCTCATTGTGAAACACCATTATCCAGAAGGTGGTCACTGTGTGAATGGATCTGTAATGAGCGCCTTCCCTACGGTGTGTTCCCCATCAGTAGCCAAAGGGGATACTCGGAATCAGCAGACAGCTGGAAACAGATGGCTCATCACTCTATGTTTCCATTCCCCTACCTATGAGCAGTGCGACATCCTTAACGCATGAAGAACTTAGGCATAACAAATTGGTACGTAGACTGTTTTGGAAGGGGATGACATTTTACTATGATGTAGCAATATGATACTTCCAAAATAGTCCAGAAATAAAATCCAAAGTCCTCATAATACAGGAATATTAAAATATGATTAATGGGGCACTTTAATAGATCTTGAGGCAAAAAATCTCTTAAACTTTCTATTTCCTGTTTTAAATCTCTATCAGTGCTTGGAGAGCAAAAACATTATTGTTGACTTGAAATTTTAGTGCCAAATCGCACAGATCAGAAGAGCTTGTAATACTGACTCAGAGGCACATTGCACAGGAGCTAGACTATGCTTCACATTGGGCTCCAAGACTTGCTTTAGAAACTTATTCCCTTTGAATTAGAGCTCAAGCACCTGAAGTCCTGGTATTACCTTTTTTCATATTAATTTTTTATGAACTTAGGAAGCACCTCAAACTGAGTGGAAAACTTTCCTACGCAAACCAACAACTGGCTAATTTCAGGTAACTGCTGGATGAATAGTTATAAAAACATGTTATAAAAATAGAGATTCCAAATGCACGACGACTCAGAGAGAATACTCCTCAATCAAGAAAGCAAAGTCTGATTGGATCAAAGGGAGTTGTAATATGTTTAAGTTTTTTCTACTCTCTGTTCCGTTGTTCTTAATATTCTTACACAGCCTGAGTAACATATAAACCAGACTGTTCAAGGTTTCACCAAATCTTTCCTTTTTACTAGCTAAAGGGTGTTCACGCTCAGACCAAGCAGTGCACATTAGCATACACACTAGTGACATTTCTTTCTGCAGAAAGTTTATCTGAGTAAGCACCACCTAAAGCGCTGGTGCAACATATGACTGGAGCTTTAATCACATATGACACACCAGAAATTTCACAGGCTACCAAAACCTGAATTTCATGAGCATGTCACACACTTCATAACCTAGCAGTGCGTGTATTAACACAAGGTGCCGGGAAAACTCATTATACATTTAGTTGGACTGAAAGAAAAACATTGCTCTTCAGGCATTTTGCATGCATTTCCAACACCAGAGCTGTCTGGTAGCAGGCTCCTACATGTTCCCCACAGGATGGGAAGGAAAAAAAAGAAAAGAGAAAAAAGAACAAACCCAAGAAAACTGGTGTAAGCTAGAACAGAGGAAAAAGGCATTTTGAGGAAATACTTTGTGTTCTTCAGTAGTACATCTATCATTAGGGCTAATGGCTAAATCTGCAAGTTCTTACAGCCCCAAACCTACTAGTGGGCTATAAAAATGTATAGCAGAGCTATACCTGAAGAATTGTACATGCCTACATCACCCTTAGGAACAGGAAATATGTTTAGTTCATTAAGACTTGAAAGAAGCATTTCAGATGCCTGAAGAGCATGTGCTGCATTGCACAAAAAAATAGTAATATAATTGCTATAATTGTATACCGCCTGCGATGACCTACAGGTGACACAGCAGCTGCTTTTTTTTTTTAATATCTGTATTCCTGAAAAATTGACTTTGCTATTCCTAAGCAAACTGAAGAGATTAGCTAAAGTTTTCCAGTGTGACAGAGGCTATTGTCAGCCAGAACCATATGCAATTTCTTTTATTGAAATTGCCTTAACCACAGTTGTGCAATACCATTTGCTGCTGTCTTCTCAGAGCAAGGCTAGCAATAGTAGCAGCATTGCTTTTACAGAACACATAAAGGGGCAAGAGAAAATTCTCCTGCATTATCTCCAAAGTCGTTTGCCAAATCCCCACCTTATACTAAATAACTCCAGGGGGAAGAAAAGAAAAAAACCAAACACACCTCCCTCCCCACACCTAACCCCAACAAATCCTACACCACCATTGCCTCTGGAAAAAAACTAACCTCCTACCTACTGAGATAAGTACTAAGGGAACCAGGCCTAAGCAAGTTCTAGCCTCAAACTTCACAGTTTTTTAGATAGCAACAGGTTTCATAACAATTAGCTATTTGTCTTGCCTGCCTATGACAAAATATCCTAAAGCTAGCTCTGCCATTTTAATAAACAGTTTTAAGTCTATGCTATCTGCAAACGTAGGAGCATCAGTGTCCTGGTATTTACATTTCATTATGAACTGCATTACATTGTATAAACAAATGACCTAGAAAATTCTAAGTCTTGCAGACTTCAAGGAGGAATTTCAGTCCTTCAGCCTCCACAAGGGAGGAGATTAAAAATAAAAAGAAAAAAAGAAAAAAAAAAAGCTCACCATGAAGAATAAGATAGAGAGTTAATTTAGCCACCTTATAAAGAAAATCCAATTCAGGAAAAAAAAATATTCTGATTTCTCTTTTGTAGTAACCAGAAGTATAAGCTGGCAGTTCTAACAAACAATCATTGGAAACTAGTTTCAGTAAAGGTGCACTCTCTTGCTAAACAAGCCCCAAACATACGCTTTAAAGTCAGAAGATGAATCACTCCATTAATTCTAACCAGATCCAGTTTTATTGGTTATACTGGGAGATAATAGGGATCCATTAAAACCATACCTTTTTTCCTTCTATGAGGTTGAAGCAAAAGGACAAACTGAAAAACTTTATACATGGGCTCAAGACAGGCTATACTTATACTGTGACTCATTATAATAACTGCTGCAGTGTCCCACAGGTCTCTCCAAGAGCAAAGCCCTTAAGTAACTATTTGAGGAAGTTATACACCACTGGATCTTAAGACTTTCCCAACTAATTTGAGTATCAGTTGGTGGCTAGTAAATCTGGATAATGTACTATCCAACAGCGGATGCTTTCATTTCAACTCATCATCTTTATCTCAAAAGCAGTGATGTATTTTCAGCTATGTTTTCAGAAGTTCAAACATTTAACGTATGGGATAAGCAGGCTTAAAAAAAAAAAAAAAAAAGGGCAGCACAAAGCAGAATGTCTTACTCCTTTTCTCTGCTTGCCAGGTAGTCCCAGGGAAGCAAATGGGGCTTTAAAAGCAAGGATGTTTGATGCAGACATGAAGAAAAGCAGCAGGACCTTGCTCTTTTGTGTGGCGTTTTGAAATTCTGTGTCTTGAATTGCTCAGTTGCGATTCCCATCCCAGTAAAGAAAGGCAGGGAACTATCACATCAGAAAGTTTCTTCTCATGGCATTGAGTCAACACTCACTGACATTTATAGGACTTAAAGTCACAGCTGTGTCCTGTTAGAAAACAGGACTGTAGGAGCCTCCCCTTTCCAGGCACAGCCACATCCCCTCCTAGTACCATCCCTCCAGCCGAGGGCTCCTGAAGCATTCTTGCAGGCAGAGCTACAGATTAGGATGTTACACACACCAAATGTTAAGTCAATATCCAGTTTAGGCATGTTTAATTCTACCCCAAAGTTAAGTCTTTACTAAACATTTTGTAGCTTCACATAAAATTTACCAGGAGCTTGTATATCATATTAAGTGCATGGACCATCTTTAGAACTCCGAAAGCCCTAGCTTGCTTGTTCTTTGGCACTAAGACCCTGCAATGACCTTTTCTGCATCAGATTTGAGCACAGAGCAAACGCAAACCGAAACCATCGAGATTCTCCTGGTTCTCCCTGAAACCAGAAACTGGGCTGTGTTTGTGGGTTGATGTTTCTTCATGACTGGAAGAAACCATCAATCAAAATCATGTGAATTTGGGCAGATAGGTAGCAAAACTCAGCATGGTGGTTGATTACAAAAAGTTTACAAACCTCTAATACTCTGGTGATAATAGATTTAAAAAAAACACTGCTCATATGAAAATAATCTCAATTTTTTTTCAGAATAATTGATAAAAGATTTCTAAGATAACTACACTTGTATGACAAGTATCTCGCTGCTACATTGTTTTTCCCGATTAATTCTTACTGCAGATGAATAGATCCTGATGTTTGTTTTTCATTTTTCAAATGAAAACCTGGAATAATTAAAGTCTTCATTCATTAAGGTAGTTAGGCAAACATAACTAGGTACCGGTCATCTCATTACAAGAAATAAGGCTATTCACGTGCTTCAAGTTAGGTTCTAAAATACTGTCCTAAATGGGAGATTTAAATCACCAAATATTTGCTTTCTGTGTTCATTACATTCAAACACAAACAAAATAAACTGCCTATCTTACACAGTGCCTGTAAAACAGACAAATTCCATCCTGCAGAGGTTACCTAGGAAACCAGGGGAGGCTCAAAGAAACAGAGAACAGCTGGGAAAAGGGGGGAAAATACCCCAAAACAAACAAAAACAAACCCACCAAAACCCAAGAACAACAAAAACCCAAAGAACTAAGTGCTCCATATCCTCAGTTTTGAAACCATTAGTGATATCACTAATAAAAGTTAAAGCAGTGCAACTCACACTCATTGGCCCTGGCATTCGTCATCAGGGCAAACATGCACAGCCTGAAGAGATTGATTTAACTCTTCTCTCCCCGTCATCCCACCCTGCCCCCAAAAAACCTAAAAAAACCCCAAGAAGTGTGTGAACATTTTGATGCAATGTGGTAATGCTGCAAAGTTTTGGTCTGTACACTAAAAGGATGGCCAACCCCATAGAGAGGTGTGCTTACTGACACCTCACAAGCAGCAACAGTTTATGTGATTCACTGTCAAGAGATTTCTTTGCTGAGGAACCAGATTCCACTTTTGAAACTAATCAACTATTCAACATGAAAATCCATGGAATTCAAGAAATCTATTATTAGCATGATGACTCAGTATGTCTATTACAATAGTACCCTAAAGCTTCATTTGAGATCAAGGATGCTTTGTGCTCAGCACATTTCAATTTAATAGGAAGGTCCTGTACTTCACAGTAACAACATGAAAACAAAGCCTGCCCAAGCTACTCAATCTCAGTATTCAGGTTTAGATAACATTTTCTCTTACTACAGAAAATGTTTCAATCAGAAAAAATAAAAAACAAAAACAAGTAAGGGACAGTTTGTCTAACCTCAGTTCTAATTTTTGAAGTAGGCTTCGGCACTCTGCCTGTCGTTAGTATAATACTCAGCGCTGTTGCAGCAGCCATACCGTCATGTTGGCTCTTCCTTCCCCACATGGCTCCATTTTCCATGTTCTGCTTTGCTTGTCTCCAGGCTTTACGCCTCTTACATTAGGTTCTTCCATTCCTTTGTTGCCAATGCACGTTCCAGTATTTTCAACTCTGGCCAAAGCAAGCATTTAAACATCTGGAAATCATCCTTCATTACTTTCACCAGCGAGATGCGTCTGTCTTGCAATGTAGTTCCCACAGAGTGGGAATGTCTGATTCCTTACGACATCACGCTTTTGAGGTATATATGTATATATAAATATATACATATAAAATGCACTACATATATTTAACACACAATATATTACATTATTCTAAAAGTTAACATGCAGCAAGTTCAAAAACACATGAATTCCTTTCCAAAATTTAAGCATGTACACTGGTAGATTTACAGCCCAAAACGTTCCTGATTTACAAGAGTTCTAAGTGACAGATGTTCAAAGCGGAGCAATACACTACATTCTGAATTGTGTTCTTTTTCTAGTGCATGCAATTCGAAATTGAAATATATCCTTTTTTTTTCCACTAAGATTTCCTGAAAAAAAAATAAGCCTTGAATGGACAAAATGAGATTTCAGATGTAAAACTGGGAGTCTTTTTTATGATCTGCCTGTAATGATGACATCAAAGTGCTATGATCTGAATATTGGGTCTATGAAAGTCTTAACTGTGTCTTCAGAAGTTGTTGCTATGTGCATTCTCCCTCACTACTCAGACAACTGAGGCTGCTTGTCAAGGTTCAGTTTTATAAAATATAGGATGGCTAACAAATCAGATGCTGTGTGTGATAAGATACGAAGTATGCACAATGCAACAACCTTGTCTTGTAAGCCCTTTGTCAAAGACATTGTTTTAATGCCTCACATGCCTAAAGAAACACTGTCAAGGCTGACACAGAACATGTGAAAAGCTCTTCCATGTTCTGCCTGAGTTAAAGAAAATACACCTTTAACACGGGAGGTTCTTTAACTGCATCATGACTCTAAAGTTGATTACCTTTTCAGTGCATGCATTAGGGTGCATTAGGTTTGGAGTTTATTGGTTTTGTTTGTTGGTTTTGGGTTTTGGGGAGGTTTGGGGGGTTTGTTTTTGGGGAGCTTTTTGGAGGGTTTTTTTGGTTTTTTTTTTTGTTTTTAATAAAAGAAGCCACTCCTTCAATGGAAAATTAACACAGAGGAAGAGAGATACTACTTTCTGTCTATGCCTCTGAAGGAGTGGAAAATGCAAACTGTTTCCACTCCTTTTGCACAGCCTGAAGCCACAATAGGGCAATAATGCCTCAGTCACATAGAGCCAAGGAGTCCTCCAGAGGTACGAGCCCCACCTCATGCCTGACGCCTCTCTGGAAGTTCCTGCCCCTTTTTCTTCACTTCATCTTTCTTTCGCAGAACTTTGGACACACTGCAGATTATTCAGTCTGGCAGGTGTGCACATGGCAAACACCTTAAATAAAAGAGATTCAGTCCTCAGAATACCTGTCCTATTCAAGACAAGTCCCATAAATTTCCATTTTCCCATCATTTTTTTTTCCTCCCATAAATTACCACTTAGGTCAACATTGGACTTGATCACTGAAGGATGAACAAAAGCCTCTCAGTCCTTTTCCTCATGATTTTGTGCCTAGCAGATCACAAGAACTATACTTTTCTTTACCAAGTCCTACCATATGACAAAGAGCATCCTTAGTTTTGGCCCCCTCTGGTTACAGAGCACAACACAAACTCTTGCCATTATCATCACTCCAGGCTATGCTTTTCTACCATAATGCTCCTCTTTGTATATCCTACCCGTATTTTTGCACCAATGGCAAGTATTTCATTCCTCATTATCATCTCTCAATTTCATTAATATCTTGTTTAGTTCCTGATCTAGATTACAGAAGGCCATGAGATTTCACAGACAAAAAAGACACATTACTCTTAATCACATACATTTATTTAATTTTCCCACCACTCACAACAGCAACATTTAAGCCAATACTAACTTTAAAATTTCATAAGACAGTGAACCAAATGCAGTCAAATGCTTTTACATCCACATAGCATAAAGCCATCAAGCAATAGAGTTTAAAAATTATCGGTGGGGGAACTCTGTAATGTCTTTCCCTGCAGCAACAGCCACGTAAATGTTAATTGAACAGTACACACAATGAATGAGGCTAACGTTCTCCATCAGGGACACGGAGATACTACAGTACCATCTGCAAGTCTGGCCCCTAAAATATTTTTGAAATATCTGCTCATATCTCCAAAGACCTGAAGTCTAAAAGATTAAATTATAATTTTTCCAGAATTATAAGAAGTGACTCTTCTGTGTAGAAATAATACCTGGCAGCTAAAGACACCTTCAGCCAGATCTGTATCAGCAGTCATCAGCAGGCAACATTAAGCTGGGACAACCCCAGAACCACAACATGCTTTGCTAGCTGGAGCCTTCAGTGGTTGATCTCCATTTTCGTTGATTTAATTGGCAGGTTTCTATGGGCCTGCTCACAGCTACCTCAGAGAATGCTCTCCTTTGTTGATCTTAACTTCTTGTGCAAAGCATCACTACCATTAGGACAAGGAAACATGTGAAGATAGGTGACATTAAAGTATATTTCATTTTCTGATGGGAAATTTCAGGAAACCTCCAGGAGTCTCAGAGGAGGAGCAAGATGATCCAGCTGCTCAATGGTATCTTTCCTACCAGGAGGCTCATCATTAATGTAAATGAGAAAGCCAAAGATAGATCATACTTTATTTAAAAAGGAATACATGTTTATTGATTACATTATCTATTAACAGTAATTACAAGTCATAATTCAGGTAGCGGAATGTTCATAATTCAGGATAACTTAATTTCCCTAAAATAGCATCAATGGCTTAAAGATGGCAAAATTGTCCCTATGCCTAACAAACTTAATCATGCACCCTAGTGTAAAGGACGTTCCTCTTGCCATTGAGATTTCAATTATTTATCTCAACAATATGCCACGGGATGCTGTTAGCCAGCTACTGAACATGTGAGGTTCAGTACTTGGACAACTTAAGGCACTGCAGCTGAGAGAAAGAACCACTTTAAGAGAGACAGAAAATGAGACAAAAGTAATTATCATAGGACAGCAATCACTAAGGTATTACATCTCATTTTCATTACATCAAAAGACTTGTTAGAACTCTGTAAAGAAAATATTTAAGAAAAACCGAGTGGAAAACAGGCAATCAAGTCAGCATAACTTCTGTTCACTGTTTCTGCTTTAATTTTTCCCTTTAATATTTTTCTCTTGGTCTATAGGTTGTTTAACAAGACAAGAGACCTCAGACTGGTAAGTGATTCAAACAAACAGACAAACATAAAATCAATCAAGGTCTTCTATGACCTCTCAGAGAGAAAGGACTACTTTGAACAAAACTCTCAGCATAACCTCTGAGGTTACCTGTAGTAACAGAGCTATCAAATGACAGGTGACAGGAGCTCTTTGCAAATGAGAAACAGTTTCTTCCTGGCTTTTAGCCTGTATTTTTGTTACCATTTTAATGTGCAGTATTGATCTTGGAGCAATTGTGCCAGGACGGATGCATGACGACACCTTTTATATCCCTTCATCTCTTCCTGCACTTACACTGTTATTCTGCCTTTAATCCTTCACTTCAGAGGGTCAGGTTGCTGAAGGACACTGGCAAGCCTTTCATGACCGAAGAGTATTTGGAGATGATAGTGTATGGACCTTCTCAGCCAGACTTCTACTGCACAGCAGGGAACAGGCCTCAGTGAGAGAGTTTACTCTTCTGTTCCTACTCTAAATGAGTTCATGTCCAAAACACTGAATTCCTGCCAGCAGTATCAGAGTAGCTGCTTGTGTTTCTATTCAGCCACATTATCCAAAGAACAGGGGCACAGAGATTCAAATTAATTCTTTAGTCCTCCCATGCTACCGTTACATAGTCCAAAGGCTATAAATGAAAACTAGTGAAGACAAAACACCGTGGAAGTTTTTCAGTATAAGAACAACTCCATTATACGATTCTCTCTACTGTACTATTTACACAAAGCTGCAGGAAAACACAAATTCTCCAAAACTCCAATCAAGTTTCAGCTGGCAGCAGCATGGCCAAGGAACAACCTTAGAACAGCTCTCCAAAGACAAGACCTATCTTCAGCAGCTAATAAAAATAGAATCCCAAGGGTCCACATGAATAGAGGTTCCCTGAACAGAGAGCATCCCACCGCTGGCCCTCTGACAATCATTCTTAGTTTTCATGCTTATATAACACATGACCTTTCTACAGCAAACGCGGGTGGGATAGTGGAAGAATGGAACTGTTTCTCACTACAAGAATAAAAGACAGCACAGCAGGCTATGAAAAATGTATGTTGCTTACTCAGAAAAGATAATTGTAAGTAATGGTTTGGATATTTTAATTACCACAGCAGCGAGGGCTTATCAGCATCCAAAGCTTCCTGCACACTATTGTTTTCATAACCATAAATCAACCTATAAAACAAGAATTTATATGGACAAATTGTTGTGCCACTTCCTATAGACAGTATCGCTGTTTTATCATTTCTGGTAGTTCAGCAACAGCACTAACTCCTCAAATTTCTGGGAATTTAAGTCAGGAGAAACATAAATCATAGAACATGATCTGTGACAAAAACTGTGGGGAAAGAAGGTATAATCTGTACACACATAATGTATTGATGACATTGAAGATGTAAACAGTACACAATGTCACCTCTGAGGTATCTCTCATCTTTAAAGCGTTACGTGACTTATAAGCCATTTTTCTCCAGCTTGAAAGTACCCAAATTCTTAAATAACTGAAGAATACTTACTTTATACTACTGAAAGAAACACATTTTCCTCATTCGCTTCTCATTATGCTTTGAATTAAGCATCAGACATTCCAGTTCAAATTACACCTGGCCTTCTGCACATGACAGTCTCACCAGGGCTTTCGACGGGAAATTTAACAGGGTGGGTCTGTTACAGCTTGAGATTTCAGGCAGCAAGTGCAACAATCTTTCCTCATGCTCTGGAAGTTCAAACTCCAAGAAGCCTTTGTCAAGAACTGAAATTCCAAGTTAATCTGATTAATTTATTCATTTTACACTAAAGGATACTTGTTTATGCCCTGTGCATTAGCTTCAGAATAGGTTCTTTTGTCTGTAAAATAAGTTGAAGTGCAAACCCAGTCTCTCTTCACTGACCCAACTGAGAATCCCTTGGATTGGCAATTTGATTTATTCTAAGACAAACGTTTGAGAAAAAAAAATTTATATCATCAGGACCTTAAACACAAAAACGTGAGGGGTAATGAAGACAACCATAGGTGAAACAGTCAGTGTACATATATGGATAAATCGCATGTCTCCAGTTGGAATTTCAACTATTTTTTTATTATTACTTTATTATTTTTTGGCACTGAGTTCATTGCCTTTCTCTGTATATGGAAAAATAATTGCACACAGACCATGAACATCTGCTCAGTTTTTTTTAAAGGATCATAGTGTTGCATGAAGGTCTGCCTTCAGAGTTTCTGCTTCCCCACACGTACACACAAGAATCCCTGTTTCTTTTCTCACAAAGCACCAACAACCACATAATGTGATGAGTCAACCAGTTCTACTTCTAACCACAGAGAAATCCTATAACTTCCATTTAACCCAGATAGAAATAGTACATACTACTTAAACACCAGGTGCTGTTCCTAAGCAGGGTTTTCCTAGCTAAATTCATAATAAATTGAGGGGTTTGCTGGACTTTTTTTTTTTAAAAAAACTTGTAAAGAGTTAACAAATGGCAAAAGGCTTATTTTTATGTTAATATACGTTACAGTTAAACAGGACCAATCCTGCAATGTTTTACATGAACAAAACAGCCCGACAGAACGTTATCATACTGAAACAAATTGCAAAGTTCAGAGGACTTCACCAAGAAATTAAGTGAGAGCGTGCCAAAACGTGAATGAAAGCATGAAATAACCATTTGGTTTCTATGGCAATAATCTACATTTGTAAACATTGTGGCAAAAAAATGCCTGCATTGACAACCACAGCATGCAATTATTCTTCAACCACAAAGTATTTCCTAAAAAATAACCAAGCTAATGTAGATAGCTTAACGTGACCCTCAGTTTTATGTCTTCCATAATTTTGAGCAAAGTTTACTCAGTCTGAGCAGGAGGAACCTTCTTGAGGGCTCTTCTTGTGGAAATGTCTGTGTAGAGTCTCCTTCCCACACTTTTACAGAAGGGAAGCTAACCACAAATATTCAGAAGTCATGAGTCAGTCCCCAAAGAACTGTGACTTTTTTTTAATAAATAACGGATTCTCATTTTCTCCTTGTTTAGAGCTATAATTAGGTCTGTTTTCAAGGTATTTGCTGTGATTAGACCCACAAACACAGATACCTATACGCATAGACACACATGTGAATGCTTTCTCATTTAGAAAGTAGAGGTACTTACGTAAGTGAATGATCTTGGGTTCTAGAGCTTTGGGGGCTGGGGGGAAGAATCAAGGATCATAAGATCCTCTTTAGGATTGTGAGAATTAGCAAGACATTTCATATTATTCTTCTTTGGAGCTCTGAGGACTCTTTACAAAGATGAAAGACCCATAAAAACCAAAGAAGCACCTGGCATGAATGCTCAGCAATTCTCTTACCTCCTCATAGCTACAGCAGATTTTCCCTTGCCATCATATTCCCAGCACCTGTCCCAGTGAGGAGACTATGCAATGTAGTAACCTCTTTTCTCCCTAAGGTAATGTCTCTAATATCAGTGAGAGGATAACAGACATATTTAATAGTCCCCATTCAACCAGCTCAGCTGTTTCTGTCTCTGTTAAGGCCAGTCCATTCTCCTCTCTCTTTTGCATGGATCCCAGATAGAGTGAAAGACCTAGAATTCAAAGAAGTCAGAGGATAGTGAATTCAAATGGCATGACTGTTGTTTGTTTTTGCTTGCTCACACTGTGGAACAAGGCAAATTAGATACTTTTAAATCAATACCAGGGCTCACACTGATCTCAGCTGAAGTAGGGCTGTCACCAGCAGGGTGGGACAGGGAAGGATAAATCACCACAAAATTCACAGACAAGGGTGTGTGTTGCAGAAACTGATGAGAACCTAAAGGCAAGTATAGGATTGCAGTGAGAAATATGGGAGACGTTGGCAATAAACCATCACTGCCATGCACACGTGGAATTTGCCCACACAAATCCTCTTGAAGGAGGTGATTGCCACAGTTTCAGCTCTGATTCAAGGTTACCAAGAGATTTTTCTGCTGATTATATGTTTCTAGTTTTCTTAAATAACTTTTTTGAAGAAAGCAAATACACTTACACTCATAAGTGTAACTTATGACAGAAAATGATCCCAGAAGCATGCGCTGCTTCTGCTAGTATTTTCCTCTGTCCTGAGTCCTAAGGAAAGATTATACAGTGTGGAAATCCCTACACCAAATGTTCAGGGCTTCCAAGTATTCAGTGCTTAAACAGCACAATTTCAGCCATCTCCTGGGCACTTTTTGGCCCTACTGTATTTCTGAACTAGTCTGGGCCTTTACACAGAAGTTAAAACCAGGATCTTTCAGTCTTTCTAGGATTTTGCAGCACTGACTTTACTCCTAAATAACTTTCAGATGGGCACATTTAAAACAGCCAGTCTCAAAACAACCAATTTTGCTGCACTAGGTTTAAAAGGGTCTTTTACGTTTTTACGCGCGTTTTAAGTGTGTGTAGCATATAGCACTACCAGCCAAGTATTCTTGAGCAAAACAGATCAATCTGCAACAGTTCCAAGAGAAAGAAAAGAAGGGGAAAAAAAAGAATATAGAAACTGGCATTACTTAAAAGCACAGCAATGGTAAATGCCAAAAAAAAATAGTTAGGCAGTATGTTTGGTTTAAAGAAGTATTAAAAAAATTAATAAAAGAACTGTAAACCATTCTACCTGCTTTATTATATTCAATTTATCTATCAATATCACTCTCACTCATTGTGATAAATTCTGTAACATACTTCTGCAAAAGCTATTTCTTTCTTCCACTGTGGATGAGGTTGACAACCAAACCAGCATTTAATCATTCTCTTTTTTCTAGGATTGGCATGAAAAAGGACTGATAAAACAGTTTTACATACTTTCTGAAAGTCTGAGATTTTTTTCTAATCTAAGATTCCTGAAGTGCCTTCCTTGCTTCCCCAGATACCTCCAGTATTCACCATAAGACTTGTATTCAGGTGACACATTTGACCAACTGAACTAGAAGTGGAGCAGCTGTACAGACAAAATCACCTGCAGTACAATACAATCTATACTCATCTAAGTATACACCTCTGCACAAGTATTAAAACCAAGACAAACTAAGGGTAAAAACCTCCCCATTCTGCAGCATTTGTGGCCTTCAGTCAGGAACTAAATCAGAACTGAAAACCCCTTGTTTATGCAATTAAACCAGACCAATGTAGGTTGTACCCCACCTCTTCCTCACTGTGCACCATCCCTCACAACACACTGAAATAGCTTTGGGGCTTTTTTTGTTTTATTTTTAATATAGTGAACATTGGAGAAGCAGCTTCCTCATATGTATGGTAGACAAAAGATATTACATTCTCAAACAGGAAGATGAATAGGTGAAGTAAGTGCAAACAGACGTCACTGATTTATTACAATGTATTTTGCTCTCTGACTTACCACGTACCTCTGAGTTTCCTCAGCCATCAATGTGTGGGAAGTACATGCCAGGTGTCGCTACAGTACTGGCTCATCCCATAATTTCCATAATGGCAACAAACTAGTAAATGACACGTAATAACTGAACCCCATAGTAGTCTCATGTAAAGGTTGCCCGTTTTATTTTTTTAACAGGGAAAAAGCACTATCATATTTACTAAATATATGCAAAAAATGAAGTCAATATTTTCACAAGCGTTTCCTTTGTTATCATATGTATCTGAAAATGTATAATATATGTCTCCCTTTATGGCAAGTATATGAATTATACCCCAAAGATTAAACAAAGTGCCCCCTCTATGGGACTTCTTACACAGCTGTGCGTAGTCAGGAGAGTCTCATTTTGCTTTGCAGAACAAAAGTTTCAGAACTATTGCACTGTTTTATTCATCAGGCTTTGGCTCCTCCTCGCTCGTGCAATGCAGCGTATTACCAGAAAAGGTCAGTTACAAGAAAAATTAAACCCTTGACAATACGCAATAAAATATTTGCAAATTGTATCGTAGGGTAACGTACTGTCCTTTTGCTGGGAATTATTTGGAAAAGAAGCCAGCGTTACACATGGGGAGCCTAAGAAGTACATTCAGGAGTACAATAGCTACAGACTGTCCCATAACCCGTCTGCTCACATTTCAGGAAACCAACATCCAGCACGACATCCATCCAGATTGATGAAAGGGTACCGTCACTACGCATTCTCCCGACCATCAATCTCTCTCTTGCAGGCATTGAAACAATATTAAATAAAAATGGATAAAAAGCAGCCCAAGAAGGGTGAAGTTACCCGGGTTAGGTGCAGTGCTTGCCAGCCCTCCTGCACTCAGAGAGCTTGCCACCAACCGCTGCCGCCCCGCTAAGCGAGCCCCGGGGCGGCGGGAAGGCAGGCAGTGTGCCATCGCCGCTGGCCCCGGGGGATCAGACAGACCCTACAGCAAGAGGCAGGGTGGGAAGGAGATGGAGGAGGAAAAGAAAGAAGGGGGGAAGGGGAAAAAAAAAAAAAAAAAAAAAAAACACGGAAAAAGGGAAATCCACATTTCTGTATTTCTCCAAAACAAAGAATGTGAGAAAGCAGATGTAGTTCCGCGCAAAGGACTCCGCCCTGCGGGGCTTCTGTGTTTACTTCTCCCAGCTCAGCTCGCCCGGCTGCTCTCCAGCCCCGCAGCCTGCCTCCAGCCCCATCCCAAGCAGTTTCTTTTGTTGCAGGCTTGCCGGCCGTCCCAGCCCCGCCAGCAGCGGGGCGCAGCCCGGGGCTCCCCGGCAGCGCCTGGCCTTCAGTCACCTCTCCCGTGCCGAGCCCCCAGGGAGCGCCCCGAAACCCCGGCTTTAAAAGCCTCCCTCTATCTTCTGGTCATAAGCCCCAAGGGCAAACCTCACTGCCCCCTTCTCAGGATATAAAAGCAAAAGTCTCGTTATTGCTGTACCCCAGAGGTTTTCTATTCTGCTTCTCATCCAAACAGTACGATAAGCACGCTGCATGCAAAGAGGGGGGATTATTAAATTTTTTTTTTTCAGAAGGAGAGAGAGAAACTCACCTCCGTCATATTCTTCATCTTCTTGCGCTTTTATGGTTACAAATTGCCCTAATAAAACAGCAAGGATGAAAAAAGTTCTCGTTTGTACCCAGATTGCCATCATGCCTAGATATTAGACATGTATCCTCCTGGGCAGCAAAAAGTGCAGAAACGTAAGGTTATTTTAGCACCATGAAGCCAGCTGGAGAGTCTTTCTGCCTTTCAGCATCAGTTCCAGGACAAAGTCTGCGAGCCCTTTTTTTCAGCACTAGCTCCAGCACAGTCTGCAAACATTCCTTTCAGGGGATGCAGCTTTAAATAGGAAGAATGCTGCCTCCACTTCTCTTCCTGCCCCTTTTCAGCTCGTTCAGGCTCCTACTCATCCACTCCCTGCCAAGCAACACTCTGATTGATGGTAAATAACCGAATCAGAGCTGGCTTCACTCTTCCTTGAACTTTTCTCTTTATGAGTACACTTGCAGGATATTTTCCTGCTGCCATGCAGTGCATGTGCTGTGTCAGGACTGCTCATTAAGAAAACATAGTCCCATAAGAAACTGTCAGGAAGAGAAAGCTCGGCTTTTAACACACCCAGCCCACACTTCCTGAGAATGGTGGGTATAGCCCCATTTGGAGCTGTTTCCCTTATTAGGAACTTGATCCCTTCCAGCTTGCCAAGAGGAGGATTTCCTCCTCTCCCTTGATAACTGTCCCCTGCCTTGCTGTAACTCCATTATCAAGCATGACTCCAGTCCCCTGAGAGGGGTCACAGAGCTACCAAGGCAGCTTGTTTCAGGAACATGTAAGTAACTGCCTTTCCCCCCCAAAAGGGAATAATCTGTCTCAAATTAATTCTTTTCTGAATAATCTTTCCTCAGATCCTTAATGTGCTCCATATTAACTGTCCTACCAGTTGGGAAGACTGTCACAAATCACTGGAAGATACTCTACACTTCTAACACCAGACTGACAAACCAAACTATCCAATTACCTACTTTTCTCTGTGGCTCTCCACCTCTGTTCCCTCACAACTAGAAACCTACCTAAGCCCCAGCCTAGTATTTAACCCTTAACCATGTGCCTTAATCAGGATTCTAGTGTGGGCATTAAGTAAATCTCTCTTTTGTGGATCACTTACAACTGGGAGAGGGATGCTAGATTTTTTTTCCTCCATGGCATTTATGGTCTGCAGAGCTCCATCACTAATCCCCTCATTTGCTAAGAAGGGTTGCCAATACCTGATACAGGGAAATGCAGATTTACTGGTTGGAAGATTTTCTATCTTTAGCCATTCCAGCTTGAGAACAATCCCATCTGAAGTGGATGTGGTGAGAAGTAAACCCTCTTCACCTGGATTTGTGCAGGTAAGCAACACTAGCCCACTCTGATTATCACAGCATGATTTAGCACTTCTCAGTGATGCAGTATCCTAAAGCTTGTGAAGTTTTCTTCTGTCTCTTTGAAAGAGAAGCATGCCCTAAAGAGGAAAGGTAACCCAGAAAATGGTATAGCACTGCAATGCTACATCATACCTACTCTAGTAGCAACATCTAAAAACATACTGAAAGAGAACAAAATCAAAATTCCCTGCTCTCTTGCACCAAGCAGTCTTGACACAGCAGTCTTAAACCATGCAGCGTTTCACTGCAGGAGCGTAATATCCCACAGTCCCCATTGCTCAGAAGTGGTAGCTATGAGAAAGAATAGAAATATTGAAGCTATGCAAGCCACTGCAGTTTTATTTTCAAAAGCAATGACAATCATTCATAAGTATCAGTTAAGTAACTCAGAATTGGAAAAACAAAAGTTAACATTAGTTAACCTGCCCAGTCATAGGTGAAATTCTGCGTTGACAGGTTCATGAGTACTTGCATTGGTTTGCTAGTCTCAGAAGTTAAATATAATAGATGTCATACTTCAGCAGAACCCCAGGAAATCTCCCTTGGAAAGCTGATGTTATGTGATGCTGGCTAGAAACATCAGGTGCTTTAGATGATATATCAAGTTTAGAACCAGATATGACCTTTGCCATTTGCTTCTATATGCACATTAGTTATGAGGGAGCAGCAAAGAAGAAAGCTTATAGCCATAACTCAGCACACTGCCATTGCTAAATCATCACATGATTTAAAAACCACATCAATTTACATCATTTTACATCATTTTACATCACATGATGTAAAACCCACCAGATACATTAGAAAAGGAAAATAACACATCTTAAAAACCACACTACACAAGGGTTCCCACAGTTGGATGTAACCTGTCAGAGTATTAAGTACAGAAATATTAATGTTAATAATTTAAGAGGAGAAAGGCTGAGTATATCAACAGTGTTTTGAGAAGTCTTCTGTGCTCATTGATGAAAAACCATTACAACAGACATGGAGGTGTTTCTGAACTATAGGCTATTAACTGGAGGGAATTTGTGTGAAATTTCTTATAATAAACTGACAATTGCTCAGAGAACTCACAGCTGAAAGTTCTCTGAAAGCCTGGGGGAAGCTACAACAAAGCCATAGGGAATTAAGACTCTACCACAGAATCAGAGAAATGGCCACACACTGATAAAACTTGCCTTTATAGTTGCTAACTTTATCCTCAAAATTAGGTAACAAGTTCTCACACTTATTTCCCCAAGTCTTAAGTCTACAATGGGTTCGTAAATTCCTACTCTATTCACAGCAAGAATGAGCCTTACCATCATTCTCTCCTATAGTCTCTGAGAAAAAAGCCAGAACAAGAACAGTACTGAATTGGGGTGACATTTATTTCCCCTGATAGCTCACTGAGGGGAAAAAAAAAATCAGAAGGACCCCTTTTACCATTTCCAATTGAACTTTTTTCCAGGGAGTCAGAGATTTTCAAAGATAACTTCTGCCATTTCAAGTCCAGTCTCTCCTTTGGAGAGATTCCTACAGTAATATCTAAAAGTTGCCCTTCAAATCTCTTTCTACCTTGGTCTCACCAACAAATTATGCCATGTCACCAAACAGATGAACAACAGAGAACAGAAAAGGATGTACATTGCTTAGCGAATCAATCCCCTTATACCTCCTCATAAATACTTCTTTTCACCATGGATGTGCATTTAAAGAGGCTTTCAACTTTATTACAAGCATCATAACTAGTCATTAAGTCTATCATTTTTCATGATAGCATCACATTGGATGCGAGTAAGAGAAATCCTTTAGTTAGTACCACTGTAAACAGAGCCAGACTAAGCAATTAAGAGTGGGCAGATAAATAATTCCAAGTATGCTCAGTGACACATCCCCCTCCTCCTCTCAATAGGGGAGGAACCAACACTGCATGGAATAATACTGTATATTTATGCAGCAACTCCTTTCCAACCATTCTTCACTTTTTCCATCATTTTTAGGATTCTGTAAGAACAGAGGAATGTGGAATTTAGCAAACTAGCCTAAGGTCATACATTCAGTAGAAGTAAAGCCAGATACAGACTTTTTGGAGCTCATTTCTCTTCTGTGCCAAGGAAAACTTATACAAGATGAAAATTTCTTGGGAGGAGAATCCAGGGCCCCGACTCCTGGAGCCAATTCCCTTCCAATGCACCTTCAATCTACTCATTGTTATACATTAAGCTTACAGTATGTAACAAACCCTAATGTAGTAGACAGAGCCAATGCAGGAGTGGTAGGACTGAATACTCTCCTCTTTCTCTAGTCCATCTCAGTAGAGCAATAGATTTGCAAACACAGCACGCAAAATAAGTCTAGTTAGCAGGAGATTCTTTGAAATTGGGATCGTCTCAGCTACCAATTTGTGGCTGATTTTTGACTCCCAGGAGATGAAAAAGTGATACAACATGATTAAAAGATCACTTTCTAATGCTTCACGCTTCACAACAAGACACTTTCAACTCTGAAGGATCTTTAAATCAAACGAAGGGAAACAAAAACACAGAAGCAAAATCTTCACATAAAAGTAGTGTGTGCTCCTTTACGATATGCCCTAAAAAGTTTTAATGAAACAACAGCTGTCCCCGAAGCTAGGACAATCTTGGAAATGTCAAGATAGTGTAGTCCAAAGAAAAAAAAAGCACTCCCTAATATTTAGTTGATATCCATTCCTATGTTTTAGCCAGTAAGTAGGGACTGTGTGTTATCTGAACTAAAAAATCACGTGTGAAGTTCAAAGTTACACAAAATTCAAAGAGCATTTTGAGTGACAGATGAAGCTAGGGAATACTATGAGGTAATTGTGAGGACTCAGAAATACACTAAAATAAAATACACAGGCTTACACCTTTCAAAATATCCAACTGGGCCAGAAAAAAAAAAAATAATTACTAGCTTAGGGTGCTTCAGAGTGCGCATACATATGAGTAATTAAAATTCCAATATCCACGAGGGTGTCCCTTCTATAGAGTTTAATGACTTTTCACACTGTTATATACAGTGTGACAGTGCTCCTGTTTTAAATGAATTTGTACCAAGCCGACAAAAAATGCCTTCATATAAATGACTGAGCTAGCAGCAGGAAATCAGTGGAATCATTGAAACTGATGAGAAGGTATACTTGAATTCAAAAAGTATCTGTTCAAAACTGAGCAAGATTTTCAAAAGCAGTGCTGTTTCACCAAAGTGAGCTTAAGTCAATCTAGGAGTTGCTATCAAATTTTATGTAGGCAGTTAAATCCGTGGTAAGTGCTGTTTGAAATTTCCACCTTGTATAAGTTCTTCAATCACCCACTTAGCTTAAAAAAAAAAAAAGGAAAAAAGAAAAAGGCAGCAAAGTGACATACCACATCCACATTTTGAACTTATAAGAATATAGTCCACATAAAATGTTTTACTCTTATTTCTTAGAATTAACCATTAAAAGGAACATGACTGAAATAATGTATGAGAAAAAAATAGTTCTTTTCCTTTGAAGGGTGTTCGCTTTGCACTTTTCAGACCCTTTACTGCATAAGGAATCAGTTTTCTAGTTTTATACAGTTCTTTCACATAGTAAAAGCACAGAAAATTCCATTACTTAAAATAAGAAAATGTAATAGGAAACTAAGAAATCAGCAAGAATATAAACAGAGGAACATGATGCTACTTTTAGATCAGATCTTTAAATGGACTAGATTCCAAGCTGCATCACCTCAAAAATCTGATCTTCCTACT
This sequence comes from Phalacrocorax carbo, assembly GCF_963921805.1. Taxonomy (NCBI): domain Eukaryota; kingdom Metazoa; phylum Chordata; class Aves; order Suliformes; family Phalacrocoracidae; genus Phalacrocorax; species Phalacrocorax carbo. The sequence continues at coordinate 35,916,952 of NC_087517.1, read as the reverse complement.
GAGAAATCCACCCAAAATCTCATATCAGGTAGAAATTTTAAAAATGCTACATCAGTAATGTTCCTACCCATTTGCAGGAGAATTTTTCCATCAACTTTTGAGTAGGAAGGTTTAATAAATGAATTTGAGTCCTTATAGAGAAGAGGGAGGACATATATCTTTCTTGGTCACATTCTAACTTTGTAATATTGTTTCAGTTAGTTTTAATTTGGGGAAGTAGGATGATACTTTGCTTTTAAACTGCTAGTGTGGGGTCTTGGATTATGTCAGTCACCATGACTCAGCTTTTGCTATGAGCAATTCCAAACCCAATAAGCTCAGTAAGGTTATTACAACTGGCAGCCTTTCCTTCAGAATGCCTCAATTAAATTGAACTTAACATTAGAGTAAGCAAAAAAATCAAGAATAATCAAGGAAAGCCTTCCATGATGTCCTTCCATAAATTATTCTTTACCTAGAGCAGGAAAAACAGCATCATTATTTCATTGTTTATTACTAACTCATTGTCAAGCTAGTTTTCATCCACTTAAGAACTTACACTGATTAAGTGAAAACATAAAAGGGTCACAGCAAGCTACCCACTTAAATGGCAAGGGCAATAGCTTACCTGTAATTCAAATAGGCCCCAACTGATGATAGGCCTCCACTGTTTTTTTCTTTTTAAAATATTAAATTCATTTACCTTAGGACCCTAAGATAATTTACTTTCTACTTTTTCATTGACTGAAGGACCATGCAAAAGTAGAGTTAAAGTCATATCCAGCAAGCAGATACATGTCCCCAATCATTTCCCTGACCCAGGGAATCCGTGAAATCAATGGGACTGTAAACAGAGAATTTGGCTAAAAGTTCCTTTTCAACCCTCACTTCTTTTAGGAATAGGCTTGTTATAAGCTGTGCTGAGGCCCAGGGTTACTTAATCACCACCTCAAAGCTTTATCCACAGTTTTAAAAGAATACTACAGTGTTTGGTTTATACTCATTTCACTGGCACTCCTTTATTTAAAAATCTGTGTCTAAGACTATGTAGAACTATTTCATCTTATTGTCACAGATATCAGACCACTGAACTGTTCTTACATATACCTGGTGCAGCCCCAAACACAAAAGGAACCCTTTGGTAACCTGTCATCATGTCCTAGTATAACATATCATGTCTTTAACAAACAAAACACTGTATCTGTCATTTAGAGTTTAAATCGTGTTAACTAAGTGAACAATTAAAATCATATGTATTTATTTTATCCATCACTGGCCAACTGTTTTCTTTTCCCTGTCATTACATTTTGTTTTTTTAAAGGATTGATCTTCATTCAACCTTATAGTTAATTCTGTGGAATATCCCAAGCTGACAGAGTCATTTACTTGAGAAAGACCTGGAGAATAGACCATTTAAGTCTGTAGCAAAATTCTTAGCAATCTTAACAAGAGTAAGAAGTTCAGGATGCAGTCTTACATACCGCATTGCTCCCAAGTTACATCTTATGTCCTAGCAAAAGAAATAAATGCTGAAAAAACCTGTACATACTATGTGCCAGTTAACAGAGTTGGCCTACAGATTTGAAAACTGAGAATGGCTAAAGCAGCAGCAGCACTCAAGGAGTGATTTTAGAACCACCAGGCTACTCACAGTAAGTGTATGTTAAAATTAGAGGAAAAAACTATGTATAACGTTCCAAGGAAAGTTAGTTACTGATCAGGCACCACAGACTAAGTTGCTAAATAAGATAAACCCCAAGGTAACCAAATGTACTGGAATTTGTCTATTAGCTTAAACATGAGACTTTTTCAGCAGTTGCTCTCGGCCTCAGCCTGCTGGCTGCCAGGGACCTATGGGAGAACCACCCTGGGTGGTCTGCAGAAGGGAGTATCTCAAGCAGATGAGGCACTGTGCAAGCCAAAAGTGGAGACAGCTCCAAGGAGAATTTCCCTTCTCAGGAGCAAAACATTGAGGGAAAGGACCACTGGACTAAAGAATTTCCCACTGCCCTACGAAACCATATTCGTTACTACATCCATGTGAAACAAAGCGCCTGTGACTTTAAACACACTATAAAGTAGGACTGAAGGGATCCATTTACACAGGATATTATTTCCCATGTAAAAAAAAAACACCCTAGCAGATGTTTAGTGAATGTTTGATATAATGTCATACATCAAATTTACATTTGCCTGAAAATCTCCATTTTTAATTGTATTGGTTTTGTCCTGGACAGTCAAAGAGCAATTGATTTTACTTACCCTCTAAAATTGGGAAATGTCAGCTCCAGTGACATAAGGAACTTAGCTTGCCTGGAGTACCTGACTGGAATCGCTCAACTTTTTGTAAGGTTGAAATGTATTCTTTAATATCTTTGATTAATATTTTGTAAGAACAAGAAAAAAGAACAGGTTTAATAATTTTGGGGCACCTATCCTTGACACCGTATCAAAGCAGTAGACACCATGGTGAAACATTGCCAGGTTGAGGTCAGCAGCAGTAGTTCAGCTACTGAATTCATGTTTTCCCTCAGGATGGATATTTCTACCCCTTTCTATCAATCTTTTCATCACACTGTCTGATTAACTAAGTTAACACATAAACAGGCATCCCTACTGGAGCATTGAGCATAACACCCTTCTGTCAAGTGCTAGTGGTGGCAGCAGCAGTAGGCCCATCCAATCCATTGTTTCTGAAATAAACAAACTATAGTTCAAACCCTCAGCACAAGCATACATTCATACTACCTTGGTGTCCCTGGTCATCCTCTACTATACCACTCTGTCCCCTTGAGCACTCAAAAGAATAAGAATGTAGAATCATGTAATTTTGGGGGGTGAAGAACAAAAGCAGACCAATAAATAAAAGAAAATATACATACACCTCATCAGTAGTATATCAGCAGCCCTAGCAAGCCAAGTCATGGCTACTTCAACTACTTGTAGGCCTTTCTCTTCCATGTGCATTTTGGTTTCTTTTGTATTAAATGCAATCTTTCTCTGCACACACAGAATAGGAGCACTTCCTTTGACACACCAGACCAGCTACACAGGGCCAGAGCGACAAAAGGTGATGGGCAGCTTGCACTTGCCCCACCATGAGAGGTCTAAAAACAAACTTAGATAAACACCTGCCAAGAATAATGTAGGTAGGATTTATCCTGCTTTAAAGGATGGCAATAGTCTAGATGATCTTTTTATATTCTTTCCAGCATTATTTTTCTTCCAGCAGGAAAATGTGATTTATATACTGACTATATTCTCTCTCAAAAGTGAGTCCTGTTCTGGAAAACAGGATCCACTTCTATCAGACAATACGGTCTGATAAATGGAAAACCAGGGAATGAATAAAACCTAATTTGAAAGCATTTTTTTTAAATCATGAAAAAGGAAACTGGTCTTTTTTTTTAGTATTTTCCATGTTGACATGGACATTCCATTTCTCTTTCTTGGAAGCAGGAAGGAAAAAAAATGTGTCAACATTGACCAAATTATGGATGATTAATAGAAGAAAGGGGAAGAGCAACAACAGCAGAAGGAAGTAATAGAGAAAAAGGAGCAAGAAAGGAATCAGCATTTGTGTAAATCAAGGATATAAGATTTGAATTTATGCATCACACTTGCACAAAGATAAAACAAGAAAAATTTTGTCTAGGAGAGCTATAACTCTAGAACTATGGATGTTGGTGTCACTATTATTACTATAAGCCCAGGACAACATTAGATAAACATCAGTACAGTTGCCTAGTTACTTATGTTAGATTCCAATACAGAATGCAAAACAGATTTATTAAGGGAAAAGGTTCATTCTGCCTCCTTTACTTTTCCATTTCCTTTCCATGCTGTCTTCTTTCCAATATTTTATAGCTTTTATGAGCTTTATTGCACTAAGATTTGAACACATGTGCGGAGCACATTTCCCACTGCCTTTAAAGATTAAGTGCTAATTGAAAACATAGTTTACTCAGAAACAATCCATCAAGTTTACATTTAATTTTTGCTGCGAAAAAAAATGTGTTAGCTAAGCCTTTTTAAAAACTTCATTTCAGAACTCTTCATGAGGTAGGCTTATTTTCAAAGCTATGGCCCATCAGCAAGTGGCTTTTCATCTGGTTAATGGGCTGAAACAGATTGTTCAGGGGAATACCTACCCTCCAAATTCACTGGCATGTTTTATTTTGCCTCAGCTGACTGCTTTCATGATATACTTCAAGAAACCAGCCTCTTAACCTTTTTAAAGAATGATAGCTTAGATGAGCCTCAGATGTTTTACAAAATAGTTATTAATGCTTAAAGATCATTTTACATTTCCTCAGTAGCATAACTTATTTGTTTCTCAAAGATCCCTGTACCCTAAAATTCCCATGGTAAGTAAAAACTTATAAATGGTCTCCTTATATCTTCTGTTAGTTATGTCATTTCTGACAGCAGCTAAAATACTTAAAATTGGTGGCACTGCAGCACTTGAACACAGCCTTACCTCATAACCCTTGATTCAGTAATGGGTTGGTTTAAAACATAGTCAGAGATAAGTAATAGCCACAGTGGGTGACTGGACTTCTCTTTTTCCCCTCAGCTAACAACCGTATAATATCTGGGAAAGATTTAGAGCTCTTGTTAGAACGCAAGGGTCTGTATAAAGGATTTATATTCAAGTACTTTAAAAATACCATACCATGTCACATATACTTTCCTTCAAATCTCCCAGAACATTCATTTACATCTGCATTAGTTCAGCATGCAAATCAAATCTAAACACTGCTACACAAAGCAAAGCCCACACAGACTTAGCTATGCATAAAAAAGCCACAGACAAAACATGAGCAAAACCCTCTTTCACTGTGCCCATTTCCATCACCTAATGTGTCTTCCATGTGGACCCCCTGAGCAAACCTCCAGTCACGTGGAAAGGTACCCACCAGCACTGTGTCCCACAGCAAACTGGTGAGCAGGTTCCATCCACGTGAGCCTCCTGCAGCTCAGCAAGTGGCACAGCCCTGGCCCTACAGGCTGCTCTGCAGGTGTGTGATAGAAATTAATCTTTTTAACACTTTCTGTGCCCACTTTACTCCATATCCCCTACTTTATAGTTCTAATTGTCACATACATTCAAACGTTATTGGACCAAGCTTCATTCACTTAGTCCAAGCACAAACATACCCACAAAAACTAAGTATAGGTATGAGTTAATTGCAACTTGCATTTGTTGCAATTGTGCTTGTTGGTTAGAGGCATCTCATATTGTTATCATTTTGATTATGGTATTCCTCACAATCTCTCAGGTTACTTTCAAAAGGATTACTTGGCTTTGTTTATTTAATGTGACCTCACATGATAGTGCCTCTTAAATACATTCCCAATCACATATTTATTAAGAAGAGAGGCCTAAATAGAAAGTACTTGATGTTCCACAGATTTTAGGATACCAGGAATGAAATGTTTGGTTGTAATTGACTATTTTTATGCTTATATTTAAACATCTCACATACTGGGTAGAAAACACGGATGGAAAATGCTGTTTCAACTTCTGTATACCTCCAACATTCAACACTGCAGTAATTCTCCTATGAAGAGCAAAATTTAAATTGCTTGAACAATACTTTCAAGCAGGCTGGAACAGATGCTTTTGCTTAGTGTTAATATAAACTTATCTTTTGCAACTGGAATATAAGCCTTAAATATCTATTATTATTACTTCATATACGCTTATAAAACTTGCAGTAAAGAATATGGCAATTCATATACATTTTTAGTGAAGGTGGAAGAATTTTCCAGATTTTTTATCTGCTTCTTGCAACTATTTTTAGCATTATACCTAGGAATAAGAGACTGGCATGAAATCCTAGCTTTAGTCTACTGAGAATAAAGGAAAACTTTTAATATAAAATCTTGACCTCATTTATTTGCATTCAAGAAGCCTGTGACAATGTCCCTCTGAAGAGAAAGCAAACACTTAACATGTGAGAAGTAAAGGCCTGTCATGAACTAGACATAGATCCCAGCCTTATCTTGCAACACTCTCTTAGGACTAGCTGTCAAAACTGTCACAAGCCCCAGTTAAGTCAGTAGGGCTCCATGCAGATGTTGACTGAAGGATGTGGCAGTCTTTAAAAACTGCAAGCATTTAGTCAAATATTCCAACGGCTTGGTCATTCTCTAGGCCTTGCTAAATTTAGTTAATATATCTTCTCTTTTTCTTTTTTTAGCCTTTTCAAAATCTTAGATTAGAGCTTTTACACAGGTTCTTCTCAATAATCTTGTAAGAGTACTCTAATATATAGCAAATATAAAGAAGGAGAGGGGAGTGGAAAAGAAGTTACTCCTAATCTCTCCTCAGTGCCAGAGACTTTTAAGAACACTATTTATACCCTTGTAAGAAAGTTTTTAGGCCCCTGAAAAAAATCACCTCTCAAACTGCGTGTATAAAGCCTTTTCCAATGAGGATGGGACCCTCAGATCAGGTCAGAGGGCTTGTTGCACTGCAGCTTCATTAGCAGTACTAGAAGAAACTCAGCCCACTGGCCTGTTAAAGCATGTCCTTGAAAAGGACTTCCACCATAGTCGAAGGCAAATAACCTGCACATCAACAGTGAAATAAAGAAGTTGAGATTCTGTGGACAAAAAAAATAAGGCAGACGGAGCCTTTTACATTCTCCATAACCACAGTCTGGAGTTATGAGACCACAATACACTGTTTGTTGTTATGGTCTTGTAATGCTATTTGAACGTTTGCTGCTAAACTCAAAACAAAGACTTTTAAAAGCCCACCATCTTACATAAAGGCTACAACAGACTATCAGAAGACCAAGCTGAGCTAAACATCACATAGACTAGAAGTACTTAGGGTGGCACACAGACGAATATTTTCTTTGGCAGTGTACAAGTCTGTATGCAAAGTAACACAGCTGATCTAAAGTATCTGAGCTTAAAAAAAAAAAAAGAGAAAACACACCTCCCCCAGTTTTACTACAAAGGACAGAAAAGAACAGATACATAATTTAGAATGATCCCTTTATCTTCATGAGGCTGGATCATTTCCAACATTTTCAATTGCATACTCCTTCAATGCTTATTGTAATGTTTCTGAAACTCTAGATATCAAGTGTTGCACCCAAAGGACTATTAGTTTCTACAAGAGTGGATGTTCCAGTAAAATCCCTCAGTCCATCTAAAGACTGTTTGCAATTGTTTATTTCCAAGCTTTATTTAGTGTCACATTTTCACAGCCAGATTCAAGCCAGCTAATTGCCCTTTCTGAACACAGAGGTCAGCGAATGTCAGAAAAGCCAGACAAAAATGCTGCTTCTCTAGTGATGGTGAGAAACGATTCAAAGAAACTGCAGAAACAATTGCTTTAAGTGATATTGAAACTTAAGTTTCTGATACTTACCAGCCTTCACAGAAATCATTCTCCACTGTCTATAAGAAGGATATTCCAGAAATAGTTCCCTCTTCTGTTCACTCACATGTATATAGGGGCTACTAAAAGGCTTTTGTTCTATTCTTATCTGAAAGTGAATTTATCCATATTATTGAGGACAGACAAAATTAAAGGTTCATCTTCCATTTCTTTAGCAAGCATTCATGATCTACACCAGACCTGTGAAACTTAGGCCTTCTGCAAGTTATCTCTGTTGGTCCTGGAATTCTCAAAATTTACCTATTTCCTCCATCTCTGAAAACAAAATCTATGCCTGGGGCACTTCAGCAATTTGTCATTTGGCAATCAGCTCGAAGTTCCAAGTGAATACCTTTTCATATCCTTGTAGTACTGTTGCAGTATCCCTTTTAAAACAAATGTACTTTTAAAGTAAGACCTAGCAAAGGATTCATGTAAATATTGCTCTTTCACATTTAAACTGATGAACACAGAACTTCTGCGAACTGGGTCAGCACTGTAATTATGTGTACACTCAGGAACTTAAGGACTAATTACAGAACTTGTTTGGGCAAACCAGGTAAAATCAGCACCCTTCTTCATCTGTGCAAACCTCTGTTCTCATCGTGGAAATGAGGAAGGTTTTAAATACTTAACTGGAAATATATCTTTTTGTAAGAAAACCAGCTCTGTGCTGGACTTAGAAAATTCAGTTACTAATGTTCAAACAAAAACCATAAAATATTTTTAAATCCCAAGGTTATCAATGCACCTGTAGAAGTCTCATTAAACTTAATAGAGATTACACACATTTGTTGAGCACAAAACATACTCTCCTACAGCTGCAGCTCTTCTTGAATGACTGCTCATTTTCATGGTTTTTTATGACAGATTACATTTCAAAATGGCAAAAACTGCAGTATGTGTCAGCAGACTAATCAACTTTTTTCACTTTGGGCTTGTGTTAACTTGAGGCTTAGCTCTGGTTGTGAGATATGGAGCTACAAAGAGCTGTGGCTCACAACGTCGCAGCTCCTCCAGTTGTCTACATGCTGCCAGGGGGACAGCAAGGGACTGAGGCTGGTAGTGCCAATATGAAGGAGGTCATGTCTGAGTGGCCAGGCTCCTCCTCTCTGAGCTTTCCCACTTGCTTAGAAACAGGACATCAAGGCATGAGCATAGCTGCTGCTTCTAATTCTGCTCTCCTGTCTGCACCTAGTGATGAAATCCAGAAAAGGTCCATGCAGAAGCAGGGGTTGGACTCAACTAATCCTTTGTTTGACAGATCACGCAATCACAGAATGGTTGGGGTTGGAAGGGACCTCTGGAGATCGTCTTGTCCAACCCCCCTGCCTGAGCAGGCACACCCAGAGCAGGGGGCACAGGAATGTGTCCAGTTGGGTTTTGAATGTCTCCAGGGAAGGAGGAGACTCCACAACCTCCCTGGGCAGCCTGTGCCACTGCTCTGGCACCCTCACAGGAAAGAAGATTATTCTCATGTTTGGGTGGAACTTGCTGTGTTTGAACCTGTGCCCATTGCCCCTTGTCCTGTCGTTGGGCACCACTGAAAGGTTCTGGCCCACCCTCTTGACACCCGCCCTTCAGGTATTTATAAGTATTGACAAGATCCCCCCTCAGTCTTCCTTTCTCCAGGATGAACAAACCCAAGTCTCTCAGCCTTTCCTCATAAGGAAGATGCTCCAGTCCCCTGATTGTCTTCGTAGTTCTCCTCTGGACTTGCTCAAGCAGTTCCACGTCCTTGTTAAACTGGAGAGCCCAGAACTGGACACAGTACTCCAGATGTTGCCTCACTAGGGCAGAGTAGAGGGGGAGGATAACCTCTCTCGACCTGCTGGCCACACTCCTTTTAATGCAACCCAGGATACCATGGGCCTTCTTGGCCACAAGGACATAGTGCTGGCTCAGGGTCTACCTGCTGTCCACCAGCACTCCCAGGACCTTCTCAACAGAGCTGCTTTCCAGCAGGTCAGCCCCCCAGCATTTATCAGTACATGGGGTTGCTCCTCCCCAGGTGCAGGACCTTAGACTTGCTCGTGTTGAATTTCATGAGGTTCCCCTTGGCCCAGCTCTCCAGCCTGTCCAGGTCTCGCTGAAAGGCAGCACAGCCTTCTCATGTATTGGCCACTCCTCCCAGTTTTGGATCATCAGCGAACTTGCTGAGGTTACACTCTACCCCTTCATTCAGACACTGATGCAATATGTTGAACAGGACTGGACCCAGCACAGACCCCTGGGGAGCACCACTGGTTACGGGCCTCCAACCAGACTCTGCCCCATTGATTACAACCCTCTGAGCTCTGCCCTTCAGTCAATTCTCAATCTACCTCACTGTCCTCTCATCTAACCCACACTTCCTTAGCTTGTCTATGAGGATGTTATGGGAGACAGTGTCAAATGCCTTGCTGAAGTCAAGATAGACAACATCCACTGCTCTCCCTTCATCTACGCAGCCAGTCATGCCATCATAGAAGGCTCTCATGTTGGTCAAACACGATCTCCCCTTGCTGAATCCATGACGACTACTTCCAGTAATCTTCTTTTCCTCTACATGCCTGGAGATGACCTGCAGAATGAACTGTTCCATCACCTTTCTGGGGATGGAGGTGAGGCTGACTGGCCTATAGTTTCCCGGGACTTCCTTCTTGCCCTTTTTGAAGTTTGAAGTGACATTTGCTTTCCTCCAGTCCTCAGACACCTTTCCTGTCCTCCACGACCTTTCAAAGATGATGGAGAGTGGCTCAGCAAGAACATCTGCCAGCTCCCTCAGCACTCGCAGGTGCATCCCATCGGGGCCCGTGGATTTGTGAGGATCCAGTTTGTCTAGGTGATCTCTGACCCAGTCCTCCCCAGCCAAGGGGAATTCTTCCTTTCTCCCAATTTGTCCTCTCTTCTCTGGGGGCTGGGATGCCTGAGGGCCAGCCTTAGCAGTGAAGACTGAAGCATAGAAGGCATTCTATAACTCCACCTTCTCTGCATCCTGCATCACCAGGGCCCCTTCGTTGTTCAGCAGTGGGCTCACTGTGTCCCCAGGCTTCCATCTACTGCTGATGTATTTAAAGAAGCCCTTCTTGCCATCTCCTTTTTCACATACTGTAAACCTTCTTTCATCTGAGTTTCTCTAGAAGCTCTTTGCTCATCCATGCAGGTCTCCTGGATCCTCTGCCTGACTTCTTCCTCCTAGGGATGCACCGATCTTGAGCTCGGAGGAAGTGGTCCTTGAATACTGAGGAGCCCCTGGACCTTCCTGCCTTCCAGAGCCCGAGCCCATGGGATTCCTCCTAGCAGGTCTTCAAAGAGGCCAAAGTTGGCTCTCTTGAAGTCCAGGGTTGTAATCCTACTTGTCGCCCCACTTCTGCCACTCAGGATCTTGAACTCTACCACCTCGTGGTCACTGCATCCAAGGCTACCCCCAACCCTCACATCCTCAACCAGCCCTTCCTTATTCGTTAGTACATGGTTGAGCATCACTTCTTGCCTCATTGGCTCCTCCACTACCTGCATCAAAAAGTTGTCCTCGATGCTCTGCAGGAACCTCCCAGATCATGCATGCCTTGCCATGTGGCTTTTCCAGCAAGATGTTTCTTAGGACTCAGTCTTACCTCTTGTTAGTGTTTCAAATGCATCCCTTTATATTGCTGTGAAAGCTGCTAGGGCTTTCATAGCAGGTGTGGGCTAGGACAGACCCAAGCAGACAACAAGGGGAACCATGACTACTTCCTCTGCGCAGCCCTGGGAATGTGTCACAGGTTGATCTCAGACACAGCAATACATCACTCCCACAAGGCCGAGGAGTGAACTACCAAGGAATCGATACTCCATCTCCTGCCAGTCCACACTGTCCTACTGCCCTGCCCAACTGCACATGATGCATTATATATTCAACCACAGCATTTCTGTTCACATTCCTTTACAACTTGCCCCATCTCACAGTATTTGAACATTTGCCAGAAGTGAGATATGTCATTTTGTAAAGGAATAGGTGCTGAATGTGTGGTATTCCCTTTTTTATACCATTTATTAACAATATGGTAAAGTTACTTAATATAATCTCAGATCACATTAAGTCATGCCTAAATTTTCTGTCACAGTGAAATATGTTGGCAAAAATTATTATTTCTGTGAATGAGAGGTGTTCCATTTTATGAGCTGGGCAGCTGACAGGATCTGCAGTGTTATGAGAGTCTATGGACAGTTTAGTAACTTTAAATGAATAGCAGTTAACATTTGTCTTTTCTCTAGTAAGCAATGTTGTATCATGTAACAATATTTTGAAAGCCATCACTTGAATAGAACGTTCAATTTCAGAACTTTGTGCTAATTTGTTTTTTCTGCAAATGTATAAATGGAATAAATTGAAATTGAAAAAAAAAAGAAGACATTTTGTTTAACAACACATGAGATTCAAGCAAGGAGATGGTGTGAATCCACAAAGTACCTGCAGTCCATATTTGCCATACATTTACCTTATTTTCCACTGTGTACCTCCATTTCACCCTCCACTGTCCACCCATTCCTTTCCAGCTGTATCAGCATTCTGGCTTGCAGCAATGGTGGCAGCTAAAAAGAGAGGCAGAAGCATGTCCTGATTTCTGGCTAGTTAGGCACTAAAGAGAACTGCAGTTGCTAAAGGAGGCTGTGGCACAGAAACACAACTTCCTGACTGTCGTGGTTTAGCCCCAGCCAGCAACTAAGCACCACCTAGCCACTCGCTCACTCCCCCCAGCCCAGTGGGATGGGGGAGAGAATCAGAAGAATAAGAAAACTTGTGGGTTGAGAGAAGGACAGTTTAATAATTAAAACAGTAATAGTAATAGTAACAGGAGTAATAGTACTAACAGTAGTAATATAATGAGAAGAAAAGTAACGAGAGAGAGAGAGAGAGGTGAAACCTTGGGGAGGGCAGGAGAACCAAACAAGTGATGCAACTGCTCACCACCTGCTGCCAGTCCCCAAACCATAATTGCTGCTTCCCCAAGGCAGCTACCCCAGTTAACATACTGGGTATGACGTCATATGATATGGAATATCCCTTTGGCCAGTTTGGATCAGTTGTCCTGGCTGTGCCCCATCCCCACCCAGCTTCTTGTGCACCCGGCAGAGCATGGGAAGCTAGAAGAGTCCTTGACTAGTACAAGCCCTGCCCAGCAACAACCAAAGCATCGGTGTGTTATCTCAACATTGTTTTCACACTAAGTTCAAAGCACAGCACGATGCCATCTGCAGTGAAGAAAATTAACTCTATCCCAGCTAAAACCATGACACTGACTTTGCCAGGGAGGATTCCTAAACTGTGTTTTTTATTTCTACAACTAATGCTGTACAAATGACTTCCACTTACATTCCATGCCAGATGGGGATGCATAGTAAAAATGAGGGAAATAGCAGGATACGGGTTAATGTCCTGGCTAAGGAGGGTACTGGATCTGAGAATAAGTCATTTACATGAGTAAGATTCCACCTTGGAGGTGTGCAGAACAAGGCCTAAGGTAAAGAGAGAACGGAAGCTTGTGCCTCCCTTTTGAATGCACCTGGGCCAGCACAGAGCCAAGGCTTACTGCTCCAGACAACCCCACTGTGCAGGCTAAGTGCAAGTATCCAGCTTAGGACATTCATTCAAAAGTCTGCAAATTCCATGGAAGACAATTCTCGCCAGGTTAGGAGAGGTGAGAAAGACAAAATAAATCATCCCACTTTAGCATGCCACCTTCTTCAAGCAACAGACATGCCTGAGGTTTCCCCTTTTCATCAGACAGCCAAGCATTTTCCCTTCCTTTACCCTTCAGGCCATCCCTCAGCAGCCTGCTGTCTCCTTTACGCAGTCTTATTTCGATGAGTCCCTAATCAAATGCATGACTCACTTCACAGCAGTGTCCCAAAAGCTGTTTTTATTTCACAGCTTTGTAATTCTCTCTCAGATGTTAATCTATTTGCTCCTCCCTCCTTCTCCTCCCCTTTTCCCATAAGAACTTAAAAGTCAGTTTCCCCAGCAAGGCTAATAAAATAACAAAGCAAGCAAAGAGATTGTGAGCTAAGGCATATTGGAACTAAAGAAATTATAACTTTTCAAGAGTTAGCTTCCTGTGCATTTCTTAAGCAATGCAACATTAAAACTATTTTTTTCTGTCTCTTAACCAAGTTCCCCAGAAAATACAGAGGGAGGTTGGAAATCCAGCATTATGCTAAGCAGGATCTCACTTTGCCCTGAACAATGAGGTTTCTACAGCTGCACAGTCATCTACCAGGAATCCCTCTTGATGGAGCATAAAAGCTGCTGTTTCATTTGAAAATTCCCCACTGGATTTGTAAGTTCTAATAAGAGGTTTGTGTGACATGCAGGAGTGCAGGGCTGATTTGGGGAGTGCTCAGATTTTCTTAATAACAGGAGGTCTGAAAGAAAGTCATTCCTATGAAAACTTTTCTTTTTTAAGAGTGTTGAGATTTGATGTAGTTGAACAGAAACATAATATCATCGTAGACTGGTTATAACTATTCCCAGGTTTTGGCTATAGGAAAGCACAATTACATCAGCAAACCAATCCCTGACGAGTAGGATGAGTCACATTGCAGCCTGTTTTCACTTAATTAGTTGTTGGGGTTTTTTTTTTTACATTTATGGGGTTTAGAAAAAACAACAGACAACCATTGCAACTGGAAAATTATTAAAAGGCGAAATGTGAAGAGGTTCTGACTCATTGGCTCGGTATTCATGACCTCAAGAAAGCTCTGAGGAAATAATGGTACCTTTTGTAATTTGCAGAAATAATGACACAAGCCTTGTGAAAGGATGCCCAATGTATTTCTCAGATTTAATGCACTGTCTACTACTTGCCCAGAAAAGGAATCCTTATTTTTAATTAACCTGGTAGACATATGTCATACGAAAGGAAAAAGTGAGAAACAGAGTGAAAAATCAGAGAAAAAGCAAACAAGCGAGACAGAAAACTACAGTCTGCTTTCCATTTATGCCATCGGTTTTTATTAACATGCAGTGAAGAGATGGTTCCAGAGTAAAGCAACCTGGTTTAAAACACAAGGTATTAATAATGGCTAAAAATGACACTTCAAAGCTTTTTCATCTTCGGAGCATGTGCAAAAGATAATATAAAAAATATTTTTTGAAAGCAACTGAAGTAATTGCAAACCTGTTGTCTTGAATATTTTCCTTTAAAAAGTAAGAGTAATCTTATTTTTTAAAAATTCTTCAACTGCATTCAGATGAACGTGTCACTCTGAGATACATCATGACACCTGAAAGATTGTGAGACAGTGGCTACTGTTGAACCGAGAAGTTTCTATGGGTATTTCAAGCAAACAAAGTCAACCAAAGTGACGTGGCATAAAGATTATGTTGTTTAAGTACAAGATTATGTACAGCTGCCAAAGTTGAAAGAAAACACCATTTATATGGATACTCCTTATGCTTGGTCACATTCCTTTTAACATATATTTTAAAATAAGAAGTCCTATTTTCTTCCAAGTTCAGGAGTGCTGAGGAAGTTTAGGGGGTGGGTGGTGTGGAACAACACTGTCTTTGGGACACATTATGTTTTTACCTACTCAAAATTACTAGTGAAAATATTTACGTACCTGGGCCAATTCTATAACTTGCTTTATAATACAGGGCAATGGTATTTATTCCATGCAATGGTGTTTATTCCCTAATTACTTTATTCCTTAATTTTCATGCTTTTGTACCTGCACCTTGGGTCTAGGATAAAAGTGTTACAGCTTCTCCCAACACACATACACAAAGCAGTAGAACAGCCTAGAAAGTGGGCAAGGATTTATTGCCTTCTGTCCACAGCTGATAAGCTGATGTATACCAAAAACTCCAGTTTAACAAGCCCAATGCTTTTTGCCTCCTTTGTCCCAGCGATTTTATGACCTTGAATCCATTGTGTCTGAAAATCCCAAGAACAGTACTGTGTTCTAACAGTGCCACCTAAACATGAGAAAAACCTTCTTTCCTGTGAGGCTGCCAGAGCAGTGGCACAGGCTGCCCAGGGAGGCTGGGGAGCCTCCTTCCCTGGAGACATTCAAACCCCACCTGGATGTGCTCCTGTGCCCCCTGCTCTAGGTGTGCCTGCTCAAGCAGGGGGGTTGGACAAGATGATCTCCAGAGGTCCCTTCCAACCCCTATCAGTCTGTGATTCTGTGATTTTGTGTTATCAATCCATGTGGACTAGTCAGCCACCAACTTTGCAGTACAGAAACTCAGACACACATTAGCAAAGATATGTTTCTCTCTCCCCTCGATCCTGAATCAGTTTTGTTAATATGGCTCAGTATTACAAGAAGCCTAATCAAGCCCATAATCTACACTTGACGCTCAGTGACAGATTACTTTCAGTCTCCTTTTTGTATCTATGTTCTTAATTATCACCTATTACCATATAAATTAAGTCAGCTATTATGTCAGCTATTGCTACAACCTCAATTAGTTCTAGTAAAACTGAGCCACAAAACATGTAAAAAATGAAGCTTTCTTTTCAAAAGTTCATTTGGAATTAAGAGCTTTTCAAGAAATAAACATATTTTTGTTTCATTTATCAATATCCACAAAAACGTTTGACTTAAATGGAGTAAAAAGATTTTGACATTATTGCCAGTGATGTCTATAAGAATCCTCAACTTTTTAAAATTATTTTAGTTACAATGTGGAGATAGCTTCTAGCACAACAGTGTCCAAAAATCTTAAGTTAACTGATAAGCAATTACCGGATGGGAAAGCAAACAATAACTAAAAGCCACATCTAAAGAGTCACAGATATGTTGGAAACCAGTAGAAAACCCACATTATGGTATGTCATGACAGATCACAACAGTCCAGACTGAATATCAGCAATAACTTGACTGAAGCCTGCAAATATCATCAGATGAGATGAGAGAGTTTCATCAGTTTGCCTGTGTAGGAAACTTCAGAGTCTTAATTTGCATGATAAATGCAGTTGGTAGTCCAGAGTGAAGTCAAACCATTAAAAAAAATAAAAACGCCAAAAAAAAAACCCAAACCCAACAGGTAAAGCTTGAAAGAACAGGTCAGCACTAGGCAAAAGGAGAGCCAAGAGCATTCATTACAATAGGTACACTACCATTCCTGAATGTGCAAGCTCAAAATGTGTAAAAGCAACATTTTTGGATGACCAGCACTATTGGTTACTTCTCTTGAAAAAGAAAAAAAGCCCACATACCATCCTTTATAGAAAAGTACTCATGTCCTCAATACTGCTTGGGGCTTTGATTTCAATTACGATTATAATGTAGAAGCAATTCACTTTTATTTGAGCTAGTGATGGAAGAAGAGGACCTGGAGCCAGGAAATTCAGTATCCTAACATCATTCTTTGATGAAGGCCATAGGCACTAAGGGAGACATCCTGAGTCAGATGTGAGTAGAAGCATAAGAAGGAACATGCAAAATAGGAAAAAGGAAGAAAGAAGAGACAA
The DNA here is from genome assembly GCF_963921805.1 of Phalacrocorax carbo. Lineage (NCBI taxonomy): Eukaryota > Metazoa > Chordata > Aves > Suliformes > Phalacrocoracidae > Phalacrocorax > Phalacrocorax carbo. Next base: position 35,900,128 of record NC_087517.1, on the reverse strand, counting down.
GGAGAAATATTAAATTTATTTGCATGCCTAAAAACTGCCATACTCCCAGAGCAGGAAGGCATGAACAGACTGTCGATCTCTTTGAACGCATCAGTCCACAGTGGAAAAATGCTATGATTTGCCAGTTGTGTAGGACACCCACAAATTACAGCCTCCAGAAGAAGGCTGAAGCAGAACGTAAACTGTTTTGTGCCTTCAATGAGACAGTGTTTTAGCTGTGGAGTGGTAAAGCTATTACCCAAGACTGTGTCCGAGTCCTGCCAGCCCTGTGATATAAAAATGAAGTGAGCTTTACCTAACAATATGAGCAGGTAACTGGGAGCTAATAAGGGCACTTATCACAAGCCTTGAATTAAATGAGACGCCTTGAATTAAATGAGACTCCTTGAATAAACTTCTTGGACATCACACACTTCATGAAACCATCTGGGAACACCTGACAGTGAAATATGTATCCAGCCTGACAGGAACATGCTGCATCCCTCCTCGTGACTAACACAGGGGTGGGTAAGTGCAGCCGCTATACAGGGATGTGAGTAGGCAACATGCAGACTCTGAGAGCTCTGCAGTGCTATTGCTCCTCTCCTGCTCCAAAAGCCCATGTGCCAGATCTGTCTGGCAAATGGGGTTAAGAATCAGAGAGTAGCTACACTGCTAGGAAAATGTAGGCTGCTGGCAGAAAAGTAGGAGAAGAGCAGTCAAGTTTCATACACAAAATTTGATAGGGTTACCTTAATCATCACTCAGTACAAACACAGAGAGTAAAAGCTTCCCATGAAAGCAAAAAAAAAAAATAGTTCCCACATTAAGGTGATATTTCTCTTGTTCAGAAAAGACCAGAGTCAAATAATAAATTAGCCTTTATTAATGCGAAGTAGAAGCACACGGATCATGTTAGAAAATTTGTCTGCTTGTCCAAATTTTATTTGAATTCTACAGCCTCTATTTGGTAGTTTTTACTGCTTCTTTCTGATCACAAATAACTTTTAACTTCAAATAGTGAATGTACTGACCTTGCAGTAATGATTTATGTATCATTTCCTGCATTGCTGAGCTTCTGTGGATGCTCTCTGGTGAGCAGGGAATGCACACAGGCTGAGGAGCTGTGTAAAGCAAGCAACTTTCTTCTCCTTCCACAATCAGTTTCCCACTATTTTAATGGTTTTCAGTCACTGCAAGTTTAATTGATAGTAAAAGAAAATAAAATCTCAGGCAGCCCTCAGTTTTACCTCATTATACTTGGTAAACTAGTGTGGAAGGAGAAATGTAATTTAGTCATATCCTTGCTCTTTAAAAACCTTGATGAATGATTCTGCCCTGCCACCATGATATAAGAGGACGTCACACAGGCTGCTCTTCCATCAGCATGCCCGTCTTACTGGAAGGATTTCCCTCTGGACACTTTATGTTTGTCTATTTGCTAGACGTGCCACTTGAATGGCACGTACATAGGAAGCAATTATATTAAAGGCATTTCCAGGCAGAGAAATCTATCTCTCCATCTTGTAAATGCAAAACATAGCAATTGTACAATGCTGTTTTCTACACTGTCATTTCACTGAATTTGTGCCCTGCTGTATGGTAGCGTTACATGAAACCATTCTGTAAAAACAGATGTAATTTCTTTCTTGGCAAATACGCAATGGATTTTTAATATATATTACTTATATTTATTTTTATGTTATTTGTATTATTTTACAAACATTTTTCAATAGATCATCTTCTTGTTCCCTGATACTATTAATTGTTCTTAAATAGACTATCACTTCAATCTGCCTTATTTTAACCTGGAAAGCCAGCTTGGCTTTTCTACAGCTCTGAGGGTTCTGATATTAAAATTAGTATGATTTACACCCATCACTGACTCATTATGTCATGAAACTGTGCTTCCAAGGAAAACTTTGTCTAAGGTATACAGGTTGGAGAAATCTGATCATCTGATGGAATTTCTTCCCACATTCGCTTGTAGAAAAGATGCCTTTTCACATTTGCAGCCATGCATAATAAAAAGGAAACAGCTGCATGCCATCTAACAGGAGACTTTAAATGATCAAATATTTTGCTTCCACAGCAGACAGCAGATCAATCCTCTGGCTGCAGTGGAGCAGTTGACAAGCATTTGTGGGACTCAAACCATGTCATTTAAGACATGGCTTGGGGTCAATGCAAACCTGCCTGCTTTCATCCTCAGGAGTGACAGCTGTATTTTCACTCCAAGGAAAGAACAAACTGCCTATTACACTTACTGCTAGATGGTTTGCCAAAAATTTGACCATACAGCCACCATACAGATGTGGAACACCACAAGACTAAGAAGAACCAGATAAATAAATGAATCAGCAATGACTCATCTTCTTTCTTGCTGCTTGTGAAGTATTTTAAAGTTCTTTAACCTTCAGCTACACGTACTAATGTCTCCATATTCGGCATTTTACTTCAGCAAAGTCTGGGGAGGGAGCAGGACTGTAGTACATTTTCTATGGCTGTCCTCACAGACTTAGGAATGGCCATACTAGTTTAATTAAAGATGAGTATCTCACAGATCACATTGGGACACCAAGAAGGATGGAGTTCAAAAGGTGAAAACCATTATTTGTAGTTCCTGCAACTTTTCCCAGGAACTAGCTAAGAATATCTGATTTGTCATTAAATTTATTAACAAATGGGAACTAAAGAAATTAAGATAAAAATCTAAACTTCTGTTAGTTCAATTATTGATACAATTACAGTGCAAGCATCTCTATGTAATCACAGTACAAAGAGCAGAGCACTATACAGTATCAGAACACCAGGATTTTATTTTGGGTTGTCCTGTGGGTTCACTACACTTTCGCAAGTCAGTAACTTTATGTCTCAGCTCACCCAGTATTAAGGAAAAAATGATGGCACATTTTAAAAATCACTGAGTAGATCTTTTGATGATTGATCCTCTTTAAATTTTGAAGATCATTTATATGGAGTAGTATTCCCCAGGAAGAAAGAGAATCAGGTGTTGATACCTCTCTGAAATACAATGCACCGGGGCTCCTTGTTCCCTGCTAACTCTGAACTTCTGAGCCACACCTTTCATGCTAACACTCTGCAGACAGGAGTTTCCACTTAATTTTCACCCTTCTTCATTAATTCAGTTCCTTCCAAGCCACAACCTGAACTGATCAATCTCATCTGGCTGATATTTAGGAAGCATCCAGCTTTAAGTGCTTCTTTCAACTTGGAGATATCTGTTTGGTCCTAGTAGTTAACATTTAAAGCTCAGGCACAAACTAGCTTAAAAGAGCATATCATTCCAGCACAGGCTGGAACAATAAATCAAAGAGAAAATATCCGCCACTGCTGTAAATTTCTAGTCAGACATAAAGTCAAATTCTTTCTACTCAGGCAAAGTAAAAATTAGAATTTCCAGATACTCTACCAAAAAAATACACCAAACCCCTAGACTTCTGAACTTTCATTTTGTAAAAAAGCAAAGATGCTTAATTTAAATCTTCGTACATGTTTCTGGAGTTTATGGAGCTATCTGAATCACTGATAGCCTACCAGGGACTCACAGGCTGGCAAGAAGTCCAGAGTCCTTAAACAATAGCAGCAGAACTTAGTAGTTATATGGTAGAATAGTTTGAAGACATCCTGATCCTTACAGAGAAAAAATAAGGAAACATACATGATAAAATATATTTTAATTGCATCCAAATTGAAGGCACTTAACCATTACTAATGTTTTTAGCAAATATTTGTAGTCCAGCTGCAAGTGTTTGAAACTAACAGAGCAGGTATGTGGGGCTGCCACCAAACAGCAATTAAACAAATGAAAACAGACTGCGAAGGAGCTGGGAGGGTCTGAGGGTGAAAAACTCACAGAGCTGGCTGCAAAGCATCCTATGATGTTTCCCAAAGCTATTAGTTGCGTTTAAAGGCATAAAAAAAGCATCCAAGGAAAACACAAGAGTGAAGAATTTAACCATCGAGCTTTCTACAGGAAACATGCTATTTGGAAGGGTGGGGGTTTTTAGTGGCTTTTTGTTGTTGATGTTGTTTTTAACTATAAATAACTACTCTAATGCCAGCTTGAGCTATGTTTCTCTCCTACTGCTTAAAAAGTTTTCCAATATCCACATTACCACTGTCATGTGTCTGCTTTGCAAAAGGGGAAAAAAGGGAAGGTTATATACTCAGAGACTGGTAAAGCAGTAATAAATCTTTTTTGTGAAAAATCATGAAAGCTTAAAATACCATCCACACTGTAAAGGCAACTGTGTAAAAAGCAATCTTCAAAGCAATAGACCTATTTAGGTGTTAGAGTATGTTCCCCTCTTATCTCTCAGAGTTCTGCAAAGGAAATATGAATGGAGGAAATGAAACCGTTTTTCCCCTTATTTAATTTTCAAATAATTTTACAAATGTGCTTTTTAGTTCATTTAATAAAATAAAAGGCAAAAAGGATATCTTGAAAATTCCACCATACACTCATAGTCTAATAATAAACATTCTCCATTTAGTCCAGTCTTGAAGTAATATCAAATGAGGGTTTGAAGCTGAGAGGGAAAAAAAAAGCAGCTAGAAACTACCTTGTGCCAACTGCAGAATCTGAGGCAAGGCATATGGAAATTCACAGTAATTCACCAAATCCTCAATATTCCTTTTTTAACAAAACAATAGTTCCACATAGCAACGGGGGAATGGTAGCCTGCACAGCCACTTTATAAGCCCAAGTTTCCCATTCAATAAAGTTCCTCCAGTGCAGAATTAAAAATTGTTGAATAGCTATAAATGATGTTTCTTTGTTTGCATTTCAGAAAATTAGACCAAACTAGTTCATCTGGGTTATACAGATGTTCTTTCCACCTCAGGAAACATTTATTTCTAATTGCAACCCTATTTAAGAAAGTTGCGACAAAATCGACTTCGCAGTTCAGATTTAAGTGCTCTATTTTCGGGGTACCGCAGCTTCCTGGGAACCCTGGCTGCCCTGAGTTCTTAAGATTAAGCTCAAAGACAAGCACAAGTGAACAATTAGACATTCATTTCAGTGTACAAAAAAATCCATTATTGAGTTCCATATGTTTTTACAATGACATGGATTAGCACTTTTCATTCCTCAAAATAGTTGCGTCTGGCATCATTTATGGTCCTACCAAAGTAGTCTGGTATTTTGGAGTCATTATGCTTCTCCACAACTATGTCCAAGCAAAGGAATTGAAGAAGAAAGACATGAGGGATGAAAAACTATAATTTGAATATTTGAAAGTGGCCCCAATTATAAAGGCACCAAGCTTTCTAAAAAATAGCCCTTTTTTTCCAGTTTCCTGGGGGGGCAAAGCTCATTCATTTTGCCCTACCTTTTTAATATGTTTCTGAGAATCAGTGCAACTAGTGCGATTTGAAATCTGCTTTCCATCTCAGAAATGTCAATTTCTAAGATTTATAAATCTGGTTTACAACTTAATATAATCAAAAAAGAAGAAATAGATATAGGTACTTTTGCATGCTGCTTGACTAAAAAAAGTACATGCAAAATTTTAAACTGGGTGTGGCTGTCATATTTCATAGCCTAATTAATAAAATACCATTCCTAAGCAAAGATGGGCAAAACGCAAATCTTATACACATCTTTTAAAAGCAAATTAAACAGACATTCAAAGCTATCACAGGCAATTATTGCATTTATGCACGAGTTCTAAACTTACTTGTGAAACCACATATTTTTAACTAGGAAAGAAATTATTTATTCTGCATTCCTGTCTTTCTATTTGCCTTTAAGTTCCTTTTCTTAGGCTCCTCTAGAAGCCTAACACTTGTTTCAGGCTTTTCTGTAATTACTATGAGATGTAATTGCTTATTTCTCCTCACTTTACTCCTTCCAACAGTGTTTATAACTATCATCAGTGTGAAAATAAAAAATAGCCTGCTGGAAAAATCATGTACTAATTTGACACTTCAGCAGTGGGCCCATATTTTCTAATCTACAGCAAGATACTACTACGTGTTTATTCCTTGAGCCTTTATCACAGTCCATACTTTGTTAATAAGAATTTCTTTGTATCATTAGTATAAACTCTTAACTATGTGCCCAAAGTCTCAACACTGTTGATAAAACGATTATAGAAATAGATACCAAATGCATTCAAGCACTCGAAACCTGAACGCTAAGGGAAATATTGCACTATGACTAGAACGAAAGGTTTGGAACAAATATCTGTGCACAGACCCTTTGTCTGGAGGAGCTGGAGAGCATTCTCCCACAGCAAGAGGGGAAGCAGAGAAGCATCACCTCCTGCCTTGTCAGCTGCCATGTGCTGGGCACTCTCTGCCGAATGTTTCTCCTGTGCTCCTCCTGGAGCAGATTTTTCTGAGCAATTAGCAATTTTTTCTAAAATAAGGGAACATCCGTCCACCTTCAAGAAAAGTGCTCCATAAAAGAGCACTTATTCCCATCTTTTTTCTTTGGAAGTGAACTTTTATCAGGATGGATCTACCATAAACAACTCACTTTACAGATTACTGCAACATTAACATTTCCCACTTTTAATTCTCCATTTGAACAAGACATTTGTGTTACAATGTTCTCTCATTACTTTCTCAGCTATTAATAACACCGTACTGCATGTAGTAAAAAGTTAACTGAAATCTCAAGGCAGTCACGAAACCATTCAGGAGTTTAACTAAAAGTCATCTTGCAAAGCAATATTTTGGTCTGGTTAATGACAGAAAAATTGTTAGCACAGTCTCATTAAAAACAAAGTGGGGCTCTTTACAGAATAATATGCACAGACACACAAAAAATATGTACTTCTATTTCTGTCTCAAACTCCTACAGAACCTCACGGTAACCGTTGTGTCTAATTACCAATGCCAATAAATAAAATGGCACTATAATTATTTGTTTCGAGTTCTTTTTTGATAACAGCCTCCTATATTCTGGCATTAATGAATCCGTACTATCTTGCACAGCTACCATAAAGAGCTTAGTGCAGAAATTATGGATATCTTTGTCTAGAGTAGGCAATTAAAACCTCTTGTTTTTTCCCAAACACAGTGTCACTGCATTTGGAAGATTGCGTTTTACCCCCTACGAACACAGCTTTGCTCTCCAAGATGAAATACCACTAGTGCCACTGAAATAAGTGGAGTTACCAATCTGCAAAATCAGCATGAGCAAGAGAATTCGGTCCGTAAGGGCCAAATGTTTCACATTAAACATACAATTGCTGGCATAAAATCTGATGTCTCTCGTGTTCAATTCCCTTAAGAAAGGGGCAGGATGTGACTCAACAGAACGCATAAGTCATTTAACAGTGCTTTGAAGCACTTTTTATTTCTAGTTTGAGTCTAAAATGCATTTAAGCAGCAGACTAAGAATGTATCTTAATTAAGGTAGAATCATAGAATCATTAAGGTTGGAAAAGACCTCCTAGGATCATCAAGGTATTAATAGTACCTCCCTGGCAGTATAATCAGTGGCAGTAAAACACTTAAATTTGGTCCATGACAAATGCTCTCCATTACTAAAAAAAAAATGCTGTGCCTCTTCAGTACTCATGGGCCTGTTGCCATCATTTCATGGTGCTAAGAACGGAACTGCCATTCAGCAAACGCTGAATCCTGCACAAGCCTGTTTCAAAGCCTGATCCTGCTGCAAGCCCTGCCTTTCAACAGAGAGAAATATGCCAGAAAAGCTTGAGCAAGGCTATTCTCAAAACTATTGCACTTCCTAAATATAGATAATTCTAAACTTAGCATATCATGAACATGCCCGAAATGGCGAAGTTAATTATGCAGTAATATAGCACATGATAGTAAAATTATATGGCAAATGTGACACAACATGTCCACAGTTCCTCAGAGGAGCGAACTTACATATGAAGGAACAATGACGTCTTCAAATAGCAAAGGACTCATCATTCTGTGATAATTTTCAGAGAACTCTGTTCAAAGCCTTGTATGTGGAGACCACCATGCTTTCAGAATGCAGTTCTGCTACAAGTGATTCATCAATGGTGGCGCAGAAAGACGGATTTGGGAGTCTGGGAAGGCAGACCCCCTGTTTTCTGTCCCACAATCAGGATTGGCTACAAGTGCAAAACAGGATGCCATGGGATACCAGAATGAACACGGCCTTAGGAGTCCACAGATGCTTTCCTTGCTGCCATCTAATTTGCCCCACCGATAAGCAACGGAAGGGCTTAATCAACAGAACACTCTACACATCAGACTTATTCTCACAAATATTAAATATTCTCAGGATTCCTAGTATTAAAAGAAGTACAAAGATTGTTTTCTGGCAATCCACAGATTTTTAATTTCACAGCATGCACTGGTCACTGTGAGAACAATAGGACCATTCTTGTCCTGTGGTTTGCACAGCATCTATCTAGTAAGCTCAGTTGCATGGCAAGTAGCTGCAGTGTAATTACAGAGATGTAGAATAGTTATTAGTGCCATCTAAATTAAATTAGGGGATACTGAAAAAAAACCTGAGTATCCTATTCACTATGCAACCTTTTTAGTGTGACGTTTGAATTTTTTTGCTTAGAAATATTGTAATTTTAGCATTGCTTTTAGATAATGACTGCCTTTCACATGGATCTGACTACCAGTTATATCATTCCAGACAAGGCCAGTTGCTGCTGGCCAGATGATTCATCATCAGCCATCAAGTTTTCCACTGTAAAAAATAAACACTGTAGCCAGTCAAGAGGGTGGGAAGATGTACATTTGCTTATTATAGCATTAAGAGCAGCAGAAGAAACTAAGAATTGCAAGTTTTATTAAATCCTTTCACAGTAAACATGAGGTCTATATGTTACCATGGTACCTTCGTAATTCAGCTGATAATGCCAGCAGTCAGAATAAGTCTATTTACTCACATTGCAAAAAAGACACTGGCAACCTGACTGAATTTTTAAGGTCACATGAATTTTTCATGGTTTGCTATTAAATGCACTTACTCTATTTTATAAAAGCCACTCAACCTCATACACACCAGCTTGACTTTCCAGGTCTTATAACCCTGCACAAAATTACTTTTCTTTGATTTTCTAATTTACAGGTGATATTTTTTATTTATCTTGTTAAAGTAAAGGTGACCTTATTTAGGTACTTAAATAAAGACATTTCAGGGAGACAAGAGGAGTCAGAGGTTTGATAATGAAATGTAAATTTTCTGACCAGTAGGCTTCTAATTCAAATGTAATCCACTCCAACAATGACTGAAAGTTAAATCGTAGGATGACTATATAGGTTATCTATGGTTTCAAAATTGTTTTCTAATGAACAAGTGTCATTAGTCCATAAACTGTCATAACTGTCCATCAAAAGATGCCCTGGAGGCTAAAACATGCTTTCAAGTTGTCTCTCTGAATTAGGATAACTAAATTAGCAACTTGATCTACACCTGTCCATACTGAGTCTGTTCTCACAAAAGATAAATTTTAGCATTATCAACGTGACATATCTCACAAGTATTATATCTGATTAAAAAAAAAAATCTGAGGCCTAAATATTCTGACAGAATCCCTTCAATCCTCAATCATTTTGCTAATATGCTGCCAGACTAGAATTCTCCATTCACAAAATTTCATTCACTCTACATGGCTACATACCCTCTACACATACATATTTATACACACATCTAAAAATACATATATAGAGAATGAAGTATCACGGCAGTATACCCTAAAAAGGAAACAGTTACCACCTCTTGATCTTAAATGTGCCTATGGCTACAACAGCTTCAGCAGTCACAAAATTCCACCTCTGTACCAAGACCATCGCTGTGCTACTAGGCATTTACAGAGCTGCTCACTGCTCACCCTGTGATTTCCACAATGAGAATAATTGTTCAAACGAAAGTCCTGGGGATATGAGGAATCAAACAGTCACCCATACAAGGGAAGAGGACCCAGCGAGCCACTTAATGCCATCATCTGCCATAGTATACAACTCCCTAGATATTAATTGTTTGTGTCCCCCTCCCAATATTTTCACATCAAGTTTTAATTGCATTGTCTAAGACCCTAATGCACAGCCTGCTATATACCACACAAAGCCTAAGATTAAACTGATATGTTTTAGCATGAATTTTTCCTTTATACTTTTACCCAGTGAGTGTTGCCTAGAAGACAACCCTTATATGCCCTTTCCCTCCCTTCACCACAAAGTTAAGTTTCAGAATATAAATTCAATCTATGTATTCCTCCCACTTGTTTCACTGAGCATTCAAAATATAAAGCATTCACCCAATCGGTTGATCTTCCACTGCATTACAAGAATGACAGTTTCTCCAGGTTTGTTGATGAAATGCCGCAATATTTTGTTTATCAGTGGTAAGATAAAATACAGAAAAGGACATAGATTCTCTTTTTCTTTTTCCAAATAAATTAAAGACTTATTGGTTCTTAGAAAAGAACCTTGCAAATACAAATCTCAGGAAAATTCCTTTTACTCACTTTCCTCCAGAAGTAACTAAAGGTGTACAAATATAGGAGTGGCAAATTCCAGAGGAACTTCAAATAGATTATTCTATTTAATTATATTTATCATAAGATGGTACTAATCCTTCCTTGCGGCCACATATTTTAAAGCTATTTTTGGATACTGAGAAGTGCAGGCAGCTTACAGGGAACACAAACTATCACTGACCTGATTTTTAATTTAAAGTGATTTTGGAACTTGCCTGCTTCCATACCCTCTCAGATGGATTCTGACATAAGCCTGAAACTACTTCTTATTTCCCAAGAGAAAAAAATGAAATTACTGAAGCTTTCAGGCATCTCTTGAGTGGGAACTCTCAGTACAATCCAAGGGTGAAATCCTATGACTGTGAAAGTCAAAAGGCCTACTTGCATCTGAGATGCCCAGATTTCAAACCAGTCTCCATTTCCCTGACAACTGGCAAGAGTTTATAAATTATTGCTTTCTGCAGGAGTATAGCAACAATTTCTAACATAAATCTGGGGTTAGGGTACAAAAATACATACTGAATAACTATTTTATTATGAAGGTAATATTATATTACCATCAGCTATTTCTTAGCCAATTTCACAACAGAATGAGAACATCAACATCCAGCTGCACCAGAAGCATCTGTGCCAAAGAAATCTGTTGGAAAACATGATTTCTAAAGAGTGATCACTTTCTTAAACCTTGGGGGAAAAAAAATGGGAAAACAAAATCTATTAGAAATTAGGGTTAGAAACTTTTTTCCCTCATTCATGTTCAGTTCTGGACAAAGACTAAAAGCAGCAGCGTAGTGTCTGTTGTATATTTCTGTTAGATTCCTATTACAGCAGAACCATACATTTAAAAAGTAAGCTTAAATATACTTTCAGTGTCAAATAAAGATGTTTGTTACTTATTTGGGTATCAGAAAATGCCTGCATGTACCATATACATAACACTAAATGTTCAGGACAAACCAGGTTAAATTTCATGCTTTATGTAGCAGACAGCAAAAATGAAAAGGTAATACAGCTGTTGGTCCAGGATTTTCATCATGTCAGACTAACATTGGCTCACACAACCCTCCGCAAATGTCTTTCAGATCACACACCTGTGTCACAGTACATCCCTTTCTCTCATTTTAGTGAGAAAACATTATAATTGGGGTTCTTTCTGAAATTATAAAAATTTATAGGGTGCTGCTGTATACTTTCTTTCTTATTCTCCCATGTCCAAAGGAGCCAGTTTAGAAGAAGCAAAGACAAGATCCAGCACTGGAAAAGATGCTCAGGCACAGCCTGCTGAAGACACGTGTCTTGGTTTCTGCATGAGGACAAGCAAATAAAGATTCCATGTAGGTAAAATTACGAAGACTTGAAAGCATGTCTTCAAAAGTCAAAGTCTGCTGCAAAACCTAAACCCTACTCTTGGATGGAGAAAGAAGCTTCCCTCCCCTTCCAGTACCCTCAGGCTTACAGATGTCAGGCCTTATCTGCTTTCTCTCAAAGATTGCCACCTCATAAAAGTCAATATTTCACATTGCAGTTGATACTTCTAGACATTGTTACAAAAGAAAATCCTGTCAATTTCCTCCTCAGTATTGAACTTGACAGAGAGTAAAAATTTTCTCCAAAGCCAAAGTATCTGTTGGCCCATTATCCCTCAGGTACATATACAATCAATTCCCCATCAAGTTCTAATAAAAAACCTGCTCAAAGATGGGGGGGGCGGGAAGGAAGAAAGAATCCAACATTTCAGAAAATTTGGTGGGGTCAAGCATCCATTTCAGAACACAGCACAGAACAACGAGAAGCTGCTGTGCTATCACAATGAAGAGATTACTTAGCTATAGACATGAAGTCACTGAATCTGTGCATACTACTTATGCATACAAGGGAGTCTGTAGTGGGTGGATGCTTTATTTAGGCAAGAGTGTTACCCATCTGTAATCGTGGGAGGGAGTTCAGTTGATGGAATTCTGGAGTTCCCTGCTGGAATCTGGCCAGGGCACTGCAGTTACCAACCCTTCTCTTCTGAGAAGCAGCTGGAGAACTTGTATATCACACGCTAAAGCTATTAAAGGACATTAAACAACTAGAAACTGATTTTCCTCTACTTTGTTCTTTGCAGGCTTATTTGTACCTGAAGGAAGTATGTGTAAAACTCCTACCTCTCTGAGATGACAGAGTTGTATACCAATTTTTATAAAGACATAATGTAGTTGCAATTCCAATATTTAGGTTGGAATAATCTAAAAATCTTTTCACAACCATATGGCAAGTCTCATTACTACCTTCAAATAAAGAAAATCCTACAGAACTGATGTTTCTTTAAACTTCTAGAGAATTTTAATTCTAAAATGCCTAAACATCTAAACTTAGAAACTAATTTAAAATAAACATCAAAAAATGATGGCTCAATATTGGCAAGAAAAAAAAAATTCTAATGAAGTACCATCCACCAAGGAGTTTTAGAGGTATATAAATAAAGAACAGGATTAGTTAGTACGTACAACAGGACACATTTCGTGAAAGGAAAGCACTTTGAAGTTCACTCCTTAGGCTTTGCTCCCATAGGGTTACACACATGTCTCTAAGCAAGTAGCACGGACCTGGGGACACCAATTCCTTCCCTTATCCTGCTTTCTCATGTGCATCTGAAGGGATGTTCAGCCTGATTTGTGTGTACAGAGCACTTTGCAAATTCTGGTTGTAGCCAAATTGTAGCATACGCTGCTGCTGTCTCCACTACTCAGGCTCATCTTCTGCAACACGTAGAAATTATTTGGAAAAAATGAGAGTTTGTGGTAAGACTAGCAAACTTATTTCTCATTCATTGGAGACTAAGCACAGACCTTTTTGGAACTCAACTTTGAACCTGGATTAAAGTAATAGCTGTAATCATAAAGATGAGTTATTCTTTCAGTTCACATGGAAAACCACTACAGAGTAAATGGTTACTTCATGAGCTTCTCAGATTGCAAAAAAAAAGGCATGTCTTGAGTGGGTGTTAGCTTGGAGAAAGTGCCCACTTTCTCCCTGAGCTGCTAAGCGGAGGTTATGGATTAAGTCAAGATACATTCCTCCAGAAGTATATGTTTTCCTGCTCATATAACCAGAAACCCTCTGACTTGCTCTGCTGTAACATACAGTGGTTTTCTGCGTGCTGTTTTTCAGCTGAAGACCATCTATCCAATGACATAGTCAACCAACATCCCAATGGAGACAGATTTCCTCCTCAAAGTAGATTATTCAGAAGTGTAATGAACTTCTCTGCAGCCATCCCCGCTCCATGGTGTGCTGCACCTGGAGCACTTGCACGGCCTGCAGCTCCCCTTCCCCACACCAGCCCCACAGGCACACCCTGCCTGCCTCAGCTACCTTGAACTTGTTGGGATGTCTGTAATTCTTTTTCTCATTGAAGTGGCACCACAGTTCACCATTTGAATACAGGGGTAAGGAAAAAGAAATAGCAAATGTTGTCTATTAAAATCCAAGACATACTTGGAAGAAGAAGTAACCTGACGCCCACTGTACCGCTGACTTGGCTTGGGACAACTGTTGAGGCAGTGGCCCCAGCTGCTCGGCTGTCCCCTCTGCAGGGCAACTGAATCCTTCACCAATCATCCCTTCACTGGCACAAGTCACACGACACCGTTTTAAGGCAACACAAACCAGCAGTTTACTTTTCTTTAAAAGCTACAAGGGAAATTGCAGTCGATTTAAATTCAGTTCAGGAGCAGGTGAGACAACACGCAGCTAAGACTAGTGTTAGTGTTCTTAGATAACTTATGTCATCAGCTACCCCAGGCAAGACACATCTTTTGCTTATATCAAAAATGTAATGTAGAAACCAAAGCTTTAAAGAAAGTATCTAGTTCTTTCAGTCTTGTTACAAGGGGTGACATCCCTGGGCACAGATGGAAGTTTGCAGATAGAGCTGCCCACAGACTGATCATAAATGCTGTTTTACACATCTCTGTTACACGGCCTTTCCTATGCTCTAAAAATTCTGTAGAATCCCAAGCTGATGAAATATATCACTATGAGGCATATCACTTCTTTCCCAATGGAAACAAAGGAAAAAAATTAAGCAAAATATTTTGCATCTACAAAGTAGAAAATACTTTTTCACAAACTGTGGCAATCTTCTCCAGGTCACGTTTCTTTTTCCAAAACAACTGATCTGTAATGTCACTTTTGTGCATGCGGTTTTATATAAACAGCAAGACTTTTTCAGCTAACATAAAAGCTTTCGGTAAAGAAAGCTTTCTCTCAGAACCTGCTAACGGTTTGAACAGAAATATTTTCTAGACTGAAAATCCAGTTAATATTCACGAAAAATTTATCTAAAGCATGAAGCACATATGTATTTCAATTCTATTCATATATAAAAATATACTATACGTTTATATAATATTTAGAAAAAAAGAAAAGGGATTTTTAATCTGCAGTATCCTACTTAGATCTATAATTTATCCTCACATACTTGGAAGACCAGTATCTCTGACTTTATCGTTTCTTAACCTTATGACCTACTTGAAAGTACACTGTTAGATCACAGCACTGTATGTAACGTGTCAACAGCTACATGCCTACAGTTACCAAAGGATTAAGCCTGACAGAGCAGAAAACAATTTCCAAATCAGAAAGCCTTCACAGTGTACAGTACAAGTTGCAGGGGCTCTTCAAATTGCTTCCAGACAGTGCTATTTTTATAATTCCATCACAAACGCAAATCCTATCCTTCACTTCAGTGAAGTGCACTTCAGTGGAGCTTTAGATGAGAAATGCATGTCTCATAAGCCAACCGTTGCCAAAACTGATGAAGAATAATTCAGGTACAAGTTCAGATAAAGCATTAAGGAGGTCATGATGAAAATTCTGGAAGTCCTGTCCGATCGTCTCCTTTACACCCCACTATTACTGTCTGTGGGAACTGTGCGTCTCAATTACTGGCAGTTATTTTTATTTTTTTCTCAGTGAGCTAATCGGAATGTGAGTAGCAGCGCAGCAGTTGCACAAACTGAACAAAACCAAAGAGCACTGGCTGCTACCAGGTGCTCAGAAGGGCAAGTGAAGAGTAACAAGACAGGACCAGGCAGACAGACACTGCAAATGTTTTCGTTGTTGTTGTTGTTATGGTTCCTTCATTGCTGTTTTACTTGGTCCGAGATGACTGAATTTTCCTACGGTTTTTATAAAGCAATACTCCAGATCTGCATGGTAGCCTTGAATTTTCCCCTCCACCAGCCCCTAAGAACTCCAGATGGTGCTACCGCAAAGTGGTAACAGACGGCATTTCTGGACAGCAATAACTTGGAACTACTCCTGGGACCCGGCAGAAGGGGAGTCGTACCCACAATATTAATTTCCTTCCATATAGTTTCCACTACATAATACATAGATAGGTCTTTGTCTAGCATACCAAAGCGATGCTCCATGCAGCTTTTCGTAGACTGAGGGAAAGGCGACCTTTTACTCATCTCTAGAGTATATATGGAAACATGAGCTAGGGCAAAATGCCAGGCATCAGAAAAAACTGAGACCACTACCCATATGAGTTTTCAGTGTGTTACATCAAAGGCATATAATTTACAGTTTAACTCAGAGAGCTAAATTGCTAATGGCTAGTATATAAGCAGGGAACTAAAGTAATTTACACGTACCTTTTTAAACTTTTTCTTCTGATGGCTATAAAGTTAGTTGTCAGCAAATTTCACACAGTCAGTGAATAAGCATTACAAGGCTACAACAGTTCCCATACCTCTGTCAAGAAGAGGAGTGGGGAAGCACTGCTTCTTTGGGACTTGGCACTGTGTTTGCCACTGCGCTCCCCTCTGTGGTCTCCATATTTCTAATTTTGCAGTATGCAATCTTCTCAAACTACAGAGGTGAGCATTAATTACATTTTTCTACCCCAAAAAAATACATTTTAAAAAATCTATTATATTTCACTTTTCCAGGGATGTTCAGAGAAATATGTTGTTTATGGTTTGACCCACTGTGAAACTGGAACCCTAAATACAGGCAAAATTATTGGTTTGCTAACTTATTCTAAAAAGTGCAATTGTACCTCAGACTTTTAGAAAGCTTATTTTGTTTACTTAGAAGTTTATTAAAGGTCTGGCACGGAGGAATGCAAGATTTGGCCACTGTGAGCTTTCAGATTCACATTCAAGACAGCATAATGTGGTTTTACAACACTACAGAACTCCAGGTTTGGGTTTTGGGTTTGTTTTTTGTTTGTTTTTTGAGGCGGGGTGTATTAATTTCTTTATTAAAACTATAGAACAATGATGTCAGCATTTTAGACAGTTTGGAGGTTTTTTGTCTTTGGGGATTTTTTTTGTCTCTACCTCTCCTTACAAGTTCTTTCACATTTTTTCACCAGTGTAATTCTCTAAATAGTTTCAGATCCTTCACCACGTTTTATTACGCATTTTCATGTCTAATGCTTTTAGACCCCACAAACAAAGCTGCATTCCTAATGCGGCAGTCTTTGCACGAGCATGCAGGGAGCCATGCAGCCCTTTCTCAATACTTGGAGGTACTCTGGGAAGTTTTCAAAGAATAGGAGTTCAGTGTTCAACTACAGTGAATTTGAACATGAATACCTCACTATACAGCTGTGAAAATTCTCCTCATAAAACCCAGTGGAATTCAGAAGTGCTTTAGAAATAATAGCCATCTATTTCCAAAAAAACCATAATTATTCAGAATGAAATTTCCCAAAACTGAACTTGATTTCTATCATATTTTATAGGATTTTTCCATAAAATGTTATGATAAAGAATGCAAAAAACATGCTTATGGCCTAAAAAATATGAGGGAAACTGTGAAGCGAAAAAATACATTTTTTAAGAAGATAACAAAGTTGCTTTTCTCCTTTCCCATTTATTATTTGGTCTTAAACTCAGATTTCTTCCTTTTCACAAGCCTCTTCCCTTTTCTCCTCTGCTACATAACTTAGTAAAGAGTCCAAACTACCCAATGAGAATCACAGCTAAGAAAAAACCCACACATCTGTGCAGCATGGAAAAACATCAGTCCCACAGTGACTTACTGCAATGCTTTAAGTGCCTGTTAGTTAGAATTCTGATGGGAGGGGGAGAGGGAATAAAAGAACATGAATTCAAACTTTATGAGCATAAAGTTTGGAATTTTCTGATCTATATAGAACAAATACAGAAACAAATTCATATGAGTCCAACCCTACAAGCTCTCCAGCAGGCAGATGTTGCAGGCATTATATCACTATGAGTGATGTTACAAACAAGACTCCTTCATTCTTACTAATTTTAAATTACAGTTTCTGTAAGGACCATATACCAAAACCCAGATTCGCTAAAGCAGCTCTGCTCAAGTGTAGTTGCTACCATTCTTTTATCATTCAAGATAGCATCTTTGTCTCAAAGCCAAGAAGCCTCAGCAGAATTCAAGATGTTAAGAAACCAGACTTCAAAGACTAACGCAAATAATTTGTGCAAGCTTTACTGCTTTCAGAATTAATAAAACACAACCATTCTTAGATACTGCTCATATAAAATGTCCAATTATGTCTTTATAACTTACAAAATTGTATATAAACGGGTATGTCAATTTGATCCAGAATATTCCGCTTGAAAATAATTTATGTTAAATAAATGCAGTTCAGCAGTGCCACACAGGCCTGCATGTAGAAGCTCAAACAAAAGAGGCTTTTTAGATCACCATTGCAAAAACTGGTCAATGCCGATACATTCAAAAAGATTACTAGTTACTGATTATATACAGTTTTTACCACTGATTCCTTAGCATTCTTTCAAAATACTGACTGATTTACCAGCCCCAGAGGCACAGTGAATTCACCTGTGGGGTTTCTTTGCTGGTGTTTTTATGTGTCATACTCTTACTTCACAAGCTCCAGGTGTTGTCCTCCAACAGCCTCTGTTTCCAAAAACTTTAACAGAAGAAAACAAAACAAAAACAGAACCACAAAATTTGTCAAGCCATTAGAGGATTATGCGCAAAGAAAAAGCCTATCTAATCAAATCCTTGCTGGATGTGTCCACATTGTAAAACCACTGTGTCAAACAGCAGTAACCGACATCTCCGATGAGTTTAAATGCAGAGAAAGGAAGCAAGCTCCCTGCGAGTCCAGCAGAGAGCTACCAAGACAATCAGGGGATAAGAGCATCTCCCTTATGAGGAAGGGCTGAGAGACCTGGGTTTGTTCAGCCTGGAGAAGAGAAGAGTAAGGGGGAATCTTATCAATGCTTATAAATATCTAAAGGGTGGGTGTCAAGAGGATGGGACTGGACTCTTTTCAGTGGTGCCCAACAACAGGACAAGGGGCAATGGGAACAGGTTTGAACACAGCAAATTCCACCTAAACATGAGAAAAATCTTCTTTCCTGTGAGGCTGCCAGAGCAGTGGCACAGGCTGCCCAGGGAGGCTGGGGAGTCTCCTTCCCTGGAGACATTCAAACCCCACCTGGACGCGTTCCTGTGCCCCCTGCTCTGGGTGTGCCTGCTCAGGCAGGGGGGTTGGACAAGACGATCTCCAGAGGTCCCTTCCAACCCCTGCCATTCTGTGATTTCATCCCTATGGCTATTATTTATTGTGCTGTATAATCCCATAGTACTATAGCAGCTGAATTAGCATCTCCAGGTCAGAGCTGACTACTACGGGGAAGACGGGTGGAAAATATATTGAGATATCTTTGAGATGAAAAAACTGCAATGGTGTTTTGTCTACCACAAGAAAGGTTATTCTTTTATGACTCCAGCAGAACAAAATCTTAAAAATTAAAGGCTCAGTGCTATTTATGATCAGTACATTTACACAAACAGCCCCACGCATCCACTCATATAGAGAAGGAAGAAAGCCAATGCCATGATTCAAGTTCCCATACTTCCCTTTTCCTTTCTCACATTTAAATTCCTAAAGTTTGAGTCCTCCTTGGTTAAAGAGATAAATTACTTTATAAAAAAACATCCAAAACCATAGCTGACATTTCCCTTAAACTTTCAGTACTACTTCACAAAAATATGCTCCAAAGTTTAACAAACAGGACACCTTAAGAACTGCCCATTTCAAACCTTCTATTGGCTCAGAACAAGGATAGACAAGGCCAGAATTGATATTTTCAGTTACAACATCTTGACTTGGTGGTGGCAACACCACTCACATTCCTCTAGATTTCTAGAATTGAGAGCCTTTGGTAATTTTTACCAAGTGGTCCAGTCCTAACATATAAGTGGAAATCCCACAAAAATGTAGAATCTTGCAGAAAAGCTCTTTACAGTTACTTCAACAAGATAAAAGGAAATATTTTAGCCATTTCTGTTCCCACTCTAGTTAATACCTATCAATCTACATTTTTTTTCTGGAAAACAGATGCAGAAAAGGTTTGAAATTGCAGCTCCTCATTCTGTCACAAATAAACCCTATGAAGGTAAACATATCAAAAATTTGCCTAATGTGTGGATGTTCAGGTGTTGCTTCTGGTTCGTTTGGTTTGGTGTGTTGTTTTTTTTTTAAGGCAAGCAAAGTACATAAGCAATGAAGCTAGTTTAATCACTTCTCTGGAAGAAAAAGAAATCAACTCTTTTACTTGGCAGCTACTTCATTTTGTTCTTTCCTTTATGATTTTGTACATCTAGGAGTCCAGGTCAGAAACACCATATTCAAGGATTATTTCCTCAAGCTCTATGTGAAGGCTACAACTTACCTACAGCCAACCTCAGCTGACATGGCTGCATGCTACTGCAAAAGGTTTCTCCTAACTGCTTGTGGAAGAGCTCCTACAGAGCCTGGCAGACTTTTTCAACTCCACCTAGTCCCACCTGGTTTATGAATTAACCTGTTAGCAACCTTGATGATTCACAGGAGTCACTGAGATTACTTTTTTGCTAACAAGTGAACACCCATTTCTTGGCTACCGTGCAAAATAATCACAGAAATGTAATTAGCTGCAGATGCAAAGCCAACTTTTTTATGAACACTGTGCTATAACGGGTTGCTGTATCATTTTAAGGCTTTCTTTTCTTAGCATTGCTAGTTACTCTTAAGAAGACACACCATTCAGGTATAGGTTTGCTAAGAAATTAACCGATCTGAAAGCAATTTCTCAAGCAACTGCAATTCCTCCGGTGTTTAAAACAAAGCAAATTTTAACAGGGTGGGATTTAGCATAAAAAGGCACATTTAATAGTGGAACATGTGAAATTAAATACTGACTGTGACAATGAAATGCATCTTTTTGTTTTTAAGATAATGTTCAGATATTTATTTTTAACCACTTCTGAGAGATGTTTTTGTTTAGCAGTGCTCCAGATCAGTGACCCTTCTCTTTCACCCACCCCATGGAAGTGAAAGCTAGAAGGATGCAGCAGGTACTGTAAATACAGAAAGGCATCAATGCCCTCAGATTTACTCAGTGAAGTTATATAGCAACAATCTGTTAAAGGTGTTAAAATATTTAATTTTAACTGGAAAAGAAAAAAAAAAAAAGCCAAAATAATTTTAACAATGTAAGGCGGGTTACCCTTCACAGAAATTGAGTTCTAGCCATTCCAGAAGCTGACAGTATTAAGCATTAGTAACTTGGCCTCTATAACAGCATTTATACTGTACACTCTGATGGAGTCTTAGATATTCTAAGAATAAAATAAGAATCACAAGGTATTTCTGCTACCTACTGCATAAAATCTCTCCTTTGGAATACTCTGTCTGAAGACTTTCTCAGATCCAGCCTTTTCAACCAAAATAATTCTTTCTAGCCAAGTTGATCAAATCTGTTGATAAAAATGAAATGTCCAGTTACAACATCATATTAAAAAAATTACACATTTTGTCTTCAAATAACTGATGCTTCCCTTCTGTAATGACTGTTGCATAGACACATTTATGCATAGAGGATAACTTTTAGAATTTTTATCTAGAGACCTGGTGCATTTATACCACAAAGTGGACCCATCATTGTGATAGCTAAACCTTTATCATAGCCAATGGAAATTATGTTTTACATGAAATGCGGTAGTATCTTAAATCTGGTTTTATCTGACAGGATTTTGTCTGCAATGTGGGCAGGGCAGCCCAGCAACTAAGGCTGGGCTATGGCCAGAAGCAGTAAAGGGACTAAAACACAAACCTGCCAGGAAATAAAACTCTGGCCAAATATTCAGCTATAGCCTGACAGGCCACACGCACCCAGGCAGGTTTTACGAAAGACCAGGTGGCTGGTACAGCCTGAACAACCTCACGTAGTGCAATTGCACTCATACTGCATTCAAAACCAGAATGAAACTAAACTTGACATTTCTCATATTATTCCCTCTTTCAGAGGGGAAAAAAGCATCCAGCAAACAGGGTTTTGTTATCTAAATGTCTTTAAGATCTGCCCTTAGGCATCTTACATGAATCCTAAGATAGATAAATACCTTTAACAATCTGGATTTAACCATCCTATGATTCTAAATCTCAGCCACTGACTTTGCTTATTTGTCTGCCAAAGTATGGAATGTATGAAAAATACAAAAATTTAGAAAAATATAAATAAAATGTCATAAATTATCAAATATCACAAAACTCAGTTTTACTTTTTACAAGAAATCATGTTCTCTGTTAGAGTAACTTGCAAGGTATTTTAAGCTGAGATACAGTTTATGGAAGCTCTGAACAGAAACATGATACTGGATGGACTGGACAAAGCTGTCTTACAGAAGACAATGTGGGGAGCCAATGCTGATGCTATGGCTTCCTAGGTACAGAAATCTGGTAGGGATGGACCCACAGCCCCCAGGGTAACAGCTGTCCCTGTGGGGAGAAAACTATTTGTTCCAGCTCTCAGTGCCACAGCTTTGGCTAGTCTTGTTATCTGCACTGAGGTAGTTCATGTAATGAAATATTATTTTCTGTAACTGGTTTTCAGTTAAGGGTTATTATTGGGAATGCTATATGAGAACTAACTCTCAATCTTATGCCTACTATATTCCTGATAGTTTTCTGTACCTTTAAAAATCTTATGTCCTGGCTGCATACTTCACTCACACTGTTCTTTTTTGCAAAGAGGTCACTATCTTCCCACTGTGCAGCTGTCCTGGTTTCAGCTGGGATAGAGTTAATTTTCTCCCTGGAAGCTGGTACAGTGCTGTGGTTTGGATTTAGTATGAGAATAATGTTGATCACACACTGACATCTGAGTTGTTGCTGAGCAGTGCTTACACTATGTCAAGGACTTTTCAGCTTCTCACACTGCCCTGCCAGCGAGTAGGCTGGAGATGCACAAGAAGCTGGGAGGGAGCACAGCCAGGACAGCTGACCCCAACTGGCCAAAGGGATATTCCACACCATATGACATTATGCTGAACAAAAAAACCTGGGGGGAGTCGGCCAGGGGATGCAGCTGCTGCTCAGGAACTGGCTGGGGTCAGCGGGTGGTGAGCGACAACATTGTGCATTACTGGTTTTGTATATTCTTTTATCATTAATATTATTTTCTCTTCCTTTTCTGTTATATTAATGGTCTTTATCTCAACCCACGAGTTTTACCCAGTTCTGTCCCCCATCCCACTGTGGGGGAGTGAGTGAACAGCTGTGCAGTGTTTACCTGCTTCCCAGGTTAAACCACAACAGTAACACAGAGGTTTTGTGATCAAGTAGTTCCACATATCAGCATGGCCAAATTTCTTTTCCAAAATAAAATCTATGCAAAGTGATAAATTAAATCAGGCTGAACATGGGAGCAATCTATGGAGTGCCAGACAAAGGTCACACTGCATAGCCTGGCGCACTCGAGACAAGTGATAGCCAGGAGATACCTCACTGTGTGCTAGCTTCTCAGGGCACTAACTTGTCAAACAGAAACTCGTAACAGGGAAAATGAAATTAACTGCCACATGAAGAACACAGTAAGAAGCACAGGTTTAAGTCAACTGACTTAAGTTATGCTAAATAGAATTCCCTCATGTTCTTACAGCTGAACTGCAGAAAAATCACTGCTCTGCAACTAAAGTGAATGGAAAAATGTTAGGGAAGCCAGGATTGGACAAGACTTGTGAGTCACTGCAGAGCTATCCAAAGGGATACAGAGGTCGTCCACTCGCTAGAACGTGGGCTGAAACAGTCACTGATTTATTTTCCAAGAATCCCAATAAGAGGCACTCTCAGGGGAGCAGAAGATGAGAGGCTTTGCCATGACTGCAGTTACATTTAAGAAATTCTGGCAAATGTTAGTGGCTACAGTAGTAAGTCAATGCTGTACTCAGAAACCTTTGAGAATGCATGCACTGATAGGGAAGCAAGATATTACAATAGCATGACTGGTATGAGAGTTTGAGAGTACTAAATCTGTTTATTAATTTATTTATTAATATGCATTCTTATCAAAGAAAAGACCTAGATTCAGTGTTTGGGACTCATGTTTTACGACTGAGTGTTTGAAGGTAGCTTTGGACATCCCTCTCCAAATTACAGGATTAATGGGTATTCCTAGCTAGGAAGGGATATAAGTAGTGTTACATTTACTGCTGTACTCAGAGTTCATCTACCCACCTCATTCCACAGAAGTGGTGAATTCCAATTACTGTTTTCAGACTAGTAAAAAAGACAGGCATGTAGGACTAGCAGATGAAATGAAAAATATAGAATATAAAATCTGATTACATTACAAACGCGCCTTTCTGCTTTAGGTTATGGGTCAGCCTGAAATAGGTTAAAAGCAAGGATTTATAATTTTATTTAATATATTATTAATTTAAAAACAATAAAAATCTACTCTAAGGCTCTAGATGATTTAACTTAATTATACAATATGCTAAAACACAAAACCTTGGCTAGCTACTACTTTCCTCTTCCATAATTTAAAATGGAAGCATTTAATCTGCCTGGCAGAGGCAGATTTTCTTTACCAGCATCCCTAGAAGTCACCAAATTCAGACTTTTTCTAAGTCATGCAGAACTACTGCTCTTTGAGCCCTTGCAAGATGACTCTGTGAGTAGCCCAGCCACTTTAATAACAGGGAGATACAGCTCTGGCAGCTCTACTAATTATGCCGGTAGCAAATGGAACTGCACAGTAAAGAAACTCTGACATCAACTGGTTTGATCTGGTAGAGATTACCTTATATGGCATCAAAAAGCACGAGTCCTATATAAAGTTAAATATATAAGAAACACAGTTTTAAATGAGGAATTGCGAAAGACAACAGAAATAGAGGACGTCAATTCTTTTTGATTTATGAGTGATCTAAGGCTCAAGAAAAAAAACTGAAATTTGTCTGGTACAAGCTAATGACATACAGAAGTCCAGATCAAGAGCAATTAAGTCTGTAATTCTATGAAGTCACCTTCTGTCAGCTGATTTGTTACACTCCTGTCTGCCCCAAATTCACCACGTGCAATATTTCGTGTTCAAAACTCAGGTTTATGCAACATATGGGTTATGTACCTGTTTTATCATCCATAAGTAGAAAGAACATGGACCATGACTTGCTTTCACTTACTGTTTTTAAACCCTTCTGATCTCTGTAGCATCTTTTAGGTGTTGCTAAAGGGAGGGCTGGGCCACAGTAGCCATGCTAAAGGTCACCAAGCTGTGACTGAGAATTTTCTTGGTGCCTACATTGCTTCACAGACTGCTAGCTCTCTGCTTGCTTCAGATGCCTGTCTTATCACTGATTATTGTTTGATGAAGGTCCTGACTCAGATGTAAGAAAAAAAATAAAATCAAAGATAAGTTATGACTAGGCTCTCTAACCTCCCATGACTAAAACTTCATGTTTAACCATTAAAGCAGAGGCAGCATTTTTGCAGCCACAACCATTTTTCCTTTGTATGATAGCATAGTCACCACCTTCTGATGTTCTTAATGGTATATGTTTTTTAAATAGGGAAAGTAATCACAAAACTGTACAAAGTCACTATGCCAGATGTTGATGTAGTAGAAGAGGAATCCCAGAGATATAATAGACTGGAAGCCACAGTTCATCTAGGAAGCCAACCTGGAAAACATGACTAGTGTTGTGGGTAATATTGGAGTTCAAACATCTGTCTTTTCTCCCAGAAAAGAAAAAAACCCACACCCTTGATTTTTTTTTAGAGCTGCATATAGTGATGCACGCTCTGAAAATGCTGTGAACTTTTATGTGCTATTTTCTATCTGCTTTTTAAGTAATCTCATTTTGAGTGTAGACATGGCCCTTCATTTTTGCCTAGAAAAGACGACTGATATGATTTTAGTTAGAAATGTGCAGTTTTGAAAATACTGTCCTGTGTTTTGCATCAACTGCCCACATCAGGATGGGAAATATTAATCACTGTAGCAGTCTGCCGCACACAAATAGATTCATTTAACAGATGTAAGATTTAAGTAAAACTCTGTGCTTATGATGAAAAATTTGGAATAAATCCAGTACAAGGAAAATAAAGTACATGACTTACTAATGGAGGAAATGTGAGAAAGAAGTGTCCTAAATATCCTTCTCATTCTTGCTTTCTTAGGAGGCCACCATGCTGGGCAACCTTGGGGAAGGGGAATAACTTACTTTGCTCCCTGAGGAATGGGGAACAAGAGAGTCATTAGGCCTCACCGTTGGAAAGCTGAGTCCTGCTCACTCATTACGTGCACACAAGAAGATGAGTAGCGTGTGAAAATCCTAGACAACATCACAATGCCTATAAAGGGGCATTCTTCTGTCCGACTTCCACTGGTGATTATATTTATGAACTGAGAGATAAGTTGTCAGAAGGATTTTTTTCTTTAACCTGATGCAAAAATGTACAGAAATAGCTAGAAAGTTCTTAAACTTCAGTAGGATTTGGATCAGTGTTGTTGAATTAAAGGATGACAAAATAAATTGTGCACTGCAATTTTTTTCCCTGGATAAAGTACACACAAAACCCACACAAATGAGAGCTCTTCAGTTTTGTCAGTAAGTCAAGACAAAAATCCTTACAGAGAGACAATTCCTATCAGTGATCAAAGTATTATCTCATCTCTCAAAGCATTATTAAAATGCCATTCCCATAGCGTCAGTTGGTTTTACTAGCACCAAGCAGGAAAATTTCAGTAAATGGAGTATTTAATTTGCAGTCTTACTACACAGCTAGAAACACACTAACAGGTTGTAATTCTTCGAGGATAATAGGCTGTAATACATGCTGTGGCTACTTTGGCTTCTACATATTTCTAAAATAGACTAGTATTTCCATTTTTTAACCAAGTTATTACAGCGTTAACATATTTTATGTTACTGCTGTCAGAATACACTGAAACAACTGATTACTTATTTTATGGAAGGGCTTAGAAGTACCAGTCAAAGATTATGTCATAACAGCACTATGGTGAGAATACAAAATAGTAAGAGAGAGTGTGTGCAAAAGATGAGACTGCAAATCACAGGCAGAACTACAAGGTAATAAGCAGATAGGGTAATAAGCAATATAAGGTCAGAGCTAATCCCCCGGCTAAATATTGTCGGGTATTTGGAGGGATCTCTGGGTTGACAGGAGTTATAAAGATGGCCAGCAAGTGGGTTTTCTGGGGTTGGGTTTTTTGTTTGGGTTTTTTTTTGTGTGGTGGTTTTTCTTTTTTTTTTTTTAAACAGAAAGCTTTCATGAATGACAGGTTTCAGGAAAAGCAGAGAGCTTGCTGCAAACAAAGAAGTGGTCAAGTTGTACATAACTTGCAGCAGAGAGATGTGGGTGAGCCAAAAATATATTAGTTAACAAATAAGTAAGGGATTGGATCATCAGACATATTTAAAGTGCAGATAAGATTTTATTAATAATCCTAAATGTAAAGTTTAAAGCTTATTGTAACTTCCCTTTCATTTATAAAACTTACTTGAGTCAAAATTTCTGTTCAGTAGAGGCATCTGAACTAGAAGTTAAACAGGAAAACGAAGAGCAGTCAAAATGCTTCCTACGCTAAAGTAAGCAGAAAGCACCAGAAAAAATGAACTTGAAAAATGCAATCCTGTACATGTGCAAATGAATAGAAAATACCAGTTTCTCTAGGATAACCTCAGAAACTAGATAGTAGCAGTAAGCTTTCACTGCAAACACATTTGCAGTGTCATACATCTATTTTCACTCTTGGAGAATTGACATCAAACATGCTAATACCTGACAGAAATAGGAACGCTTATATTTATTCTTAATAGGGTTATGATATTTTTGCTGACACTTGTAAAAGGGGGAAAAAAATTTTAAGACTTTACTGTGTATCAAAGCATCAGTTATCATTGCATTGTACACGAAGGTTAAAAGCTTCTAGTCAATTCTCTTTGTACACCTGTAACAACTTTTCCATAATTGGTTTTACCAAGTCTTTAATGCTGTAATATTAATTGCTTAATTTGATTATCAATGTCATTACTTTCTTGACACAGGAATAGCTTATAGTGTATGAAATATGTCTTCCAAATGGAAAATACAAATATCTAGACCCTCTCCTATTCATAGACTGCATATTTCAACCTAGAAACTCATCTGAGAAAGGGAGTGTCACAGAAAAGTCTTCACTTATTAGAAATGAATTAAATTAGTCCTGTGAAATGGAGTACAAGTAGGATTCACTTGGAAGCAAACATCCAGAAGCAACCTCTATAAATTATAAAACACTTTGCACTTTGCCTGCAGAAGAGCAGGCTTTTGGTTGCAAGACAAATTGCACTGTCTTTGATTTCAGGCTGCAAAATGGATGTAACTATGTCCATAGCATGATATACGCTTGTCTTCCTTTTTTATTGTTGTGGAGGTTGATTTTCTTCTGCCCTACCCTCCCTGCAAAAAAGGTAGGAAATCTTGGTATTTGCCAAAAAGCTCAAGTTTGCTGGAATTCCCACTTCTACAAACCAAATATAAAAGAGCTGATATAAATAATCACGTAAACTCACAAAAAAAAAAAAATCTATGTCTACCATAGCACCTGCCAATACTTCTGTACTTTAGATCTAGAGTCCCAGTGTTCCCATTCCTTCATGTCCGTTGGCCATGACCTTTTGCTACATGTTCAGATCTCGTAGAGGGGTGTGGTGTTCCCTCTACTCTATTCTCAACTAGGGGAAAAGCAACTTTTTCATAAAATTTTACACCATAATTTACATCACAGACTATATGGATTAGAATTCCTTCAACAAAAATACAAACCAGCAAAGCATGTACGGTGGGGCATATAGAGCTTTTATTTTTACTATTCATTATCACGGTTTTCCAAGGTTATATAAGAAAAGAGTCAGAGATGACAAAAAAAACCACATTTCTTGCTAAGATTACTTCCTTGTTTCTATTACAAATCTAACATAGGAGAATAACAGGAAGTTTCAGGTTCCCTTCTATTTCCTCTTAAAATTTAATCTACTTTAACTCTGCGGTCTTGATAAGTTCTCACACTTTCATACTTTCTCTTAGTTTTTTCCAGCAATTTATTCTAATATAAACATTAGTTTAGCATTCTTTTCAATTAAAGCTATGTTCCAATTCTTTCATTCTTGATAGTCTCTCTTTCCAAATAGATTTTTTTCAGTACTACTGAGCTAAAGTTACTCTTTTGCTTTTCTTCACATTCTCCCTCCTCTGAGGACCTAATCCAACTTTCATTTATGAATATAAATACTTTCACACCGGGGATCGATTAATAAAATTTCCATTTAATGGATGATAGATGGGGGGAGGAAAAATACTGATAGTTTGTAAAATAGTATTTTAAACATCTACTTCCTACCCTCTCCCAAACTACAGCCACTTTATCTACTGAATAGCTGCCATCTAGAGAGACTGATGAAAGCTTAAGGTGCATGTTGGGTTTTTCTCATCCTTATATTGTTTTCCTCTTAATAACACTTTTGGGATGAAGGCAAAACACTAAATAATGTTTCAAAGTTTTAACCATGAGGTTGCCATATGCTTGGGAGTGAACATAGGTAATATAAAAATTTGGGGAGCAATTACAGCAGCTCTGAAGTGGTTTATGTTTTGTTGATACTATTATAACTGAGCACTGGAATATGTAAGTACAAAAGCATTTCCCATGCTACAAAGGGCCTATGAACATAAAATTAGAGTGACTAAAAGTAATTCCCTCTGTGCAAAACCAGTTATGGATAGCATGGTTACTGTCTTTTAAGTTAGTCTATACGTGTAATGCTTGTACCAACAAAATTATATCCAGACCTATCTATAATATAACTCAGAAGTAAGCAGGCTTGGATCTAGAGAGCAGCATTCAGTGCTACTTCAAGCGTGACCTGGGTTAAGCAATGCCTTTTTTTTTTTTTTTTGACAGAACTAGAATTAAGAAGGGGCTTTCCAAGCATCTAGCTTTCTGTCCTTTGAGAAGAACTGATATTTTCATATCTTAGACTGTCATGTTTGGAAGTAGGTTATCCTTAATGTCTTGTCAGGGTTGAACACCTCCCCACTAGAATAAAAATCAGTGTAAGGACTTTCAGAATCCAAATCTTCGCCAGAATCCAATTACTGATGAACAAAGTAAAGGCGGCCCTTTTTAAAAGGCACAGTATATATATAGTTATAGACCTAAACCAGTTATGCCACAAGCTCTTTCAGTCCATGGATCACAACAAGACAAGTATTCTCTACAGTCCTCCCAAAGGTGAAACACAGAAACTCACTCAAAAATCAGTTTCAGTCACTGGCCTCAAAACGTGTCCCTTCCTACTTTCTCCAATCTCCTTCCCCGTCCCGCTCCCCCCTCCCCCTACACCTTTCAACAGGTTGAGCTTGCATCACTTATGTTATTCATAACATCAAGAACTATTATTAACTTACAGTAATGACAATTTATTTCTTTAAGTTATAGAGCATCTTGGTAAAGCTAATACAATTATTTTAGTCCGCTTTTTGTAATTAGTGCCTAGCAAAAATAATTTGCCTCTAAGCAACTGGCACAGCATGACTGCAAAATCTCTGAAGATTTCCACAGGTTGCACTTCTAGTACAGTTACAGCAGCTGCAGGTAAAATATCTAGAACTGGCTACATTACAACAGTTTGCTTTCATAGAATCATAGCATCCTTTGGGTTGGAAGGGACCTTTAAAGGTCATCTAGTCCAACCCCCCTGCAGTGAGCAGGGACATCCTCAGCTACATGAGGTTGCTCAGAGCCCAGTCCAACCTGGCCTTGGACGTTTCCAGGGATGGGGCATTGACTGAAGATGCGCAGCCTTAGTGAAATGGTCGTTCTTTTGTTGATACAATTTACCAAATTACTTTTTAAGCAAGTATTTTATTAAAAAGTATTTTAATCAAAAAGCAATTTTTGCAATATTTAACCAGTATCAAATATTTTTTGCATTTTGAAAAAAAAAAACAACCAAAAACAATAAACCCCACTGTCATCCTTCTGCATCAGTGTTCTTCAGCTTCCTTCTCAGAAGTAATTTTTCGAAAACAAAGCTGGATAGTCTCTTGTGAGACAGACACACATAGTACTAGAAGGACTTGGTCTTGATAATATTTTGTTCTAGATAAGTGATAAAATATCTTAGAATTATTAAGATACTTATAGTCCTATTAGAAGGACAGGAGTACAGAAATAATTAAAAGATATAAAATAAAAAAGAAAATTACTTTTGGCATACGTCATCTCCTTGCATCTCCCTATCTATGCATGCTGAAGACATATAAAGACATAATACGATGGGGCATGGAGCACCACACAACTGCACAGAACACCAAGCAATCCTGAAGAGCTGAAATGGTGTCTGGAATTAAGCAGTCAGGGAGTCCCCAGGCTACTGTAATTTGTGCTGATGACAATCTGGCATCCAAGCCAGACCCTTTGCAGAGAAAACTTCATCTCAAACCCTCTCAACTTGTTTAAGTACAAGCTCATCACAAAAATTATTCAGACCACTGGGTGCACACACCTAAGCAGGGCCTGTCATTTTCAACAAAAAAAAGTGATAGCCAGTCAGGAAGATTCCAAATGATGTAGATAAAAAAAGTTGTCTAATTATTTCATAGCTGGTCAGCTGCTTTTTTTTTTAATTCCTTCTACAAGGTTGAATTGCTTCATTTGCACACTTTCAAACAATGAAATGTCACAATTTTAGAAAAAAAAATGTAATGCTATGTTCTCCCAACATCTAAAAAAATCAATCATTATTAAGGAAGCTGCCTTTTGCATGGCAAAAAGCTTTTGTCTTTGTTTAGATCATGACAACCCCAATCAGCTGTCCAGATCTCCCTTATGCATATCAGGTAGCTGTAGGAAGCTAATCTACTGAAATGATAAGCCCTATATTGAATAATATTGAATAGGTTTGCAATTCTTCTGGGGGCAAGAAGTATATAATGGTAGCAATAGCCTGCGTGAAATGTCTTTTTAGAAAGAGCATTTACATTAAAGACTATTACAGGCATGTGGAAACACATGAAAAGTCTTCTCTGTATGACACACTTTATTCTACAATAACTGTAGAATAATACAGTTAACTGTAATTACAGTTTTTATTTGATCTAAAAAAAATCTAGAACTTTGTAGAAAAAAAATAGCATGCATTTGAACTTATTTCATTACTGGAATGAAAACAATGAAGTGGAAGCCTATAAAAGATTGATGATAATCATGATCAGAAGAGCATAGAAAACATCCCAGTTTCTCTTTGTGCTCCCAGTTTTCTATAAGGCCAGATATCACTTTCTAATCCGAGTTTGGTTCATAAATTTATTGTAATTATTGCCCTTCGATAGCACTTTTCATCTATAGTTCAGTTGTAGGCAACGTCAGCTCACCAGTAGGTTGTCACCATTGTGAGCTGTTGGAGCCCTTGGCCAGCCTCTGGTGCAGAGGGGGACACACACACGTGCCCTTCCAAGCTTGTTACCACAGACCAACACTGACATCTGGTGCCAGCAGAGCCATTTTACGCTGGGGCAAAGATTCAACTTTACAGCTCACCGAAGAGTTGCTATTTTGACAGTAAGATAGATCAGCACCTCCTATTCAGCACCAAACCACATCAGCGTTTGACTATAGGGAAAAGAAGGGAAGCAGTAAAAATCCCAGGGATATACTTAAAAGGCAGGAGAAGAAAGTGAGAGTTACGTTCATAGTATTTTTTCTGTAATGCGCTTTTTCCAAAATGGTGGTATTGGCTGTCCCCTCTCAAAATAATTTTAGCTGCTGCTAAATTAGGGAGTTCACTATTTTTGTGAGAACAGTATTAGGATTATCTTTGTCAGGATGTGCAGGGCTTGCACACTAGAAAAGCACAAGAGTTTTTTGTATTCTGAATGTAAGTGCTCAAATTGTGGCTGGCATGAGCTTACCTTGCTTGCACTGTTACAACCACTACGTGCCCCATTTTGTGGGCTGGGGACTCACCCTGTGCCAGGACTTTTGGCTACTTGCCCAGAACAAATTGCCCCTAGGCAATGGGGCATTCAGCCCAATCCACATCAGTAAGTCAAGCACGCTAGTGTTTGGGGTGCACTTTTCATATGTACAGGTAATGGCTGTTTTCTTGCAGGACACAGCCTATCGCTACCAGGAATATGAAAGACAGGCTGACAAACTGGAGAGGGTCATCTCAATATAACCCAATGACTTTTTTCAATGTTGTGAAGAGCCAGGTACAACTAGTACAGTGACTATCTTAACTAATAAGGAACTAAACTTTTACACTGCACTTGGTTCTGCTACCAACTGCTAGCTCAAATATGTCCGTGAAAGATGCACAAACCTGCCACAATTACAAGCCAACCTCACTTTTCTCTCATGCAACTAGCCAGCAGAGAACTATTTCCAAAGCGTAGCTGTTCTGTGCATCAAAATGCTTTGCAACATGTTCTTATTCCCGTAAGGCACTCTGCAGCCAGCAGACTGTTGTAATAATATTATTTGCAAGAACAGACTTGGAGAAAAATGGCTTTTTATTATTGCATCTTTGTGCCAGTGCAGACAGTATCCTAACTTACCAGATGTTTCTTATTTCTCTTTTTTCTAAATTGCACTTGGGCTTTTGGTATTCCTAGAATGTGAAGGTTTCAAACAAAGAGGTTTCTGTTAACTTAAGAAATCCAGTTTAACACTGCCTCAAAAACCTGTGATTACATGAGTAAACCTCAATTGTGAGAAACACACCAAGCCTCCATCCAAAGGGAACACTTTGGGTAGCTCTTGTAACTCCACCTCCTTAAAAGACATGGAAACAATAAAAACCTCTGCAAGTTCCATAAACGGAAAAGCATTCATTATGTGAAGTTTTGAGGTTTTAGGAGGGAGAGTTCTGCTTGTGGGGGCTTTTTGTTTTGGTGTTTTGTTGGGTTTTTTTTTTAATTTAAACAGTGAAAAATATTGAAACCCCAGAACTATGTGCCCTATATTTTACAGGGGAAAATGCAGAAAAGTATTTTGCAGGGAAAATGCAGAAAAGTATTAAGGATTTTGAATGTGTGTGCAGAGAAGGAGATAAAACAATATGACATAATGAATAAAATTAAGTACACTTTGGCCCTTCAGTGCAAAGTGTTACAGATTAGTTTTCACTTCATCTTAACTGAGAAGGCAACATCTTTTTTAAGTACCACAGTTACTGAAGCGACTGAAGTTTTTTATTTTCTTGCCTGAAACAGATGCCAGTGCATTTCATTTCTTTAATCCCTATCAAGCAGCAGCCTCTGCTATAAGAAAAAATGAGCAAATAGAAAACATACAGTTTACAGCACCTTATTTTACTGACTGCTTTTGGAATTCAGTGTGCAGCCATTACAAAAACAGTGCTTGAATTATGGATGGTCTCTAAGCCCTACATTAGAAGCCTGCATCACTCAAAGAATGTAGAAACAAAGTGAAACTCTCATTCTCAGGATCACAAGACAGAATTAATTCACTGGGGGAGAGGAATTAAAAAGATGCAAGCACAGTGGCAAACAGCTGGACAAGAAGCAATGGCAGATGAGAAAGTCTCCACAGCTACTCCAAAAGCTCACCATGCAGTTTACAATTTAAAATAATATTACATTCCAGCAAAGACTCAATCTGTCTTCTTCAGTTTATCATCTGTCCCAGTTCTGGGATTTTCATCATCAGACTAACAGTTTATTAAACAAGATTGATCATTTGTTTTCCTATTTACTGACTTGCACTACACACAGGCAGATGCAGTTGGCTGCTTTACCACTTGTCTAACTACAAAATGTTGCAGTTGCATGTTCAGTGCCAAAAAAACTCATCTTTATGAATTATGCTTTTACTTACTAACTGCTTATTGACTTTTATATCTGTAAATCTACTACTAAGTATAAACAATGAGAAATCAACATGGGTAACCAGGTTCCCTGTGATACAATCTTCGGGCATAGTGAAACAAAGCCTCCCTATGGTTTCAAAACACTGCATGACAATAAATAATATAACACCAAACTACAAATTCACATTTGTTTTTATATTCTTGCAATCTCACATACATTTTTTCTTATGCCAGTATGTGTGGAAACCCAGGACCTACCATTACACACTTTTAGATTTGGGCACAGTCTCCCCAAAGTAAATAGTATCACGTTTGATTGTAAGATTCCATGTAGTCATTCCTGACTTCTTTAAGGCCTCATTCGTGTTGCCGCCTTTTTCTCCTTTTTCTTTTTCCACCCTTCCCACAGTGACGACAAGGGGGATTCCTGGTAGGTCTTTATAAACCCAGATCTCTGGAAAACAACGGTAAGAAGTAGGAAGGGGCCTGCTTCTGTTATCACACTGGCACTTCCAAAACACGCTCAGTTTGGGGGCCTGTCGAGGCCTAATACTCAACTGTCTTCAGATTTCAAATAAACCAACTATAAAAAAAAAAAGTACAGTCTCTACTACAAGAGCTAAATATTTAACAAATAATAAATTGATCCTGTGTGTAACGTTAGAAACATCTGCGAATATCTTTGAAGAATTCCCATTCACAGGAGCTGTCCAAGCTTGCTTCTGCTCCAAGCCCTTCTCATCGCAGTAACCGTACCATGCAATCAACTACCGTAATAAATACTTATTCGCTCATCTTCTATTTCCTGCTTAAGTCTGCTACAGTACAAAAGGCTGCTTCCCTACCAATGGCACTTGCACAAAATTTTCACTTCTGTGGGACCTTTCCTACCCAGCGCAGCTCGGAACCACCAAGCATCCTTCGCAGGCTGGGCTGGCAGTCTCCAATCCCCGCCATATCAGCCACTGTCCCGGCTAGCACCCTCACCACCAGCTACAGCAAGGGTGGCAGGCATGGGGATGGCCCCAGAAGACTGCAGTTTTGACCAACATGAGTTTGTTCTCAGGGCAGAGGCACAATGCCAGAGTGAAACTTCTGCCCCTCCTATTAGTCAATGGCATGAAGGTCTTACCAAGGCAAGGTTGAAGTTTCCACTACCATCAACAAGAACTCTTCATGGGCACTATGAAAGTCAGTAGGACAGGCATTGCTGCTCACTCTGTAGTCTCTGCAGTGGGACAGCTGAATTCCAAAAAGAAGTTATTAAACATGACACACAAGTGGTGTCTAAAAAAAGTTTATAGGAACCACAATAAACATCCTGAGACCAACTCCAGTCTACTGTGCTTATTCTTTAAGCACAGTTTTACCGATTTCAGTTAAATCTGAACTCTGTGTAAACAATAGAATTATTGGTCTTCCATGGATTTCACTAGGATATGATTTTAGCCTGAGATGTAACACAGATGTAACACTGTAGTATCAACTGTTCCACACACAAAAATGTGTGTGAAACTGTTCCATGCATTGATGTGTGTGAAAATGCACACATTAATTTCTCAGCACTCTAGATGGGACTTAGGGCAAGATAGTTCCAGCTGTCTATACAACAGGCTATCCAGCTCTCAAACTCCAAGAAGTGCTTGGAGTGCTTTTAAACCAAACTTGTATGCATTTGCAGAAGCCTCTAGCTGACTTATGACTCTGCCTGAAGTTTGTGCTTTGGGCGCTCAGGATTCTCAGCCCAGGCCTTCAGTGGCCTGGTAATGCCATATGATACCATGGGAACCAAACTCAAACCCACTTACGCTGCCTTCGGAAGTTGAACGTATATAGAGGAATTGTTCTCATATCTCTGCTATCTCTATCACCGACCTTGCTCAGCCTTATTTACAAGTTAAGTTCTCAAAATCTGTTTCTAGAGCTCTTCTGATTCCTTGCATAGCAGCCATGTAGCAACAGCTATTTTCACTTTGGCTATTTATTCAAAGCAGATCCTAAAAATCCAGAGATACGCGTCTCCAAAATCTTCTCTCAACAGACCCATGCATTCCCTGATGCACACCAGCTCAAGGGCAATTTGTTACAAGCATATGTAAATGTACAAGAGATTACCACAGGAAACCAAGAGTCTGCTGCCCTTGCAAGCTTCACACCCTTAAGTCAGAGGCACAGCGTGTTTGCCAATAGAAAATATTTTTTTAAAAAAGCACTTTTATACTTGCAACAAAAAAAAAAAGCCAGAGGAGAAACAGATTTTGTCCCCTACTTATGTTTAAATTAAAAAAAAAATAATACTTACAGCTGCTTCATGTAGTTTGGTAAATGTAATAGCTGTGGAGACATTTGAAAATAGGTGGGCTGACAGCAGTAACATACACGTCACCTCATTGCTGATAGCAATAGAAAAATCATCTGCTGTGCGAGAGGTGTATTGAGCAGTAAGCTACACGGTGGGGATGAACGTCTGGGGTATATCCATGCCTAGAAAGCTTTATTGCATCCATGTGAACATAGCAACATGCAGAGAATAGTTAGGGTTGCCCTAGGTTTGACCTCTTAGATGGTCAGAGAAAGTATTTCTTTCCTTACCTCTTTACAGCTGCCCTTTCTGAAAACAGATTTCTAGCATACTTCAAGAAATAAGACATACAACACTAGATTTTTCTGCCATTATCATTCATGCATTCCTCCTGCTTTACTCTGTGACATTTGACACAGAAGCCTCAAAAAAAGGGTCAGAGTTTCATGTGGTATCTGTTGCAGAATATAAAAATCCAGTAAACAATGGATTTTTCCCCTTATTTGAACCATGTGTGTTCTTCTCTGTAATCTACCACAGATGCTACTTTTCTTATTACATAGATGCAGCATCCACTACTTTTAAGGAGTTACATGTGTGTGTTTTATGAGGGGACAATATAACACCATGAATTCAAGCAACCACCTTTAAAACCAACTTGAAGGGTAGTTTATAAATTATAGGGAAGCATAAAGCTACCTGGCATTGATGTACACACAGAAGGGCCATTAAGAACAACAGAACAGCTATTTGACTACAGCAAGACAAGGCCAGACAAGTTCAGTTGCTGATTCTTTTTGAGCATACTCAACATTTGTACATGTTCAGAGAAACAGTTCCAATTCTATTTTCCACGTTAATTACCAGGCTGTTGATGATTTCTTTGGTTTTAATTCAGAGCTTGCAAAAAAAAAAAAAAAATATCAAGCATACCCTTTAACACCTGTAAAAATACTGCAATTACTGGATGCCTAGAAGAGTGGGTCAGAAGAGAATATTTGAACACAGATAAAAGACATTTCCTTTGGCCACAATAGACTTTTTTATTAGATACATATTTGAGGTCCTTTATTCAGATCCTGCAAAGAGTTTGAAACAGGCTTTAGACCAAAAATTAGTCAACTGGCTATTAGGAGACCTATGTGGTTTCTCTGATGTAGGATTAAATGATTCAGGTGTGTAGATATATTTCAGAGAGGTACTACTTAGAAGCATATTGTTAAAAATGGGTTTGATTTACACATATAAGAGGAAAGATTTTTGAGAATTGGATCAAATTTCTGTGGCCATCAGATACTAGAAAGCAGCAAGGACAGAAAACCCTACCTATTACAAGAGCAGTCACCACTAATGCGTGTTCTGAGGGAAGTTTTAAGGTATTGTTTCTTTCTGTAAGGGACTTAAAATCCAACGTGCAACACATTCTGATAGCTTAAAAGAAAAAATGAAATTAACAGCACACAAGCAACTGATGATTTGATTTACTTCATTTTTTAATTCTAAACATACCTCTGCAAGGTTAACATTTTTACTTACCAGTTTTCAGAGAAAGAATATTCATTTTAGTGCCCGACGGTGAGCATTTTGAGACAGTCTCTTGATGCACCTTAATCTATGTAGTTAAGACAAGTGGTGATCAAAGTCCAGTTAATGAATGATATCAATAATTCTTCTTTATGAATGTACAAAAATTTAATTGGTCTCCTACAAACAACGGAGAGAGTTTCAAATACGTGGATGAGCTATGCCATCACAGGAAGTTAAAGGAAGAGTATTTAAGCTTGCTTTGACATTGCAGTACAGGCTGTGAAAAATCAGTAAGCTCCACTTCCATATATTAGAAGTAGGGAAAATCATTTATGTATGTTTTCCATATCTTACATACACATGTGGTTTCTCAAATGTGTATCAGAAAACTATCACTTTGGAAGCGAAAAATGCAGATTCAAGTACAACTTCCTCCAAACTAAAGATCGGTGCATCCCTAGGAGGAAGAAGTCAAGCAAAGGAGCCAGGGGACTGGCATAGGATGAGCAAAGAGCTTCTAGAGAAACTCAAATGGAAGAAGGAGGTTCACAGTATGTGGAAAAAGGGACTGTCCACTTGGGAGGAATATACGAACGTTGTCAGGGTATGCAGAGATGCAACAAGGAAGGCCAAGGCCCACTTGGAAATCAGTCTGGCAAGGGAGGTCAAAGATAACAAGAAGGGCTTCTTTAAATACATCAGCAGTAAAAGGATGCCTGGGGAAACTACGGGCCCTCTGCTGAACGAGGTGGGTACCCCGATGATACAGGATGCAGAGAAGGTGGAGTTACAGAATGCCTTCTATGCTTCAGTCTTCACTGCTAAGGCTGGCCCTCAGGCATCCCAGCCCCCAGAGAAGAGAGGACAAATTGGGAGAAAGGAAGAATTCCCCTTGGCTGGGGAGGACTGGGTCAGAGATCACCTAGACAAACTGGATCCTCACAAATCCACGGGCCCCGATGGGATGCACCTGCGAGTGCTGAGGGAGCTGGCAGATGTTCTTGCTGAGCCACTCTCCATCATCTTTGAAAGGTCGTGGAGGACAGGAAAGGTGTCTGAGGACTGGAGGAAAGCAAATGTCACTTCAAACTTCAAAAAGGGCAAGAAGGAAGTCCCGGGAAACTATAGGCCAGTCAGCCTCACCTCCATCCCCAGAAAGGTGATGGAACAGTTCATTCTGCAGGTCATCTCCAGGCATGTAGAGGAAAAGAAGATTACTGGAAGTAGTCGTCATGGATTCAGCAAGGGGAGATCGTGCTTGACCAACATGAGAGCCTTTTATGATGGCATGACTGGCTGCGTAGATGAAGGGAGAGCAGTGGATGTTGTCTATCTTGACTTCAGCAAGGCATTTGACACTGTCTCCCATAACACCCTCATAGACAAGCTAAGGAAGTGTGGGTTAGATGAGAGGACAGTGAGGTAGATTGAGAATTGACTGAAGGGCAGAGCTCAGAGGGTTGTGATCAATGGGGCAGAGTCTGGTTGGAGGCCTGTAACCAGTGGTGCTCCCCGGGGGTCTGTGCTGGGTCCAGTCCTGTTCAACATATTGCATCAGTGTCTGAATGAAGGGGTAGAGTGTAACCTCAGCAAGTTCGCTGATGATCCAAAACTGGGAGGAGTGGCCGATACATGAGAAGGCTGTGCTGCCTTTCAGCGAGACCTGGACAGGCTGGAGAGCTGGGCCAAGGGGAACCTCATGAAATTCAACACGAGCAAGTCTAAGGTCCTGCACCTGGGGAGGAGCAACCCCATGTACTGATACATGTTGGGGGCTGACCTGCTGGAAAGCAGCTCTGTTGAGAAGGTCCTGGGAGTGCTGGTGGACAGCAGGTAGACCCTGAGCCAGCACTGTGTCCTTTTGGCCAAGAAGGCCCATGGTATCCTGGGTTGCATTAAAAGGAGTGTGGCCAGCAGGTCGAGAGAGGTTATCCTCCCCATCTGCTGTGCCCTAGTGAGGCAACATCTGGAGTACTGTGTCCAGTTCTGGATTCCCCAGTTTAAGGACAGGCCTCCAGTGGAGAGCTACCAAGATGATCAGGGGACTGGAGCATCTCCCTTATGAGGAAAGGCTGAGACACGTGCGTTTGTTCATCCTGGAGAAGACTGAGGGGGGATCTTGTTAATACTTATAAATACCTGAAGGGCGGGTGTCAAGAGGGTGGGCCAGAACCTTTCAGTGGTGCCCAACGACAGGACAAGGGGCAATGGGCACAGGTTCAAACACAGCAAGTTCCGCCTAAACATGAGAAAAATCTTCTTTCCTGTGAGGGTGCCAGAGCAGTGGCACAGGCTGCCCAGGAAGGTGGTGGAGCCTCCTTCCCTGGAGACATTCAAACCCTGCCTGGACGCGTTCCTGTGCCCCCTGCTCTAGGTGTGCCTGCTCAAGCAGGGGGGTTGGACAAGGTGATCTCCAGAGGTCCCTTCCAACCCCTACAAGTCTGTGATTCTATGAAAAGAAAGTTTCACCTCCACATCATTTTAGGCTGCCTTGAGAAGCACCTACGGAACAAGCTGACTTTTAACCAAAGCAACAGAAGTGATTTGTCAGTCATTTAAACAGATCCATCATAAACTTCTGATATTAGCAATGCAGTTAAAACTTACTTCACCACTACTAGAACCCAGTAAAACTGCTTAGCTTTGCTGAGAATCAAAAAAGAAATCCAATCCAGATTAAGAAATATTACTTTAACTAGCAAATAGTACTGCTCTATTATGGTTCTGTAAAAATTGTAGATTATTGGGCTACTTGTAAAAACAAAACTTCAGAGATTCAACATATGGTTTGCAGATCAGACAGTTCACAGCTTTGTAGTTAGGTTTTTTGTTTTGATTTTAACAAAAACCTTGTACTTCATATACCACATTTGTTAATGGGTATAGACCTAACCATCTGGTGTGTAAGCACAGTCTGATTTTTTAACCATTATTCAACCGATTTGATATGTTACCATTTTTCTGTTGTCAATTTATGAAGCTTTCATTAAAATGTCAGTCATTCAAATAACTAAAAAGGCCTAAGACAGGAAGGTAATTCACCACACTGGGTTTTGCAGAAAATCTGTAGTTACTGTAGTCATTGACTTGGAGTAAGTTCTCCTGTCTTTTTTTAATTTCATTATTAAAGCAAATTAGAGAATAAAGCCAAGTCCACAAAACCCAGACAGTATTCTTCTCACACATGTGCAAACCCTGAGTAACAACTTAGAAGGAATGCAATCAACAGCCCTAGTGCTTGAAAACAAAGAATTCTAGAGAGTAACATCTGACTTCAGATACTTACCTGAGTATAGCTGCATATAGTAGATGTTACCAGTGTCCCATTTATTCCAGCAGGACTACGAGTTTACACAGGTAAGCATCTGTCCATATAATTTTCCTGTGTAACTGAAAATCAACATGGGTAGGTCCTTGGTGGCAGATTTCACAGATGGCTATAAAATTCAAGAAACCCAGGGGGCTTTTTGGGGGGTTTTTTTGTACTATAGAAATTCATCTCCTCTCCATCATTTCCAGTGAATTCGTTGGGAGTAGAGAAATCAACAATCCATATATTAGTTTCATAAAATATTAATCCTTGTTTCTGGGTATTGTTGCAAAGTTTTACTGTACGAAACAATTTATAATTCATTTGCATTTGTGGGTAAAATCTAACATTAACATCTCCAAAAACTAACTCCAAAAGATCCACAGGTGTCTGGTACACTAAGACACAGCTATTACAGCATTCCTCTCATGTCAAAAATAATAATTTCACACACTAGGAAATTCAACTTACATTTCAGAGAATACTCATATGATTCATACTTCTTCATATTTTGTCTTGGCCCTGCCACAGAGCTAAGTCCTAGTAATTACTGACTTCCATGGACTAGCTTGCAACAAGACTCCTGCTATATTTCAAAGT
This sequence comes from Phalacrocorax carbo, assembly GCF_963921805.1. NCBI lineage: Eukaryota > Metazoa > Chordata > Aves > Suliformes > Phalacrocoracidae > Phalacrocorax > Phalacrocorax carbo. Next base: position 35,857,746 of record NC_087517.1, on the reverse strand, counting down.
TCCATATCTTCTCCAGAGATTAATCCCTGGTGCAGTTAATATTTCAGAAATGTGAATATTTTATCTGTCTGAAATTGCCTACTTATTAGAAACAGGTAATAATTTCCAATAGCAGAAACCTAGGCTTTGCTGGTAGATTTTGTCATGGAAAATTCTACCATGAGAGCACTTTGTGTTGTTTCATTATCAAAAAGGACCATAAGCATAACCAGATGGAAAGAGAAAGATCTACTAGAAACCCCTTATTATTTTTCTTTTTCAAAAAACATGTATTGTGGTGGCAGTTTAGCATTCAGTTACCCAGCTATTCTGGTGGTAAATCTATTTGTGTGAGGAAATGGTCTGTAAAGTGCCAGCACCAGGCATCAGGACAGCTCTGAGCTCAACAGCAGATTCATCATAAGCAAGGGTAACATAGTTGTGTTAACACCAAGTATGCAATAAAACTACTTAGTAAGTCCTCAGACTCAGAATTACAGTCATAACATGGCAAAGGGAGATAGCGCAGAAGGTGATATGTAAAGAAATATAAGCACCTCTGCTAAGCATAGACTAGTGCTGGCATACTAAAGAAAGATTTACAGGAGGACAAACGGAAGTCCATGAAAATGCTTTCCATTGATCCACATATGAACTCTTATAAATGCTTGAAATCAATATGTAAATAAAGCTCTTACTGTTTTTCAAAGCAGTGGCAGCTGCAATGCTATGTACCTGGTCAACGTCGTTCCAAGAAATATTGATGAAGTTCAGAGTTTAATTTCAGGGTATTTTTGTTTGACTGACAAGAGCTTTAGATAGTTTCTGGATTTGTCTTTATGGCATCAAAACCAAAAACCAGTTGGACAAAATCTCTGGAATATCTACTAGTGTTTATCTTGTTTTATTCTCCTCCTGTAGTTTTACAGTCCCTGTTAAGGGGGGAGAGGGGGGAAACAACTTTCCATTCCCTCGTAACAAAGCTTTTCCAAATTTTGTCTTGCTGTGCTTCAAATGTGTCCAAATGATTTGTGAAGCAGCTTTGAAACAGGGAGAAACTGTGCCTCAGCACTAAGTTATTGTTACTTGCAGTAAGGTAAATCAACTCTAGTTTGAAAATAAACCCTCAACAGAGGGAAGAGGCTGAGTAATAGAACAGAAAGGCAAAATACTATACAACAGCCCACTAAAGAGGTTCAAAGTCTTGTTTCACTTTAATGTCTCAGAAAGCTGCTGGTATGTATCCAACCAAGTTTTCCTTGTGCCTATATGAAGCTGATGAAGGTTAAATCTACACTGTATGAACACTTAAAAAAAAAGTTGGTTGCTTGGAAACTTCACGTATAGGGTCCACAAGGCTCCAAAAATCTGTATTATAGGAGCAGACTTAATTTATTGTATTTTGGGGGGAAAAAAGAAAAAAATCAACTGAACGGTGAGGAAAAAAATGAAAGCCAGGAACTACAGTACATAGTTGAAGCCCAAATTTAAAACGTTTGCTCAAAAAGGTATCACTAGTGCTATGGTAAAACACAGTTAAAGAAAAGCTAAGAAATGAAGGCATCATCTTTTCAGTGATGTACGGAATGGTCTGCACATTGTTCCTGTGATTTTGCAACAAGTGATTAGTTATGTGCTAAGTGTGGTGGGCTGTTTATATGGCACATATGAAAAAAAAAAACAACACTTCATGGAAACCCCAATATTATGAGACCATCATAATTCTTTTTTTCCAAACTTTCAAGAGGAAGCAATAAAGTAAAATCTTTATACCCATTTTCTGTTAGTCCCAGTGTTTTTTTTCTCAGAAAGCATCACACCACCAGTTCAGCTGTGGCATAACAAAAAAACTGGAAAAAAAAAATCAGATAAAAAAGCCAAGACTAAATTGACTAAGTGAAGGCTTACAGAGGAAAAAAAATAAGTATCTGTATGGTTTCTTGTAAGAGAAACCACGGAAGCAAGCAGAATATGACAGTCTAAATATATGAAAGATTTAAACATTGAAGGGGAAATGGTAACCAGAAAATATTAATTTGTAAAATTGATGAGGTACACACGCTTCCCAATAATGAAATTGAGGGATTTCACCATCAGCTGATGGAACTGCTTCTGCTAGGGAAACTACTTAAAGCCCTATTAACAAAAAAGCAAACACACACTAAAGTGGGCAAAACAAGATGTGTCATGCAGCCTATAATCCTACACTTTGCAAGAAACCAGGCTGTGATTTAGAACACACAGGTCTTAAGTCTGATTTGAAAGACATCTTTGGAGGCTGGCTCTGAAGGAAAGAATAGTTCAATTATTAAATTAACCTTGTTTTCACATGTCTGATCTTTTATACACCCATGGCAAAGTTTGGATTCACATTTGTATTGAGAGTTTTGTGGAACCAGAAGTGGGATTACAAAACCAGAGGCAGATTTTTAGTTGTAATACCACATCTTTTGCCACTCAATACACTGGGGATGGAAAGAGCTGTAATAAATAGCACAGAATGTTCCAAAGGCTGGTAGAGATGAAAAATATTGGTTGGTTTGGTTTTTTTTTTTCCTAATCCTGCTTGGAATAAGCTTTGTAAGCACAGACAAAAATGTTAGCAGGTCGCAGCTGATTCGGATATAAGTAGATTTCAACTCCAAACTGAAACGCAATGGAGTTTTGTTAAATTCTTTATCCATCTTTATTCACAATTCTGAAGCAAAGACAACTTCCTGTCTGTAACTGAAGCAACATGAACAGATCACTGAAGGACAGATAGTATACAGAGCTAAGATGCAGTTTGATAATTTTCACATAAAATAATTTACATTTTAAGAGTGAAGAAAAATTATTCAAAAATTTCCTGGAAAAGTGTTGAGAACTCCACGGGTAACCCCATGCTGAGAAAGACAGGGATACATCGCCAGTTGTCCTGCATCAGCACTTCCAGATATGTGCAGAAGGCCAAGTCTTCAATGCCTGGAAATTATCTCCTGCTCTAGGACTCTGTCACTCACATTTTCATTACTTGATAATGTTGTCTGGGATGCCATAGATCTCCCAACTCTCTTCAAAGAGGCTTAAGAAATAAATTCATCAGCGCTTGTCTCAAAGACGTAGGTAGACTGACAAATGGTGCCCCATGCTGCAGTAATGATTTTTTTTTTAAATTTATATATATAATATACATATATAAATAAAAGCTCAGTTAATTAGATAAAATTTGCATTATACATTGCTGCTTCTGCTTTGCCATAGTGTTTCTAAAACAGAGACTGTAACTAGAAGATTAGAGAATTTATGGAAAAACTGATCTTTCAGTTGAAAAAAATCCACTGGCTTATTTTAGAAATTACTTAACTGGCAGTTGCTAGACTTGGCCTTTTATCTGTTCCACCACATAAACCAACAGTCTAACACACTCTTTCTTTCTCTCACTGCTGGCCAGTTCAAAGTGTGCATTTTCCAGTGACTATGTAATTCTGTTTTGGACCGATGTCATGGCTGCCACTCCAGCAGACCCATTAAAAATATAAAACATACACATCTAGAACTTAAGCTGTTATCCAAATCAGAAACATCTGATTGCAGAAGCAAGCTACACCACCTTATAAATGGGTTTTGCTGTACAGCATCTGTTTTACTGAGAAATGCTGTAGATTCTTAACAACTAAAAGTATAGAGAGTTTAAGAGCATTTAAACTCCAGAAAAAACAACACTGCGCAGCATTACAAGAATACCAGATTCCCCCCAGACTTTCTCTGATTGCAACTACAGCCATAAAAATTGATGCAACTGTAATACTTAGCAAAAGGACTATTCTACTGACATTCTCTCATGCAGGTCTATTTTAATTCACTGTAACAGAAGATTAAAGAGTGACAAGGCTGCTCCTTGAACAAAGCTTAATAAGGCATCAAACTAGGACTAGTTTATTAAGTTAAGAATTTATCTTCGTTACCTTTGTTAACTTACCAGCTGTTTGTTATTAAAAACCAGACCCTAGAACACACATAGACAAGAGCCAAGATAGCACAGATTTTTTAGAGATTAAGCTCAAATGATCAGATGGATGACTGGTTTTCAGTATTCTTTTTATTCAGAGCAGTACTACCTAAATTTGCAAGAAATTACAACCAATGAAACAGAAAACTGAAAAGAATCCACTGTGGAGTCAAGGAGATATATTCCATCAGCACTTTCAGCATCTCTCAACTACCTCACGGTAGCTTCAAAAGACAGAAAAATAGCTTGTAGTTAGAAGGAAGGTTTTCAATATTAAAATATTACTACCCTTATGAATACTGAAAATGTTGTTCACAAAGAATATAAGAATGTGTGCTTAGTTTACTAAAACAAGAATGAAGAAACAAAAACTGTTATTAATCTCACTTTTAAAAACACAATGAGGGACCAATTATCCTGTCAGGTGTCAGGAGATAATCACACGTATGGGTGAAACCTATACTGGTGTTTTCCCACTGTCTAGTCATCTGAGATAGAACTGGTCTCTGTAGGTGACTTTCAATCACCCAACCTGCATGTAGCGTGACTGAAAACAGCAGCATGCACAATTATATACTGTATTCTGGATTTTCTTTTGAGAGATTTGAATCAAGAAGAATTTAAATATCGGCTAAAATGGTCATTCTTAAAGGCCAAATAAGACACATCTATTTTTATTTACCTTGAATGTCTCAGGAATACAAAAAAATGCTATTCTTTTAGCTATCTGATACTTAAATGTCCTTTTTAAAATGCCACATTTTCAGAAAGCAGCATAGGGGATTAAGAGAAAATAATCCCACTGCTGACCAAAGCCAGATGGAAGCAAGAATGCAAAATATTTGTGGTAGGAGCATTTTACTGGAAAATCCCAAACCTCTCTACAAAAAGATAAGATGGTGCTCACACATGGAGTCCGTGAACTGCAAAGATTATCTAAACAGTTTAGTGAAGAGCACCACAACATGAAGAAAAGCAACATCATGAGGATGGCAGTGCAGCATACTTGTGTTGCTCCTCATGAAATGTCTATACTTTCTTTTCTGTGTGTTTGCTTGCAAGCATATCTCGTAAAACTGCCTTTATAACTGAGCGAGTCTGAAGTTTGCAATGTAAAAACTACTTTTGTTTTCAATTTGCCTTCTGAATACACTTATTCTAGCATTACTGCTGTTATTTTGCAGGTGCAAATCCAGTTTAGAGGATTTCAGTTACTCCCATCCCCACCTTTTATGGCATCATCTCCAGTATCAACCCTAGCCGTACATCACAATTTGCAACACTAATTGTTGTGTAGTGCAGTGAAGTCAAGAGAGGTATGTGGTAGGTCCAACATTAAGAGTACCAAACCCCTACGCCAAAATTGAACCCAACAGAGCCAAAAATGAACATTTTTATATAACCTCAAAGCACAACTTTAAAGCTTCGTTCTCAGAATAGGTGAATCATATATTTCCCAGTGAAGACAGGTGATTGTGACCAAACTCAGGACTGGCAAGGAAAATGTCACTTGATATGGCATTATGTTAAGTGCTTGGAAGATGCTGGCTTTGCCCTATTCAATACAGGAAGGTATTCTGTATGTGTCTGGATTATGCAAAATAAGCAGAAATCTTTGTTTTCTAAAATTATTCTGACATTTACACTGATTTTCAAGTAAGACCTCAGAAACAAATAAACAATCAAATTCTCCCCCTACTGTTACAGTAGCTAATACAAATACCTATTTTGTGGTATAGCTAAAACATCAGGACACCTCCTTGAGTAGGAATACAAATCGTCTCTTTTTTCCTACTAAAAGCCCATATATTATTTTGATTAATAATGTGTCACAGATTTGCTTGGCTGGTCTAACAACATGATGGAATGCTTTTTCCGCTCTAACTAGAAAAAAGTTATTCCTATTCAGCAGATGAATTATGACTTTGCTTTCCTCTAAAGAAATGGCTTTAGGCAACACCTTAAAAGTAACGAGGGCTGGATACTTCTTTTATTCTCTGGGAAGGTCAGTTCTACTGGACATCACTCTGAGTAAACACTGGAAACAGAATCAGGCTTTAAGATGCTCAAAATAACTAAAGCTAAGATATTAAAGAATAGTTTATATGCCCAAGTAATCTATATGTAGAATACTGGTAAACCCTAAGTTTCACCACTCAGAGAAGGTGGGATATGTAATGACTGATGTAGGTAAGAAATACTTTTACAGAATACATGCTGTTGAAGTATATACACTAACAAGCGTAGCTCTAGGCTCCTAACGTAAATTCATGTCAAAATTTTACCTGCAAGTTAAACAAAGCAGTCTGATGTTTCTTTTTCAGTCCACAAGTAGTTCATTATCACTGACAAAATAACAAAAGGAGCACAACAGTGTTCACCAGCAGAGAACTACTAACTGCTGAATGCCAGTCTGGTTAACAGCTACTGTATCTCTCTCACCTCAGAAGGACATAGTGCAGGAAACGCTGAGGAATACACGCCTAGAAGGAGCTAGTTTATTTAGGATGAGATACAGGCTTTGCCCTTCTCCTACATAAATACCATACACTTCAAAGTTCAAGTATCTTGGCACTTGTGACTCAGTACAGAACAAGAAGTGATATACTTCTCCAAGCAAAATGATTTGTCTTGGAGAAGTGATCTTTCCAAGTCTCAGCTGTACTCCCGAAGGCTGAATGGAAACGTGTACAATTCAGGCTGCTCCACGAGTTTTGGCTGGAACTCCAGACTTTAGGGGATTTTCACTTTTCTTAAAATTAAATTCATAGTCTCAAGACCCTTGACTATACAATGTCTGTTGATTCCCCTCAAATTTGCTAAAATTGAGAACACTAATGTGTGGAGAGGATGAAAAGGAATTCGTTCAGGTTTTATGGAAGACTGTCTTGCTTGAGCAGTTAGTAATTAATATTTTATTTCCTTTAAAAAAATATGATGGCACATCCTGGAAAGCGGATCCTGTGTTTGCCAGGGGACAGGCTTAAAAGAAAAGTTAAGTCTTTAGGCAAAGGGCAAGTTATTCCCAACATTCTCCTTACTTATGGTAAGGTCTCCTGGAACTAAAGAGCATGGCTGGAAATGAGTTGAAGGACAACATGATTTTCATGAAAGGGAGGTAAAAGACTAAGTAGTTCACTAGAAACAAAAATGTCACTATTTTGTTTTCAATTATATGATCAACAGAAGTCTTACTTAACAGCTGGGTATGACTCATTTGGCTCCAGCCACTCCTCTTTTCTATGCCAAAGCATCTTCCAGAGTGTGGGGAAGATGACTTAGGAGCTGACTTCATGTAAATTCACTCAGTCAGGCCTGTCCCCTAAATCCAACACAGGAGCTGGCACCAAGAAAGTAGAGGAATGGATTTTGAAACTATGTAAACAGATAAAAGTGAACTAATAAACTATGGGGAGCAGTATGATCTGATGCAGGTTCCCTAATATATATATCACTGGTATACTCTTCCTAAAGCTCAAACACCCTAGCACCTGACTATTGAGCAGCTGTATGTTTAAATATACACTCTGTAGATACTGATAACTTATGTACCCTCCTCACACTCACGTTCTGAGAGGTAATTTATTAAACACCAGTGTGTAACATAAGGTGCCCAACAGTTAGCTCAGTGGAAAAAATGGTAAGATCTTTCCTCTGCTGGCTTCTCCCTCAGCCCGCTGCCGGAGTGCTGGGCAGCTGCCAAGCAGGAGTATACAGCAGTCACATAAATTGATCATATTCTACAGCTCCTGTAAGGATCACAGGAGACTGTCTCAGAGAAAGCTGTAGGTGAGCAGAAACAAGGTCGCACACTCTTGACAGTTGCAATGCAGTTAAACTAGCATCCGTCCCTCTGAGGTTCCCTGCTTTAGCTACTCCATACCTTTAACAGTTTGAACGGGAACTAGGATTTCTAAGGCCATGACAAAACCAAAAAAATACAGAAAGCTGCGCAGAAGTTATTCTTCTACCTTCTTTCTGTCTTCATTCATTTTCAGGCATTTCACGTTAGTCGTCCTAGCCGAAGAGTGTCCACAGCACCTTCCTTCCCTCCTCCTGTCGTCCTCATTTAAGCTTTTAACAAAATTACACCACACAAAACTTGGTCTTTTGATTTTTCTTTTCTGTCAATTTTTTTTTTCTTGGCAAACAAGACAGCACTGTTGCCAAGGTTCAGGCAACCAGGTCTTCTCTGTCAATATTAACTTAGTTACCTAAGAGAAAATGCCTTACCACCATCATGACTGCCCATAGTTTTAGCTTCTTTAACACATTTTAAACTAAATGTATGCATTTAAATTGCATAACTTGAGAGGGAAATGTTATTTAAGAAAATGCAGGTATTACCATCTCCTCCCCAGATACATCCAAGGACCAGTTAGCTCACTTAGCTCCAGCTGTACACAACTGTCCATCACAGCCACGCAATGGCTCCTACAGACAATCACCATTTCCCCAGACTGTTCTCATATGCCTGTACCAACCACAACTGTTTCTATCTACAAGACAGAAATACGCATTATTTTACTTTATTGATCCAAAATATTCTGCACCTGTAACCTGTCTTTTTCCTCATTAATCACAATGCCAGTCTCTGATACCTGCAGACTTTGGTTATATGCACTATAGGCATCATTAAACAACCTGTCTCTGCCTCCTCTTTCCAGACCTACCTACTGCAAGAGAATGCTTCAGTTCTGACACTGTCATCGTGACCTCCTGAGCTCTGGGGTGGTATATAAGTACAGCCACATTTATCAAGTCAGCATAGTATGCTTCAGCATTTATGAAAGTCGCTCTCAAAGAATAGGAGGGCCTCAGTATCACATATAAAATGACATGGAAAATATATGTGTTAAGATAGATATGCCATGAGACAGTAACTTTAGTCCTAAGCAAAAATAGGCCAAATCAATTCTAGATAGAAATCTAACTTAATACAAGAATGAGTTTCACATTAAAAAATTTAAGCTGAGTAACAATTAAAAATGCTCATCACTTGCCACTTTTACATCAGAATTGAAGATGCAATTATCAAGCTCACTTATAGTTTGATCTTCACCCTTTAAAACTTGTTTCACATGCTTAGTAGCCCACTTTTAAATGTAAATTTCTCTGTTTTAATTACAAGGCCATTTTACAGATAAAATACAACTGTCTTCTTTTTCACTGCTTAATTCCCAGCCAAAACATTTCCAGCACTTCCATTTCTAACGGAATGACCTAATGAAAGCATCTGGAAACAGATGCTTTCCATATTACCCTCAGAAAAAAAAAGTACTGATATCCTCCCAGTCTGCATGACACTGCCAGTGGCAAGGTACTTTCCTAAAAAGGATTATCACCAAGCTCTCCCTCAGGTAATTTTACTTTGGTCTATTTAAGTTCCATCATCCACAGGCAATATAGAAATAAACCTCCTACTGTTCTCCCATTCAGCGTAAACAGTACCTACGTCATAAATACTTTGTCCATTTTTATGGAATTGCAGCATGGTTGCACGTGATTCTGTGATTATTCAATGCAAACTGAAAAGTTAGATGTCCACACTTTGTGCTGTGGTAAGATTGTTAGCAAAAAACCTTTGGGAGGGATTCAAGACCCTGACAGAGAGAGGCCTGTCTCTGCTGCCAGGAACATGTTCATTTTGTTTTCTGTGAAAGATTAGGCTGGAAATTTCCACTATTTAATTTCAAAATTCTCTTTTTTCAGACTACATGTAATTTTACGGCTAATGAAGTGGGAGACAATGGTGAAAACTAGGAACTCTGATTTCACCCACACAGCACAGGCAGTTGGCAGTATAATAGTATCTCACTGTCTCCAGATTCTCAAAACCTGAGGCCCGTTACTATTCCTAGAAAAGCATCAAATGAAAGCAACCCAGTTTCATACCCTTCTAGTCCTTTGTACTTTTGCTGATCCTCCACCCCAAGTACAAACTGCTTCTTGGTGTACTGATGACATTCCATAAATATCTTTTCTGTATCTTGACCTTAGTTTTCTCAGATTAAGACATTCCTCATTGTTAAATCTCAAAAGTTTCAACCTGGGCCTGCCTTTTCAGACTGTAATTATAGACTGCAACATAGAATTCTGAACATTTGTCTTTCCCTCTTTTCCAAAAGCCTCATCTTTTTCCCCCAAACATACTGCTCTGCTCAGGATCCTCTAAAAATTCCTGGTGTGCTTAATGAGTCAGAAAGCTGTAGCATCACATTGATATTTTTTCCCTCACTTATATGCACTGTTCACTTATTGCCTTTTCAATATTGTCAAAAGAAAACACTGTTGGTATTTCTATCTTCACACTATCTTGCTTCTCTGTCTTGACTCCCCATTTATTATACTTTCCTTCTTTTGCTGCTGGAAAACTCCTCTGTCCTTTAGCTTTCAAAATGACAGTAAGACACAAAACTAATCTATTCAACAAAAATTCTTCCTTTTGTCCTTGAGAAAAGAAGGTTCATTTTCATCCTTCTGTACTTAACATTAACGTGCCTGTTAGGAATATAGCATAATATTAAATATATTTGAAGGAAACACTTGACAGTACCAAAAGCTATTTTTCCGCTTGAAGATTTGAAGCAAAATTATTATTACATATGCATCCATGAATAAGAAAGGAAATTAAAGCTGTAGTGATTTTCTTTTTAAGATTATTCCATTCTAGTTTCACGCAACTGTGCTTTTGACATCTGGACATCCTAGGTCAAAGCAGGCTCTGTACTGGAAGCCTGTGTAATCCAAAGTGTGACAAAGTAAGTATAAACCTTATTGATTTCCTCTGGAGTTCCAAGGCACAAAACAGCCTAGCTTGCAATTGAAGTGTAGATAGTATGTTTCAGAAAGAAATATTTCTGTTCGTTTCAGTCCCTATCAGAGATGTTTGTTACAGAACTCTCATATTTACTCCATTTTACTTTGGCTTATGTTTCAGTTTCTTCCACACACCTATAAATCGAACACTACTCCTGCACATGCCCATCACAGACTTGCTGCCACAACACCGGGGACAAGAGGGTAAAAAATCTTTCTTATGGCATCAACACACGTACCCCAAAAAAGGTAACAAGAAGGAAAATTATCCAACTAACCGGTTTGTGCCAGATACCTGCCTACCATACACAACTAGCAGGGTCTGCCAGTGTTATAGAAACAAAAATGCTTATTACATTATAAAAGAGTGACATTGAGAAATTACCTTTCATTGGTTAACATTCAATCAGCTTCACGTAACAGAAAATAGGAAGAACCTGCAGCATTGCTCATGGGAACAAGCTTAGAAATACAGATGTACTACAGTGCTTTTGCTTGTGGGCTCTTAGTAAAAAATAGCAGCATCCAAGTAAAAGTAAACTGTATGAAAATTCATGCAAACCATTCAATATGGTATTCTCTTACAACATTTGCCTTTTTTTAATCTAAATTGAAAACTCAAAATCCACAAAGTTAACGGTTACTTCTGTGGGCCTGAAGCACGCCCATTCAAATAAAATGCAGGTGTAAGCAAACTTCAGCATTTGCCATAAGGCTGACAGAAGCCTGGCCTTCTAGATTTGCACAGGAAACCTGTGTCGTATTTGGCACCCACTCTTTGTGGAGCTCTCAGGAATATTTTTTTTTTTTGTCTACAGACATAATTGCTCAACAGAGGAAGAAAATTTAGCCAAAAAAGAGTCAGTTGCAGATACCTTTGCTATTTTCCTAGATTATTTGGGGTATTTCAAAAGCTATACATCCTCTAGGACAATATCATTTAACACTGCAAACTAACCTTCGGTCCAGCTCCTCAGACCTGATACTTAAGAGCACAGATTCCACAGAAGTCATCGCGTGGCTAACAAACACCACATTTTATACAGACACTGAGTACGTATCAAACTCTGCCTTGCCAGCCAAGTGTTGTAGTTCTTCCTATACCACCATGTAAGAGACTAAACATTTACGATTCCTTTTTCTCCTCCACACAGAAATGACTGGAAGCACTGCACTTACAATATACCTAGTCCCTGGGGGAAGGGAGGGCCTCAAATAGCTCAACAACTAGTCTGCTGGCTGACCAAGAGAAGATTTTAATGGTTCTGGCAGGAGCCCTGTCTGGCCTTTCACAGCCAGTAACCATGAGCTCTTCTAAATGATGACAGCTGCAAATCTTAGGGACAAGCGCAGGCAAAACATTTATCCACAAACGTCAAATATAATCTTAGTTAATCATCTTCAAAATAGGAAATACCTGCATCATATGTCAATATAACTGATAAAAGTAGGCCCATGATAGAATCTTACTGTAGTTAAAAGGACTTTAGCTACCTAGACACCTATTAAGGCAGCAAAACAGCAGGACACTCTACCCACAAGTTTATGGGATGTGTCAGGGACGTTTTTATTCAGAGACAGAGGAAATTGCTAGGGACTATCAGTTTGTTTACCTCTGATATTGATCAAGAAACTATTTGGAAGAAAATAATTTCAAAATGAGAAAGTTTAGTATTCTAAGCAGGAAAGGTGTAGCAGTAGCACAGGAAAGACAATGGACTTCAGAAAAAAACCAAGCACATTTAACCCAGGTTTTTTCTGCAGTTTACAAGCACAATAGCACTGAAGACAATGCAGAGCCTACCATGGCTCTTCAAGTGAAACTACACAGAGCATCACAAGAATTTATATGAATTACCTTCAAAGAGGGAGGAATAAAAGTTTAAGTAGTAAGGTCAAACTGAAGTATGCCATGGGAACCATAATAGCTTGAGGTTGTATTAACTTACACAGACTAAGCTACGAATTAAATACATAATCAAGACAGGAGAATACCTTGAAACGAAAGAAAAAAAAAAGAAATGGAACCAGCACAAATAAGTAAATAATTCAAATTAAAAATTTTGGAGGGAAATTATTTAGAGGAACAGGTGACTCAGGAAGATTCACTCTCACAGAAATAACATGTATGCAAAAACCAGGGAAATCAAGATCAATGTTAATTTTACCACAACATCCAAAGAATTTTAATTGGCATAAACTGACCCAGATGTCCTAAAACAGTACAGCCTGACGTGTTTTTCATAAGAACAAGATATTTTAGTCCAACAGAAGGAGAACAGAATTAGATTAAGTATCATTTGGAACAGGAGGCTAACTTAATGTTCGAGAACACCAACGTACGCTAAATAAATGCTTTCATTCCATAGTATGTTTTCTCTCACCTCCATTTAACTAATTGTAATTTGTACCAAATACCTGGTAAACTCCACCAGTTCTGTAACTCCTAAAAGTAGGTTTCTTCTACAGTGTTCTAGTCCAGATAGGCCAGAAGCAGTCTGCAGCAACCCCACGTTCCTTCTGCAGGAATATATTTCAAGGCTGTCATGAAAGAAGTCCAGAAGTTCATGCAAGTACTCATGCTGGAATTCTTCAGTAAGGCCTGCCATCACCTGAAGGCAGCAAAGATGTTGCTACTTCTGCCTGCAAAAATATGGCGCTATCCTTCTTAGTTCTTCAGAACAATACCTTCCTGATAAGTGATTAAATCAGCTGGAGTTCATTACTATGAACTTTTTACTCTGTCAGTGCAAGTACACTGTGTGGATCAGGAGCACGCTGTGCCAATATAACACACAGTCTCCAGGAAAAATATGCCAATAAAAGCTACAAAACATTAGCCACATGAATGATAGCAGCAATTGCTAAAGGCAACATGAACCTAAACCCAAAGACAATCTTTGCTTAACCAGCTACCAAGTTCTAGTAAACTTTGGGAAAGGGTATGTAAAGGATTAATATGTGCGTACTATTTTATAAGATTGTTTAGTTAGAATTAGTGCCTATGAATTAAGATTGTGAAAAGAGCAGGCATGCAGCAGTACAACTGAGCAACTGTGTCTGGGTTAGGCAGGAGATAATTTGGAGGGTGGCACACCTAAACCACACTTCACACATTCACATAACCTGTTACTTGCCATTAAGCTAGGAGATAGTCTCCTGTTAATTTATGCTTGTCAGTCCAAGAGACTTCAAAATACAAAGCTATTCCATGATGACCTACTGTTGTTCCTAATAGCTAAAAAGCCCCGGTTCAGAATACAGCAGTTTGAGGTGTTTACTTTTTCTTTCTCCTGCTACTTAAAGTAGCAGCGTTTACTCAGAATAATAAAAAAAAAAAAATTTGTGCATTAAAAGTGACCACAACTCTGAAATAAACATAACTTTGAACTCACTCTCCCTTCCAACATCCTTCTCTCAGTAGAGATCAACAGTGGTAACAGCCACTTGGCAACAAAACAGTTTTCCCTCCTATGAAACTCAATACAACTGTTCAAAAATCCATTCCACAGCTGCTGAAAGAGAAAAACCCAAACCTTACCAGCATGCATCTGGACTTGACCCTCGGAAATAATGTGGGAAATGAGTTTTGCCTCAGATTCAATATACTTATAAACTAGAACTCTGTTGGCATTATCTCAGAGGAGACCTGTAAACAGGAAAGGGTGCATATGCTTCCACAAGGATCAGACCGTGTATGTCAGACAAAGGCCAAGGCACAAAAGAAACATCAGTGCAAAACGCAGCAGGAAAGCGGATGATACATTTCTCATGAGAAATAGGTGTGAGAGGAAAAAAACAGGTAAACCCTGAGTTGCAATATCAGAAGGGGGAAGTGGGTCATGACCTGGCCATTTTTTGGTGATTATATTACATTACTTGGGTCAGTCAAGACATTCCCCAGTTCCTTGAGGCCCCTCTCAGAGCTCTCTCCCATTAAAGTTAGCCACCTCTCTTTAGTAATATTTTTAAAGGAAATAATGAAAATACTGAAAAAAATAATCTATGTTTGCTTTCTGAATTGCTTCTTGAAAAGTAGTGCAGAAAGTTAATCCTAATGAACTAATTCAAAAAAGTGCCATTTTTCTCCATGAGTTCCAAGTTTTTACAATGAGACCTTTTCACAAAGGCATTAAGAGCTGCACCAAGACCCCCACCTCTTTGGCCTGCTTCCCTCCCAGTCACTAGGCAGGCAATCCACTGCTGGGCCCTGTTCTTGCTGGTTTCAACAGGAACAGGATGGGATTTAAAAAACTGAGTGATTATCAGTAGTAGGGAAGTAACACAAGTCAGATGAAAAGAGAACAGTAAAGCTTATAATCTGTTGCTTTGTGGTTGGAAACACTAAGAGCAGGACACTGCTGACACACAGTAATGCATAGTTGCAGCTGGTTTTTATCAAATAAACATTTGTTAGACTACAAGCACAGTCTGAGCCTCTCCTTTTAATCCAGAATCTTTTTGTAAATGTTGCAGTATGCACCTTCCCTAGCTGGACTAAGCTTGGCCTCCTTCGCTAGTCATAAGGAAAAAAAAAAAAAAAAAAAATCTTTAAAGACATTATGGAACAGGAAACACTAGAGATTCAGCAAGCTGCTTGAGGTAAACAAGCTCAGGAGTCTCATTCGATCCCCACTCCTCTCAGACTGTACCCTTGCTTACTAACAGCCACTCTTTAAAGAGAACAAAACCTCGAAGCACAACCTTCACACAAAATAATATATTCTTGAAGTATGTTTGTCTTTTTCTAGCAGATTCTCTGCACAGAGCAGCTTCAGTTCAGAAAGAAGTTAAAGATGCAGGCTCTGTTTTGCTTACCAGGGTATCTTTGGAATATTCAACATGTTTAGGAAGCTAGAGTTGCTCTGTTTTCATTTCTGTGGAAAGGAAAAGTTGTCCAGCAGTATCCAATGCCTTATTGATAAAGCTCCTTAAAGTCACATAGTGTCATGGCTGATTATGAAGGACTTATTTCAGAGCTTCTTTTCAGTACCAGAATAGTGGAGAGATGCCATAACATAAAACCAGCATTGCACCTCTGCATCTGGCTGGTAGTAATGAGTTGTTAATAAAATGGGATTAGGCTGGCATTACCATCACAGACGCATACTATATGTAACATCTATTTTTGATGTTGAGCAAAACTGAGCTGTAAAATGCATGTGGATTAACACTCTGGCTCCACTCTCTCTGGTGGGTCAATCTAGGAGATACTCCTAGCACTTTATCTACCAGGCACTTGATTGCCCAGCTGAAGCCTTGACACTTCTATGATTGCATTGGTATAAGGCACATACAGATGCATAAAATACAGATGATGGACTGCTTTTAAAAACTGCCATATGGGACAATGCATACATGGGACCATACACATGTCCCATACATTCCAGCTCCTAGGCTAGAAGACTATTCACAACCTACACACAAAAGCACAGCTGTACTTAAGTGGAATTCAGCTGCTACAGCATCTCCACAGAATGTCCTTTCCAAAGGGAAAGGCGCGATCCAGTGAACAAAGAAAAGCTCTCGGATCAAGAATATCTGTGCCACCAGGAGGTGAGCTTCTGCCAGCCTTTTAGGGTATAGTTTTTTCTATTTCCATAAAAGGAAGATATTATTAACTAGTAGAAATGGCCAGAAAACAAAGCCTATTCCTTTTTTTCCCATTTAGAAAAATACAGAAATTCATAAAATGGGAAGACATTTCAGTGAAGTCCATGTGGCCAGATTCTAACATGAATTCTCCATTTTGTTTACTTGCAAGGCTTCTCACTGGGTTATTACCTCCCTGCTAGGTAACTGATAGCTCCTTATCATAAAGTCTTGGTAACAAAAGTTCCAAGCAGTTCTATTGACAAACTAATTATGTTTCAAAAATTTGAGTACTTACCAGCCAATATTTCCAAGATACTTCAAGAACATATAAAATCAAACTATTACGGGATGATGTTATAATGAAGAACTCTGTAGTATTAAAAACTCTTATAACCTCCAAAAGAGAATGGTACATCCAAAATTAACTAATTGAAATTAAATTGAAAGTATACTAATTATTCTGTTTCACAATTTACCGGAGACCAAAGCAAACAAACAGATGAAACTATTTAAAAGGCCAACTTCAGACTCATTACCAAAATTCAAATTTCCATTTACAAAGCCTGCTTCTATTCACTCTTACCATATGGTAACTTAGACCCTCAATTTAGAGATGTCTAAAACCAAAACTCCTTTCAAAAAACAGTTAGTTTAAATTATCTACATATGTTTTAAATAAAAAATACCAGCTACAATACTTCTATTATGATGTTTTGCACCAGGAGGTGCTGGTCCATTATGATCTCAGTAAGAAAGTTTCTCAGACTTTTTAAGGTATCCTTTGCAACACTATTTTTAAGGGCTAACGCTATAAGGAGAGAATAGTATAGATAATCTTAAATTCCTCTAGGTGGTGGGAACTCCTGGTGGTGTAGCATCAAGCAGGCCTCCGGCCAACATGCAGCACGCTGGGCAAAACCCCTCCACAGAAGAGATTCTCCCCTTCCAGTCATGAAGATCCTCCCAAAGCATTTTCTTACAAGACAACCACTGTATCAGTCATATCCACTGTCAAACAGAAGGGATGTTCAAATGAGAACTTCTTGCTGCATTAAAGGCAAGGCCAGGCAGGTGTGGAGGGGGAGCTGCCTGCAGGCTCCTCAGCAACAACAAGCGGGCTGAGCTTACCCTGTGGCCAAGAGATTTGTGCAACACCGCAGAGGCCTGATGGCCAAGCTGTGCAGGCAGCACAGTGCTGCACAGTGCAGGCCTGGGCCTACTCAAGTTAACTGTACTGTGGATCGCGAACTCCTCAGGGTACAACGGGCTTTGGTTAGGACCACTACTACATAGGGTAACAGTTATTAAGATGAGCACGTACAGTTCAATTCTTCTTATGCTTTTTCGCTTGGATGAGATGTTGCTGTTTTCGTGGTCTCGTACAAGATGCTATCATCTGTCGAGCACTACTAAGGAAACAAATGGAGTCACTACAGGTGACAGCCTTCCCTTTGACTGCAACAGAATATGAGTGTGCTGGAACCCCGCACAGCTGGCTTGGAACAGAGATTGCTAAGGAACATTATAGCTCAAGCACATTCTGCCTTTCTGGTACGCTGGGCTGCAAATACCGAGTTCTTGATGTAGCAGTCATTCTGCTAACACCCTCTAGTGTTCACAGCAGCTATGAATCGTTACTGTAACGGGGACATGATCCCATCAAAACCCCATCTTCCTCTCTAGGAATAGCTGCTTTCCCAACTTGAAAAAGAAGACTACTGCTGTGCGCCACTGTAGGAGCTTCCCATAACAGCACATGTCCCTGTCGCATATTCAGTTGTAATCTCCGTCACATTAGACTTTCTTTCAGTAAATAAATGAGAAGTTAATTTTTGTGTACCACAGAAAGGAAAACAATGTAATTTCCTTTCCAATAAGTATATTCCCCAAACCAGAAATTAACATATGATTTCACTGCCTTTGCTTTCAGCAAGTTTACACATGCAAAACAGTAATCAATTATTTAAGCCAGTCACATCACCTCCTAAACAATGGAGTTATAAAAATGAGCAGGGCATAAATTTCAGAACCCTCTTCTACTCTTTACAATCCACAAACTGTTGGAAAAAAACCCACAAAATGGAAGACCTGTCACTATCAGTGACATACTATTTTGATTTATGATGACAAAAAGACATTCCAGAAAAACACTGCCATTTACAGAGGAAATTTGGAAGTCTACCAGATACACTGCCCTCATGCTGAAATTTCAACCATCAGAATCTCATTGTTAAAGCAGCGTGCCCAGGATAGCAAGGGACTTGGTCGTAGCTCCCTGTGAGCACTCTTCAGAACAGACAGTGATACACAGCTGGATATTCTATGAAGGTGCAAGGCTGAGATGAAATAAGGTCCAAAAAGGAAAGAAACCTGCTGAAAAAAAGGTGAATGTGAAATATAATCAGCATTTCAAAACAGTTCTTGTCCTAAATTGTATTACTGACTTCATGAAGTAGAATGGTACAGTGGTGTACCACAGCCTGCCTCAAGGGACAGTCATTCTGCTCCCTTGAAATCAGAGCTGTGTTTTTTTCCTGACCACTCTTACACTTATTATATGTTCGTAATAAACTTATAATACACTTACACTTATTATATTATTATATACTCTTACACTTATTTATATGGGCTTTCACAAGTGTTTGAATAGTTAAGAAATTTACAATCCAGACACAGTACATAAACCCAATTAGTGGCACTTGCTTAGAAAGAGCTTGCCTCTTTGCCTGGAAGAATTTCCTTCTAAGCTGATAACATATACAAAAGTAATTTTATTTTAACCTACAATGTTAAAAAAATAAATGTTTCAGAACTACAAGTGTATTCTCTGCAACTAGTTTACCTAGAATTATTTACACAGTCACACAGTGAATTCTAAATGCAAACAAATCTTTGGCCAATACGTGAACTATTTGCTCAATTCATTGCAATACATTAAAAAAAAAACCAAAAACCAGTTGTAAAAATTACACCTTGTAATACTTACAATCACTACTGAAAGAATCACAAATTAATTCCTCCTAAATAACCATCAGGCTGAATGCACTAGACTTCTTACTGAATCAAAACGTTACTTTGGGAGAGACAAAGGCAATTTTCTTCAGACTTGCACAAACATGAATTTTATATACTGGAAATGTACTTTGAAACAAATACATCAGAAAACTGTACAAAGCCCCGACTTCAACCAAATGACAACAAGCACCAGGTTAGATCAGTTTTGCTCCTCACTCACTTGAATACCACAAACCAGACACTTTCAGCCTCTCCTACTGCCTCAACCCCTCACAACTGCTACAGGTAAGCTTTGGTTCTTTATAGACCTATGCACCAAGCCACACCTTCCCCACTTAAAAACACATGTTATGACACTGAACTAAAAGGCTGAGTGCATTTAAAAAAAAAAAAAAACAAACTACTTTTTTTTAAACACACAGGACTGCTAGTAAATTTATGGCAACCATTTAATTTTGAATACAAATATATTTTAGACTTTTTTAAAATGAAACTCTGGGAAAATACTATCAGTTTTTTCATGAAGTGAGACCTGACCATAAGTTGTATACATAACCTTACATTTCTTAAATACGAGACAAGGTTTTAATGATCAAATTTCTTTTCATAGTAGAAATACCTTCAAATGGATGAAAAATATGTCGATACGAAGTTTAAACAGAACAAAAAAAAAAAAGAGAAAGGAGTAGAAAAGGAACATATAGCATAGGGTAGGAGCACAGATGGACAAAATAAACCATATGCCTCAGGTACCAGTGCAGAACACTGTTCCCCCACAGCAGAGTCATTGCTTTCAGCACTGGGTTTCTCTGCTTCCAACAGCACAAATTAATTCCTATTTTCCTTCCCATGCTTAAGCATTAGAACCCAGTAATGCAGCTAAAACTAATGTGATTTCAGTAGCAAAAGAACATTTGGTAGTTTTGATATGGGGTTTTTCTCACCTGCAGATGCACTGTCTGATTGTTCTAAGTAATGCTGTCCAAAGATATTAGTAGTGCTATTCTAAATATAGAACACTGCAGTGAATTGGATTTCATCGCTATAGTACACCTGATATTTACCCTCCTAGTTTGGCGGTAACCTTGAGTTCTATGTGGTTTATTAATTCAAAGCTTATGACTGATTCTAGAAATGAAATGTGCATTACAACAGTATAACAAAAACATATGTGTTAAGATGCACAAGGTATTTGCCTTCTCCTTCATCAAGGAGAAAGTTAACATGCCGAGTTTCTGGGTTTTAACTAGGCTTGACTAGATTTAGAGCAGACTCAGACTGAAGATATAATAAAGACTTTTCTTATTCACATAATAAATGTGGATTAGATTAAAGGGACGATGCTTTCCTTGAGACCTTGCTTTTTCCCCCACGACAGGCTTTACTCTGCATCTGCGGCTCAGAACTCAGTCATGTCATACTGTCCCACAGAGGAAGAGCATGAGAGCGCATCTGCCTTCACTTTCTAAAACATTCACGAGAATGTGAATGACACAGCTGCTAAGCCCAAAACCTGTAATTAGTCAGAACTTGTAAATTCTGCTCTCAGCTCCAGGAAGTGCCTACTGTTTATTGTTAAAGCATTTGAGATTAGGAGCCAAGTTTCTGGATGCATTATGCTCTCTCACACCCATAACCAGTTCCCTATAACCACAATACTCCAATGCATGTGCTGGTCTCCCAACACAATCCTCACTTAACCTCCAAATTAGATTAAGTCAGAAATTAGGAAAAGGACATGACTTGACCTACAGCAGGGTAATCATGACTAGCCCTCCGGAATGCACCTGTTATTGTTAAGTGGGACTGCTTAAAAATCAATTACAAGCATACCAGAGAATGCTTCAATAATATAAACAGCAGCCAAAAATACACAGCTGTGTTACAATTGTAACTACTCTTCTAAAGGAGAAGCAAAGGGCCCAGACATCATAAATTATGGCTTATTCCAGACATTCAGATCGCTTCTGACAGGTTTCCTTCAGACATGAGAACATTATGCCCTCAGTAACTCAGCAAACCCACCATTAGTCCAAATCAGTGAATGATCAGGGCTTTAACAAAACACACCTACTTATTTTTTACGCTCAGTCTTTCCTGCCCACTTAACTAAGGGAGTTTTGCGTTTTTTCCCGTCAGATTATCGTACCCGCGCAATTCCAGACCCAACCGCAGGGCTTTCCCTCGCAGTCGCCTGCCAGCCTGTGCAACCCCCTGCAGCGCCGCTTCAAGCCGCCAGCCCCGGGGGACCAGAGAAGACCTGAGCGAACCAGAGGTGCGGCGCACCCGCAAGGCGCCTGCCGGCCGATACGGCTGGAGCCGAGCGGTACCGCTCCCTCCCGGGCTCCCTCCGTCCCGAGAACGGAGGCGAGTGGCCGGGACCAGGCGAGGGTTCTGCGGGAGGGCTGGAGTCGGCAGCGGTCAGGATCCCCGCCACGGGCAGCGGCCGGGGGCCAGCACTCCCCTCAGGGCCCCGAGAGGGACGTTATCGCCCAGCAGCCCGCCCTGACGCGGCGCGAGGACGCGCGAGCAGCCCGCCCTCAGCGCGTCACAGCCGAGGAGCCAACCAACGCCAGGCTGCCGCGGCCGCCACGCCGGCGGCGGGCGGAACCGACGGGGGAAGTCCGAGTACCATAGAGTCCTGAGGGGAGGGTGGGGAAAGAGCGGCTGCCGGCGCAGGGGTGAAAGGTCGGGGGTTCCGCTTGGGGAACATGGTGGCGCCGGCGACGCTCCGCGTGGTGCGATGCGGCGGCGGCGGCGCCCTCCGCGGCGCCAGGGCCGTTTTCTCCGCCGATTCCAAGCAAGTGGGGCCGGGGCTAGAGTCGGGACCGTCCGCCTGTGGGGCGGGTGTGGGGGCAGCCGCCGGGTGGTGCCGCCGCGGCCCGCCGCCATCCCGCAGGCGGCGTTTGACGGCTTCCCTCCCTTTCAGGTACCTGCTGTGCGCCTCCGGCGACTTCGTGAAGGTGTACAGCGTGGCCACCGAGGAGACGCTGCGGGTGATGGGGGGCCACGCCGGCCTGGTGACGGGTATCCAGCTCAACCCGCACAACCGCATGCAGGTCTGCGGGGCCGGGGGTGGTATGGGGGCGGGGGTGGCGGGGATGCTCCGACTGTGGGGGTGCCGGGGTGCTCCTGCCCTCTCGGCCCAGCCTGGGGGCCTCTGCTGGGGCTGTCCCTGCTGTTTGGGGGCTGGCTGGAATCTGAGAGCGACCTGGAAGCGATTATAGCCTTGTTGAGCTAACGTCTCTCCGAAATCTGCCTGGAAGGGTAAACGTTATATCTGTTTTCTAAAAAAAAAAAATAAAAATTGTGAAACGTCATGTGAGTTACAACAGCAAAATGGGAATGTCAGCAAAATTTCCTCTTTTTTATTATTGAAGTGGGAAAAGAAGCATGTAAGAAAATCAGCGACATTTAGTGTGGTTGGTGTTTGCCCCTCTCCACCTACTTGATACAGATGCAGATTTGGCTAAATGCCTGCAATTGCCCAGTGGCTGTTTGACTACCTGCCTACCCTCAGTCTGTCTTCTCTGTTCATTGCCGCTCCTGCTCTGGCTTTTGGTTTGCTTGGGGTTTTTTTCTGGTGCCTATATATAAACAAGAATGATTTGCCAGCATAGGCTGTATCTGCATATTACCGATGCAAAGTACGATGCAAGTGTTGATAGATGTGGGCCTAATAGATATCTGTGCATGCTTTGCTAATCTCAAGTGACTGAATAGAAATACCTCTTGTTTCTTTCATGCTTCATGAAAACGTATATTCCAAACCAGAATAATAGTGTTGTCTTTCTATTGCACTTTGTTTGAAGGTAGCACAGAGCTGGTCTGTGTCCTGTACTATTGGTGGTTCAGCCATTTGGAATCACAGTTCCATCGATCAATCCTTCAACTTCTAAGCTGTGATTTCATGTTAAAGCTGGCTTTGACATATTACTTTAATTTATGTGTATTTTTTTTTCCTCAGCTATATTCTTCCTCTCTTGATGGCAGCATTAAGCTGTGGGACTTCATGGATGGGATTCCCATTAAAGTATGTTGAGTTATTCCTGTTGAGCACGTGTCAAAATTATTCTTGACCTATTGGTAGTAGAACAAGGATTTCAGCAGCTGTTACTACAAATGGTCACAAATCAGCCTGGGACGTGTTGTTCTGCCTTTAACACAGCCTGAAAGCCATGGATTTATGGCAGCAATAGAATGTGGTAAAGAATGTGAAATTCATGGTGACACAGAATCATTTGGGGAAAAAGATGGGACATGGACTGACACTTTGCTGCAGTTCAGAGTTGAGTGTAACCCTTAGGGAGTGTGGTGCAGTTTGTGATGTGTCAACAGGAATTTATATGATGGCTCGAAAATGTGGGCAGCTACTAACTGTCCTGTTGCTCCTATTTTCTGCTACCTAGAGGCACGTTCCTATAGGTGGGCCTTCTGCTTTATGTTAGGGGTAAGGTACCTTCAGGTTTTTCAGTAAATCTCATGTCTCATATATTATTAGTACTGTTTTAATGTTTGTATTAGTCCTTGATAGAATAAAGGTCTTTTTATTTGTCTTAGAATTGAGCATTTTAATTAATACATCCAGGTTTCTTTAAAGCACATGTGTTTCCTTATTGGAAAAACTTAGTATTATTCACTCTTGAAAACCATACACACAAGTCTAAGAGCTGCTGATCTCCTCCTCTTTTTATCTTCAGACTTTCACTGTAGGATCCAAACTTCTGGCACTGTACACACTTGCTAGTTGTGAGGACTCAGTGTTTGTTGTCATTCCCAAGAGGGGTGAAAGAGGTACAGTATGATTGCCATCATCCTTGTCATCTAAGTCATTCTGTGTCTAAGCTGCTGTCATGTCAGCAAATGGTATGCTGCAAGAATGTGCTTTACTGTATTAATTTTGAAAATATTTCTTAAATCCTATGACAGATATCTGCAGTCCTGCATTTTGTACCTTTTTTCTGTTTTTATTTTATGACATTTCTCTAGAAGAGTGCTTCTCTTCTTTTTTGAGGGATATACTGCATGTATCTGATGTTGTAGATGAATTAATCTGTAAGCAGTGCTTACCATAATATAGGGTACGCTACAGTACTTGAGACTACTCTTCTACCTTAAGCAGTATTAACATAAATAGACTTTATTTAACAGCATGCCTAGATATTTTTTCCTAGAATTTTGTCTGAAATAAATATAAATATAGCTTGACCTTACACCTACTATATTGCTACGGATGTCACTTCAGAGCAAGAGAAAATATGCAACTTTGCTTGGTTTCTGCTTACAGTTGTAGCGGTATCCACTATCTAGTCCTCAATCTTCAATACTATTGTTTCAGTCAAAATACCTGTAAAAATTAGTTTTTGAAAGGCATTACAAACTTTTTCAAACTTATAAAAATATTGGAAGGCACTAACATGTTAGTTTCAATGTAGAAGGAATGTAAATCCCCTTGCTAAGGGGGTATATAAACTTGCTCATAAAAGTGTTTGGATAACAGATTTTCCTTTGGTCAGATACGTTCCAGCTGGTCTCAGTTAAGCTGACAAAAGCAGCAGGCCAAGATCTGGAAGCCAAGGAACTGTCGGTTGTTTTGGATGGTGTGGATGCGTCACCAAAGTGTATTGCGTTTGGAAGAGAAGTATATTCACATTTTGGGTTTTTTTTCTTACGTTGGGTGTTGGTTCGTTGGGGTTTTTTTTTTCCCCCTCAGATGAACTGTATGCTGTTTATGCTTTTATACAAGCACAGCGGCACTGAAACAAAACTGAAATTAAATGAGTCTGTGTAAACCTATGCTTTCTTTTATTAAAAAAATCCCACCACCTATAATAGGAAAATATTTATTTAACATCAGCTTATATGTTGTCTCCAATTTTAGGTACTTTGTGGTCAAACTTTATTTTTTTTCCTTTCATGTGTAAGAACATAATCTGTACGTCCTAAGTTGTTGTTTTACTATACCAGGGTGAATATGTGGCATCAGTGAAGGAGGTCAATCTCCAAGTTTATTTTTTTAAACAGAAACAGTTGAACAGGTAAGAATGAAAATTTCACCTATTGATTCAGTCTGATACATCATAAATGTTAGTTAATTGGTGATGAGTGCACACCCTATTTTATATTTGTCAGCATCCATTTGGTTTTATGCTGGAGGGATGTAGTCAGTATATAAGAAGCTGCCCACAGAGGCAGCCAGTGAGGAGCTCCAGTAGCAGTGGTAGCCTGTCTTTTCAGCTCAGGCATGTATTTTCTTCAGGTAAATGCTTAGGCTGATGCTGGACTGAAACAAGTGACATAGTTTGGTCGAGGCCAAAACAGAGGCTGGAGGAGGAATGGAAGGTGGTAGAAGAGAGAGACAAAGGAGGAAAAATCTTTCAGCTTGACTGAAGGCAAAGAACTAATGAAATAAAAGAGAAAAATATGTCTGTCACTGTTTTTTTGGAGGGTTCATGTAACTGTAACAACTTGGAGATATTTAATTCTGCTAGTCAGAATTTTTATGTGCATTACCTGATCCTTCTGAAGCTTTGTTTAAACAAAAGAAAAAGAAAACCCAATTAATGTAATTAAAGTTACTTTCTTAACTCTTGAAGGTTTTCTCTAAGTGCAATGAAGACAAAAAGTGGAAACAATCACTTCACCTGCGTAGCGTGCCATCCTGTGGAGGATTGTATTGCAACTGGCCATGCTGATGGAAAGATTCGTCTCTGGTATGCACATTTTCATTCAGCTGTACCCCATAAACTGACGTGACTGTAGGAATTAAGTGGAACCTGAGCAAAACAGTCTAATACGTCCTTAGCGTTGCCATTTTCAGAAGTCATGATGAACAAAGAATGGCAAGCCCTGTGAACCTGCAGCACTGACACTGCCTTCAGGGTACAGCTTCAGTTTAATGTAAAATGGGGGAATATTCCTATTAAGTTATGCTCCATGAGTCTAAACTGTATTTGAAAAAGGTAATGCAGGAGCAGCTGACGTAACTCTTTGTGGGCAAGTAGAGTACTAGGGAGAGCATGCTACTGGAATCGTGTGGTTAAGAACAATAAGCTTGCCAAGTTGCTCTGTAGCACTGAGTTGCTCAGTATGTGTCTAAGATGTGCGTGTGCACCAGGAAGGTGCCCAAAACGGGCTAGCACAGTTCCTCCCTGCCCTTCGCATCACTTAAGCATAAAAGAAACTGTAGTCTAGAAGTTAGAGGAAAGGGTGGTATACTTGATTCAATTCAGTATTTCCTTTCATTTCCTCTGTTACTGATGATGTGCTTAAAGAACTGTTCCTCCCCACGTAGGCGGAATTTCTACCACAAGAAAGAGTACACATTTTCCACACTGCACTGGCATCATGATACCGTCATGGATCTAGCTTTTTCTATGGAGGGTGAGTAAAAAAACAATAACAAAAAAAAGCCCACAAAAAAACAACCCCATAAGCGCTTTCAAAGTCAAAGACTTGCTGCGGGGAGGGAAAAATAAATAGAAGTTTGAGTTTGTCCGCTTACTAACAAATTAATTTCTAGAATTTAAATATGTCCAGGAAGGATCTGAAATAAAAATGGAAGCAGTTGAGGTTTTTTATATGTTTTGGTTGGCATTCATAATGTCAAATATCTACCTTCTGTGGTAGAATGTAAAATCTAAACCCTCCTCTTACCTCTTTTCCCCCACCTCCGCGCTCTCCCTATTTTTCATCAGTAATAGTGATGAGTTCTTGCCACAGTCTTACTTGCATCCTCATAAACCCAGCCAGTCTAGTCCGAGCTGAAACATAGTGGCAGAAATACAGTTAACTTCGATCTGAATTGCATGATCCGAACTATTCTCCTTAGGATATTTCTTACTGCAAAGTACTTCTGATAGAGTGTAGCTGAATTGTTCTCTTTCTAACACAACTACTCAGCTGATTCAGAAAGTAATGGGATCTACTATTCCCAAAGCATTGTTTAAATTTTACTGTAGGCACAAATTCTTGTTACTTAATTGCAGTTTCTCTAGCAATTTAACATGGGATAGTGAGAAATATATCTATGCATATTGTCCAGGCTAGATATGAGGAATAATTGCTTTGAATGTGAGGGTTTTAAGAAAGGTTTCTCAGAAACCTATGTTTGCCTGTCATTGTAAACATGTATGCTGATGATACTTTTTTTATTTTTTTTTTTTAACCGAAACCTATAACTGCACTTTTATTACTGGAAAAGGAACCAAATTGCTGAGTGGTGGAGTTGAATCTGTTCTAGTTCTGTGGCACAATGAATCAGACTGTCGGAAGGATTTTCTTCCTCGTTTGGGATCTGCTATTGAGTACATCTCCATGTCATCTGATGGCGCACTCTGTTGCACCTTGCATACAGACAACAGTAAGCCAAAACATATTTTAAGTGTCGCTTAATGCAAAATGGAATGCAAATCTGTATGAGCTTTACTTTTGTTAATTTCAGATTAATTAGTTACTACATAAAAGTTCAATATTGATCTGAAAGAACAGATCCTTGAAGTGATCTTTTGCTCTTTCATCAGTTCTGTGAATTTACCTGATGGCTGCTGTAAATTGGCTTTCCACCTTGATGTAGGGGTGTCATAAACTGAGAAAAGATATGCATATAGGATTAAACACAGTTGGTTAAGGTCCCTTCCTGATGGTGAGATGTGGTTACGTTGCAGAAGCCTTTTGTAAGATTTTATCTTTCTTCCTTTCAGGAATTACAATAATCAACAGCAACCTAAGATTTTGCAAAAGTATTCAAGGGCTAATCAAATGTAAGTACAATAAAATTTATCTTCCACTTAGAGGGCAGAATGTGTCACTTCCCATCTTGGGTCGTTTGTCATCTTATTTTTGTTTCCAGGTACAAATGTCAAGACTGGTCTAGTGGTTGATCCTAGGACTAAAGCTTTGGTCCTCAACGGAGAGCCGGGCCACTTGCAGTTCTATTGTCTCCAAAGCGACCAACAGCTGTTCAGTGTAAGTTGGATGGGCTTGTGCTAAAACTTTTAACTTATTCAGTCCAGTAAGTTATGCATCCAAACGTATCTGAAGACTTAATATGGCAAACAGGAAAAAAGCCAGCAGCTATATGGCGAGACTGGATTCTAAGCAGAGACGTTTTCAGCTTTGTCGCAAACTTCTTTGACATGTTAAGCATAGCTAAATGTTCACAGTTGAGTGGGTACTTCAAAACAGTGTGCTGTTCCTGGTAAGTGTCAAAAATTTCCAGGTAAAATCCCTCTCAAATATCTTTTTTTTTTTTTTTTTTTTTTCCCCTTCTCTTCTTTCCTACACTTAGCAGTACTGTGGAATGTACATGCCCTAATTATTCTTTCCCCACCTTTTTTTTCTGTGCCACAGCCTGGTCAGTTCTAGTCAGTGCTTTCAGAACATCCTTTCTCCATAGTTTTATGAATGATATCTCTAAATATACACTTGAATTTTGAAACGTAGTTTTGGTCTTGTTTTGCAGTTGGATATTGTGCAACGACAGTACATTCATCAGGCAGGTTTAAACCAAGCTGACTTGGTAAAAGTGGCGTTTAGTGCACAAGGCAAGTGGTTAGCAACAGTAGAAGAGAGAGAAGAAGTAACTGACCCTGAGTTACAGTTGAAGCTGTGGTTCTATGATGAAGAAACTCAAAGGTAATGATAATAGAGCTGGCCTTCTAGGTGTCAAAACCTAAAGTATCACACAGAGGCTTTGTCTTGCAAAGGTAGAGTTTTTCCAGATCAACTAATAAAATTCTAGGAAAGACCGAAGGAATTTACCATGCATGCTACATGCATCTGAAACAACACACAGAGTTGAAGTAAATACAGATTGGAAATAATTGCTCTGTATCTAATTTATTTACATTAATCAGGCAGGCTATTATAACCCATGGGATTTAGAATATTTGTGTGATACTTGGTTAGTGTGGAAGTGATCAGGGAAATCTGGTCTGCAAATGCGATACCATTTAGCTATATATTTAGACAGAAGTTGATTCCTCTTCTCCTTGCCCCTTCCAGAATCATCTTAGACTGAAATCTTCCACAAGTTCAAAATGACATAAAATGGCAAGCTTCTGTTTTCTTTTTCTATAGCTTTAAGCTGAATACTAGAATAAATATGCCCCATGATGACCACATAACAGACATATGCTTTCGTGACATGGATGAACCAGAAGATGACTCTCTGATATTGGTAACAGCTGGCAGAGATTGTGTGTTTAAAGTCTGGGTGATGATAGAAGACACTGATCCAGAGGGTAAGTACGGTCAAAATGTAACTTACTTGCTACCTTGTAACATGCTATAAAAATTCTGACCCTAACTTCATCCTTGCAGAACTAGGCCTCAAGTCCCATGCATTTAACTCTTTCTGCTGTTGCATGGAGTCTTGTGTCCTCCTGAGCATCCTCTGCGATGGAGTTCTCTCATAGTTTTGCAATATTATGGATTGGTATGAAATAGCAGAGACCTTGCTGAGCCTGTTGCAGAAGGGAATGGCAGCCTGCGTTGATTTATTTAAAGGATTGTTTGTGTTAATGATTTTTCCATGTTGGGAAAATGGATTTTTGTCATTCCTCTGGGTAGTTTTTGTGTTTGAGATTTCTGCTGAAGGGAGCAGGATGCAGAAATGTGTTATTCTGTTTTAGTTAACTTAGTGTAAAATAATAGCACTTTGCCATTCTGCAGTTCCACCACTTCAGAGTTCGGTGGTTTTTTTTTTTAACATCTTTCCTTCCCATTAGATATTTGTCCCAGAATGGATATTTAGGGTCCATTTCAAGATACTTCAGTATCTTCTACTTGGAAGTATCTTCCAAGATACTCAAGTAACCAAATTTCACCTCTCAAAATGCATGCTGATGTTCACCTGTTTCAGACAGAACATCTGAGGGACGTGTATTACCCTGTATGCCTTTGGATGTGAAATACTAAAGATTTCCCACATCTTAATTTCCTTTTACCTAACTGTTATTACGGTGCCAGGCACACTTAAGTGAGCTGGAACCTTGCTGCCACATGGGTGTCTTATCTTTTCCTGTTCCCAAATAGGTGTGGTAGTGGTCCTGCTGAACTGCTTTCAGTTTATTTATGTTTGCATTTTTCACAAGCAAGTGAGAACATGTTCAGAAGTACTTGTCAACTACTAAGGTTTCCATTTGTCAAGCTTATTTTGCCAAATTGGCTTTCCAAGCTGTTTGCCCCTCAGCAGGGGCTGCTCGTGAGAAGAAAAACAAAAGCTCACATTCATTTACTAGGAGTTATGCATGTACTTGCTTGATAGCAACTCTCTCAATGGTATCTGAAAGAGGTTTTTTTTTCTTTTTCTTTTCTGATTGTAAGACTTAATGGGGTCTGTTTGCTTCAACAAGATAGGTTTGTATCTGCTGACTGACCTCATCGGGGTGTTTCTGTGTGTGAGTGTGTGTGTTTTAAGTGACTATACAGAGTTCTGTTTCATGGCATGTGTAAAAGTACAAATTAGTGCTGACTTCTGTAGTGTGTTTGCCCAGGGGAGGCAAGGTAGGGATGCTCAGGTAGAGAGACTCAATATGCTGCAGGCTTCTTTTAAGCAAATATTAATAAACTAATTACTTCATATGTAGAATACACCCGGCATGTTTTTATTTGCAGCAGATCTCTCACTGTGCCTCTAGGTGGTGCCATGCAGTTTAAAGTAGTGAACTGTTTCTGGCTTTTTTTTTTTTACAGGCAGTTCTTTTAATCATCAACTCGTAGCCATTATATAAAGCATATCTTAGCATAGGGTGAACAACTTATTTTCCTTTCTTGCCTCATCCTACTCAAATGTTTCAAAAGCATGCTGTATGAATGTGCTTATACTGGGAAATGTATGTTATGTGGTAAGTACATCCCTTTGCTTCTGTTCATTTTATGGCAGTTATCAACAATGGGAAAGGTATCCCAACTGAGTGCACTGGCAGGTTAACCGAGAGAAGAAAGCATGCTGGTGGGTCACTTCGTGATCCTCAAACTTGATGTACATGAACCATGAGCTTTGTTGGACTCAAATGCAACCTGTGTTTAAATTTTTAGTAATGCTCACATTCTTGCTACAGTTTTAAAAGAACAGCGTGTTTCAGAACACTAGATGTTGAATCTACTTAAGTACCTTTTTTTCCTTTTATCTAACATCTGCCTATCTGAATGCACAGTTAATGTAGCTGGCAAAGTAAACATGAATATTGTACCATGTCAGTCTCATGTTCAGATGCAAAACTGAGGACACATGGAAAACCTACTAGTTGTTTCTTGTACTAGAACAGGACAGATTCTCTGTACCGCTTAAAAATGTAAGCCTTCTGAAACAAAACTATCTTGCTCTTGAGCCTGTTTTGCAGCCCTAATACGCGAATTCTTCTTTTGTTATGTATAGACTTGCATTAACTAGCTTGTTTATTCACTGCAGCACAGCAAAGTGTGAGCTGGAGCTGTGACTTCGTAGGCAGCTACCACAACTACCAAGCTACCAACTGCTGTTTCTCGGAAGATGGCTCTTTGCTTGCTGTTAGCTTTGAAGAAACTGTCACTGTATGGGATTCAGTTACTTGGGATCTTAAGTGTACATTTTGTCATCCACCTGGAAAAATAAGGTATGTTTTTCATCTGGCTTTTTATGTCTTACTTGAACTCTTGGAACAGAAAAAATCAATTCATAGTAGTCCAAGACCTTGTATATTTTCATATAAACATTGAATTTGACAGTCCTAAGTTCACATATAGAAAAGACTAAAATGGCTTTTAGGTGGCTGGTCGCTGACTGTTAAAAATAATAAAATCAGACTTTGCAGTTTCATCTTCTTCCTTGCTTATGACTCCTGTACCTCCCATACTTAAAATATGTCTTACTAGGCACACAGCGTTAATAGCTCATCTCTTTTTTCCTCATTAATCTAGGGACTAATCAAAGTACTGAAGAAGTATCAATATAAGACGTTTGTGATTTATGCATGTACACATGCATACAAATAAAAATTATATCAACCACAAAGCCATATTGACCTTATCTGCATTATCAAAGATATGTCTTGATCCTTGCTAACCTCTGTTGGAAAATCCATATTTGCCTAGCAGACTATCCCAGCATGCTTCATTGTGTGCTGTCATAATAAAAGACATCCTGAAGGCCTAGATACCATTCTGTTGTGTAAAGATAATGAGGACTGGCATAGATCGATGGTAGAGATAAAAGACAAAGAGTCAAAGAATAGGACAGCCTTAATATTGAGCTTCCTGGACTGTGCAAATATACAGCAGTTTCTGATCCAGGTAAAGTATCATTTTTCTCATTATAATCTTGGAAAAATAGAGCAATGGGTGACCTCACTGGTTCATGTACTCAATGTCTGTGGCAGATCTCTGTAACTAAACAATTTCTGAAGCAGGAAGATACTACAAACCTACTGTAGCATTCTCTTTCAGTGCTAAGGTTTTTCTAACTGCTTCTCAAACTTGCTTCTCAAAGTCATTACTGCAGAAATGTTAGAGGTGCTTCATATCCCACTTCCAGGAAACACCTAAAATGGAAAGCAAAATGTTGTGTGGTCACTATGTTTTAAAGACTCTGAGGCAAAGAATCATAGAGAGATTCAGAGATTTCTCGCTTCCATGTTTTTGTGGGTATGCTTGTAAGCTCTTCTTTTGTGTAATCCAGTCTGTTTTATTTATACTGGTCCTGTAAGATTAGAAATAGAGAAACATGATTCTAAAACTGGTCTGCAAGGGAAATTGTGGGAGGCATGTCAGCCACATCTTTACTGTATCTGTAGAGAAGACCTCTTTTGACAGCTTGGCACAGTGGCAACCTTTTCCCAGGCAGCTGCTCTTTTTGTAGCCCTTACTGGATGCTATACTAAAGGAAATAAATTACTCTAGGACTATATGAAGCAGCTGTATTAATTGCATAACTTCAAAGAGCTATGTTTTATATAGAAATTTGGTCCCTTATTAGCTTTTTGGAAAACGTTCTATAGCATTAGAAATCAAAAAGCTGCTCTGCTATTCTCAAACAAGAGAGTGAGAAATTAAAGTAAGTGAAAATAAATCACATGCTTCCGTCAACTGGAGCAGCCCATAAGAATATTTTTTTTTAACTGCTCCTTGATTTTAAATGCTTAGAGTAATAGTAGGAGTTCTTTAAATACAGCATTTATTTTCCAGTCCCAATGTGAACACTTACTAGTATTTATGGGTTTGTAACTTATTTAAGAGCTTAAAATCACTCCTTGAAATCAGAATGTGGTAGGAATGAGTAATCCTTATAGATTTATGCATACTTTTAAATCTCCCAGACCTATCTCATGGTTGTGTGTGAAGTTTCATGCCACTAGGGGTGAAAGCAAAAAGCAAGCTTCTCCTGATTTAAATACCAGAATTAAATCTTAACTGAATGTTTTTGTGACTTGTGAATCATTACTACCTAGAGGAAACAAAGACCAAATCTGAAGGTCATTAACTTGTTTTGACTTTTTACTTCTGTAGGAACATCTGCTTTGGGAGACTAACATGTTCCAAGTACCTTATTGGTGCCACTGATCATGGCTTTCTGTGTTGCTGGAACCTGCTCAGTTGTGCATGTAAGATCAGCTTAAATGTAGGCTCGCGTGGTAACATTTAACGCTTGCATTTATTATGAAACCTTGAAATAATCCTAGTTTGATTCCAAATTGATTCACTACAAAATGTCCTGTGGAAATGTAATGATTTTCAGACTTCAGTAAAGATAGTATCCTGTCTGGCATACATGTGCTTTATGTGCATAGTAAATTCTGTTAGATGGTCAATAACAGAATAACAGCTGGTATTTTCTGCATTTGTAGTAGTAGTTGATAATATTTATGTATTTTTATTCATCTGGGCATAAGTGAAGTTGCACACCTCTTCCAGAGGGTAAAGCCCTGTGTGTCATTCCCATTTGACCTTTTGTTTGGCAAAGTAGTGGGACAGAACTGAATGCCTTCTTTTCATGTCTGGCTGTTGCTGTGTTTGCTTTTCAGTGGAATGGAGTGCCCACCTCAATGTTTTAGTTTTGCAACCTGATCCTCTTTCAGAACATATTGCTGCTGTCTCATGGCTCTCAAAAGAGTCCAGCTGTAAGTACAAAGGCTTCTTTGACAAGTAGTAGTCAGTGGAATTTAAAACTGAAAGCAGAATTTCTAGAAGAGGTTTTCGTAGAATTCAGCCCCATGAAAGCCATAAGACAGCCCTGAGTCTGTGTTTGTACCTGTGGAAAGCTGAGCAACATCTGACAGCAGCAGTCAAGTAAAGCATGTTGGTTCCCCATCTTTTCTTCCAACAGTTAGTTTGTGGTACAGGATATAGACATAGCACAGGATTAACCATGTTCTCTGGGTGAAGGTGAGGGTCTTGAATGCTCTTGACCCTCTTCTGTGAATGCAAAACTGTGATTGAACTGTACAGCTATGTTTTAGAGATTTGACCGTAAATTATGATTACTCTTCCTAGAGCTACTGTTGACTAGAAAAGTTAATTTCCAGATGTGTTCTCTGGAGTAGAGTACTGTGAAAGGTACCTTCTGTTATGCAGTAAGGTTATCCAATAATAATTCCTGCAAACTAGTGCTTAAAGGCAATCCTGTCCAGCCTTTACTGGCTGTGATTCACAGGGCTGCTTTGACAGCTATCCAGGAAGGTAAGAATTTCATGATATAAAGAGATGATGTTCTTGGTTTTGCAGTGTTTGTGTTTAAACCAGATGAGCCACGGCCAGTCTATATCCAGAGAAACCTCTGTAAAGAAAAGATCCAACTTGCTGCCTTTGTTCCAAGAGACGAACCTGAAATGATTGGCTCAGAAAAATACCTTTGGCTAAGAAGATCCCAACTATTTTTTCTTACGGATACACAAGTAAGAAACAGTGATTGGCAGGTGGTTCCTGGGGGGGAAAGTATTTTCCTGAATGTGGACTGATAAATATTTGGAGTTCTGCTGTTGAGTGTAAGGGGGTTGTTTTTGTGATTTCAAGGCAGCATAAACCATGCTTTTTCTTTATTAGAAGCTTTGAACTGCCAAAACGGCTTTAGTTCAAAACTGATTATTTACTGATTTTCTACTGCTGATAGTTTCTGCTGCCTCGTTCATGCAATAAACTAGATAATTGGAGAACATTGCCTGTGCTGTTTAACTGAAACAACCACCTAGAAGCTGTATCATTGCTGATTATCCAAATGTGTCATACGATATCCAGTTTTCTGTGTAATACGCGGGTGGGTGGTTTTTTGTTTGTTTTCCCAAAAAGTTTGTGCAGAGACTCTAGGTCCATTCTTGCTTTCTTTCAATTTTCTTTATAAAATAGAGGAAGAGATGTGTTTGCCTCTTCCACTTGACTGGCAGAAGGTTTTGGGCCAGTTGGAAGCTTCTGTAGGCAAGGTATGGAAATACAGAAAGCAAATTTCACATACTATAACTCTACTACATCATTCTGTATTTTAGGATCTAATGACGCTTAGCACAAAGTCTCTAGAAGAAAGGCTTACACCATCAAGCAAACAGGTACCTCTTATGGAAGTTCTGGCAGAGATGTACAGAGCAGTTAAAACTTCTGTTGGTGTTCAGTGTGTCAGATTCAAATTCCCTTCTGTCATGAAAACGCCCACCAGATCCTTAGATGGATTCATAGGCACTTAGCTGAAGGGGCAGTGATCTCTATTTGCTTTGCCCTTTTTTTTTTTTTGACAGAATTTCTCTTTGTAAAAACCTTTAAAAAAAGAAGTATTAGTAAGCTAATCCCTCCTTTTCTCATTTCCCCTGAACAAAAAAAATGTGATACTTTGCTTGATATGTGTGACCTGAATCCTTTTAGGAAAAAAACACTTGATGTTTGAATAAGCTTTTTCCTTATCTTGGTTTCTTTAACACTTGAAACCTTGAGTGTGTGGCCTGAACTGTGCTTTCTGGTGAGGATGAACAGTTGTCAGTCAATTGTGACTTATCATTGAGAACGAATTTCATAATTACATTCCAGTATGTACTCCTGTGGAGTAGTAGTCTGGGAAATTCAGTCTCTTAAATATATGTTGAAAAAGTGATTCATACCCACTGAACAGAGTAAAACAGTAGTACTTGCTTGATTTGGTTGGTTAGATAAAATAGATCAAAATAGTAGTTAACATCTTTGTAAAACAAAATCTAATGGGAATGTGGTTACAAGCAGTTTCTTTGGAGGGTGGGGGAATAATTCCATACTCAAGATAAAGGTATGATGGTCTAGGAAAATGCCAGAAGGGAAGTTGCCGTGTTTTGCTTCCAGTTACATAATTAAATCATGCAGCTGATGATGCTGGGGTATAAATGATCTTTTAGTCATAAATGGAATCTGAAAGCCGTACTCAAGTTTTTCTGGCACACGCACCAACTTCTGTATTTGGAAGTTAATTGGTACATCAACAAATTAAAATCTGGTGTCCTTGAATCCAGATCCTGGAGAGTTTTATTACCTCTGTGTAGGACTCTCTCAGGATGCCCGGCAGAGAATGAGTACAAAGAGCCATATGGCTCAGTTGCGTTAAATTTGAGTGTAGAGTTTTGCCACCTAGGTTGATCCTGAATTTTGGTAACTCAAAATGAGATAGAACTTAAGATTTGTGGCACTAAAATTCTACTTAAAACTTTGATCTTCTTCAAGCTGGCAGTAGAAGAAAGTCTTCCTGTGACCCCATTTAGCTTGCTCTTGGGAAAGCACAGACATCAGCAATCACAAGAGGATACAGACCTTGGAAGACTAGTTGTTCGTAATAAGCATGGGCGAGACTCGCCTGCTGTCAAAGAGGTAGGAGTCATTACTGTAAGTGTACAAACAAAATCATGACAAACAAAAGCTTTCATAAAGCTTCTGTTTTATCTTTTCAGCTTTTGCACACTCCGGCACATGTTCTGCCATCTGCTTCCTTTCTCTGTCCTATATTTATTAATTCATTGCTCATCTCCAAAGAGAACAAAAGGTAAGAAAAATTTAAGAACTGTCCTTAGTTATTGAAGTTTTTTTTTTTTAATTATGTACATCTTTGTTTAAAGGGTAAAAGCAGTTTTCCAGCACTCCACTTTTCTGTTGATATAAGTTTCAAAACAACTCAGTTTTGGGGAGATACGTGGACTGGCTTTTTAGTCTATTGACTCTTTGGTTGCTGGGTTTTTTTGCTGCTGTTCAGCATAATGTGCTTGTAGGCAAAATGTTGCCTTTGGTACTCAAATGTTCTTTAGAATTTACCTTAATTCCAGGGATTTAATGTTTTTAGTAGTATTTTTGGATAAATGTCAGAGTCTCAACTTGATTTGATATTATGATGACTTCCTGCATAATTCTTGGTTTAGGTTTCTGGATACACCAAGAAGTTAGTCCTTGGGTTTAAGCTTAACAGTTTGTTTAGAACTCAAATTTCATTCCCAATTAAGCTACACAATACAAGTGTATACTGTGAAGACTGTTAGCTAAGCTTGTCTTACAACACATTAATCCCAGTTTAATGGAGTAGCTTGACAGGTACTTAAAATATATTGTAGCTTGCTCCTCTGAGATCGATGTTTGCTTCTACAAAATGAATGCAGGCACAGGAGTTATGACTGTAGTCTGGTACTAGGAATAATCTTGTCACTTACAGTGAAGCCATTTAAATGCATTTTTTGTTCGATCTATTCTTTAATGTGTTATATGAAACTCTGCCAAGCCAGAGATGAAAATGTGTCATTGGTATAAGCTGCCATTCTCAATTTGCAAAGACCAGTGCGACAATGGTTTACGCTGCCAGGGTTTACCCAGGAAAAAACCCACCAGTTCGAGTAGTTTTTGCACATGCATTGTATTCTGCCGCAACAGCAGTTCTCCTACGTTGTGTGGACCAGTATTGCGGGCTTTCTTACTGGATGACACAAGTAAGAGCCTTTTTGCCACATCAGCAAAACACTGGGAAAACCTAATACAAGGAATATATAGAAACTTACATGTAGTTTTAGTACTGAAGAAGTATGCTGGGAGTTCAGTGGCCTGTGTAAATATTTGCACATGTAGAACTTGTACTTTGACACTAGTAGTTAGTATGACTGTGGCTTTAAAGTTACATATAAGGGCTGTAGGACTGGGCTCTTGAAGACAAGAATATATCAATGTATAGATTAATTTCTTTTATTTTCCTTAGCACTATAATGTTAAAGTATTATTAAAAATGTTTCACCATTTACATTTTATAAGTGACTGTATTTGAACAGATGATTTTTAGGAGACCAGTACTGCTCTGCCATGCAGGTCATTCCTAATGAGATCCAAAATACTTATACAACAATAAATATTAATAAAAATATTAATAGTATTAATTGCCACATTGCAAATGGTAACTGTTCTATACAATTCTTTGGAATTATTCTTTCTACTTCAGCACAAGTTTAACTCTCAATCAGAAGGGAGCAGCCACTTTAAGAACCTCCCTACATTTAAAAAAAAAAAAAAAGCCACAAAACACCTTTTTTCTTTTCTAGTAGCACTCTAGGTATTGTAGCAATTTTTAAGACGAGGTAACCTTTTTCAGATTTGGAAGAGAAGAAGGGCCTTGAATATTGTCTCATCTACCAGTGTATTCAATGTTTCTAATCCTGTAGGAGCATGAGATTGTAACTTTTTACATAGCACTGATCTGCCTGTTCTGACATCATATATTTAGAGAGAGAAAAATATTTTGTTTACGTTTACTTAAAACAGAGGACAGCCATTTGAAAAACCACTAGTAGTAGAGATGGCAAGAGAAGTATAGTAGTTGGTAAGTAACCTGCGATTTAAAAAAAAAATAATCTAATGTTTAGTTAGTTATTTGCACAATGACTTACTCTTATAGTTTGTGATACTATAGTATGTGAAAGTACCCATTCATTTCAATAACTGGGTTGTTTTCCATCATTTTCCTCTTACAGTGCTGAAGAAGTTGCTGATGAAGTAGAAATGGAAAGTGAAAAACCAGAGGATGATTCAGATGAGGAAAGGGAAGTTATGGAAATGGAACAAGAAGATACATGTCCTATGGAATTATTAGGAGAGATGACATATAAACTGTCTAAATCCCAGGAAAAAGAACTAAGAAAAATAAGAAAAATGGACTACAGTTGGGTATCAGCTTTCTAAACAGGCATCTTGGGCGTTTTTATACTGTAAACTGAAGCTTTGTGGATTAAACATTCTTCAAAAAAATCTTTCCAGTCCTTTGGCCATAAATTTTAGCAGCCTCTGTTTCAATAAGGAGAACTGGAGGGAGGGATTAAAGTTTTGAAAAGATGGTTATGTTCCTAGTTTGTTAACTGCTTCTCTGTGACTGTAGAAAACATTTAACCTGTGGGTTTTTTCCCCTTGCAAATGTATTTAAAAGGCTAATAGCAAAATTGAGTTAATTATCTGACTTGTGATCAGTTAACAAAGTGACAGCTAAGCTGCTGAAAATCTCCCCCACTGAGGCTGGGCTACTGCTGCCAAAGCAACAGCAGCAAACAGCTTCAGTTAATAAGACTGCTTAGTTCAAGGTCTGGTAGGGGAAATCGGGATAGTTCTTAGTGCTGTATACAGATGAGTAACAAGTCTCCTTCTCAGAAGTTCCTGTCTAGCTGTTGAGACCGATGACAAATAGTTTAATACACGTGATTCTAGAATATAAATGCCTGCGTATCTGCTGGTGTTCATAGAGTACGGAGATTCTTAGACATAGGGCACCTACATGTATCAGAGCATAATGAAACTTTTCCAAATATCAAGAAAACTGCACCATGTAGAAAGAGATGTGTCTTTTCCTGACAGCCATCACACATCAGCTAGAGTTTCTATATATCACTTAACTGTACAATATCAGAGTATATAGTTAGTCTAAAGTAGTAAATTTGAAGGTCTAAAAGTAAATACAGTCCCCTGTGGTGTTACAGTATGAAGGCGAGCTGATGGAAACTGCACAGGTCACTAACAGGTCTGAGGAAACAATATTCTGCTAAAAATACTCAGATTGGAAATGCTAAAACCAGGAACGATAGTTCAGTTCTTGTCAGTGAAAACTCCCTACTTTGCTGCTGCCTTGAAAACAAAGTGGAGGACCCTTTCCTCCCTCTCCTTTTTGTAACACCATATATAGAAAGGTAATTAGTGGCAACATGTGGGGTTTTGTTTGGTTTGCTTGTTTTTTTGGAGGTTGTGTGTTGGGCCGGGGGTTTTATTGGTTTTGGGTTTTTACTTTTTTTGGTGGTATCCTACAAGAGGCAAAACATATCACTTCCATCCCTGTATAGAAAACACTGAAATTCATCCTTAGGCATCAAGGAAAGAAACTCAGAATGATTTTGCTGGAAGGTTTACTTCCCGTGTTTTAACATGAATGTAAGTGTGTGTTTGTAGTAAGCAGTGGTGACCTGTGATGTACTGGCAAGTCACCCATTGTTGACATCTGTATTAAGCAGTTCACAGAATGAAAGCCAGAGTTGAATGTTGTAGCACTACCTAGAGTGACCCAGCATTGACCTCACCTGTAAATTTAGCAACTAAGTACTTCGTACGTTGGGGCTGCCACGGTGAGGGTGTGGAGCGAATACTCTATTCTCAACTCAGTTGTATTAAGAGGACAAACTTCAAAAGCCACTTTTTAACGTGCTAGTAACCACGTATTGCTCTAATGCATTTCTTACCCTGTGCGGAGGACGTGAGGGCAGAGCTACACCTGCAGCTGCCCATCCTGCTTGCAAGCAGACTGACCCCAGGTGAAGTCAGTCAGACCCCCAGCCACAGGGGTCTTAGGCCCCAAGAAGTAAAAAAGCCACCTTTCCTGCAGGCAGGTTCCCTCCCCTTAAAGGACACAGGTGCTGTAAGGGTCAAAAGAAAGCTGGTGCTGCATTGTCCAATGAGTTCCTGCAGTGCTGGGTCAGGAGCAATGACGTAATCTGTCGCTGTCGACCATGGGACGCCGATACGGCTGTTCCTTGAACCTTGACCTCCCTTGTGCGGGACAACATTTTCTTCTATCATAGATCACTTACGTAGGACTAATAGTACTATAAATTTAAGGAAAGTTATTAATATTTTAGGCATTTGGTTTGTTGTTTATAGGCCTTGGTATGACAGAAAATATATTTTAAAAACCTGTAAAGGCTTTTCAAAATTTGTTTGCCTGAAAGTTCATCTATTATTTATCTCAAAGTTACAGGGAGATAAAGACAAGAACACTGTCATAACTACAGCCAGTTTTCTGCTTTTGTATTTTTCTCCCTTTTTATAACAGCTGTCTAGATAACCTGGCATATGTAGCTGAAAAGAAAAATCAGGCTTCCCAAATATTATGCAATTTTTATTTCCATCCCTCTTATCTACCTGTCTAGAACTGATACAACCTTTCCAGAACCTTGGACCCAAAGGATTTTTCCCTAAGTGAAAAGTTTCAACAGAACAAATAGGGAAAACAAGACTGTAACTAACAAGTGACAGGTTTTGAAAACTCAGAGGTTTTGAACAATAGAAAGCCTAGGGAAAAAATTAGTACACAGGTTTCCCGCTATATCCCCCCAAAACATGCACTATACTAGAAAAGACCCACCGAAAGGTTTGTCTCTTTTTTCTTAAGTAACATTGTATGTCAGTTCTGTGGAAAAACAAGCACAAATTTTATAGAGATCTGTACGCACATTGTTTCAAAAACGCTGGCTGCATCAAAGCCTGGTATTGTGTTACTGTGTCAGCAACACTCCAGTGTGACTTTAAAGGTAAGAAGGAAATCTCAGTATTTGTTAGTGCGGGTTTTTTTTTAAACTTCACATTTCTTGTGAAAATCAAGTGCTTTACTGGAAAATAACAAGGTATGAACAAGAGACAATTTAGATGCAATCCAGCGTCTAAAGATGCAGTTTAGTTTTGTGTTCAGGCACTGGACCAGTGTGTTAGGAATCTTCATCAAGAAAACATTAAGAACTCTATATATGTATATATGACACAACTTCACGTTTTCTAACCTTTGTCTTTACTAAATTTGTTTTGCTTTACACACTAGATAGAATCTACTGGGATAATAAAGCAGGTCCTCATGTTGTACTTTTGTGTGTATGGTTTTTCTACTGAAGCAGGACATATATTTCTGGTTCAGAATGTGCCTACTAAATGCAGTAAAACTCTTACCAACCTTTTTGAAAGTATCTTCTGAAAGACATTGCAATGACAACCATGAAGAATGCAGAAGGAGGGCTGTAACTCATCTGTCTATCTCTGCTTTGGAATGCTTTAACACAGTTGTTTTCTGCTGTTCCTCAATATTATTTTTTTTTTAACCTTGTGTATCTCAGTGGCCATGAAAGTTCTCCATATTTACTGCAATGCCCTAAGTCAAATCTTAATTTGATCTTTTTTGGCTTCTGGCTTCTTCCTTCTAAAGGCTTCTTTAGAAAGATTTTTTTTTAAATTATTCTTTATCAAAGGTTTGACATATAAGAACATAGAGAAAGCAATTGAACTTAATGTCAGGACTTCAGTTACGTGATAAATACAACAGGTAATAAAACACCTCCACAACATGTAGAGGTCAGCGTTCAATAACTCCAGGATCCCTGATGCATCATCACAGAACAGTGATTCTCATGGAAGCAATCACAGCTTTATCTGGGCTGAGGGACAGGCCATGCAAGGGAAGAATTGGTTATATCCAAAATTTTCCACTCAGACAAGCAGTCAGGTAAACATGAGGACCTGAAACTTCAGCAGATATGGAAAATATTTTTTAAAAAATAGATAGGCAAGGCCTTTATGAAATGCACCACAGCAGCAGGATTTGACAGAGATGCTGCTTCCCTGTGACACCACTCAGATGTTCCTCTAAATTGAGAGGAGAGATGACCAGTAATTTGAACCCACTGGTTCCAGTGAAGCTTAGTTCCACTGGGACTGAAAATCACTCCTGCGCACTGGTATTTCACAGCTCCAAAACACACCCTGGTCCTCAACACGCAGACTTGGCAGGAAAGCTGTGTTAAAGGCTGGTATTACTAAACAGGGGTGGCTATATTTTTTCAGTTGTTCAAGAATAGGTAAATAATAAGAACTGCAGATTGTGCACCATGTTTTAGCATCACCTGGATCTTTGTATTTCACATCTATTTCTGCCTAACAATCGTTTAGCTGGCTGACCTTGGGGGAGCCTCTTTCCACTGTCTCAATCTGCCAAATCCCAGCATGCAATGAGTCTTTTAAAGCATGCGGTAACAGCCAGAATTAGAATCAGCAGAGAATAAGACAGAGGAAACAACAGCTTGAAATATATCTCAGGGGACTTCAACAGACCTTCTAGTCCTCCCTCCTGCCCTGAAGCAGAGTAACTGAGGCATACTTACTCCTGACAGATATTTGGCTGATTTTGTAAACATCTGATAAAAGTCATGTTATTATCTACGTAATCTGTTCAATGCTTACCTGTTCTGATAGTCACGGTCTTTCCTAATAAAAGTAATCTTTCTTTCCTGCAAATTATATTCTATTCTTCCATGTTTGTTGTAAACGTTTTTGATGATAATCTTTACAAAAAAAAAAAAAAAAGCATGCTACTCTGTTTGCTTTAAACAAAAAAAAAATCATCTTGTCAACCTTTCATTTTTGCTTTTCTCTAGGCCCTTAGATGCATCAGAATTATCCTCCAGACCATCTTTGGGATAACTGCTCACCTGTCAAATATTGTTCCGATTAATTTATTATAATTTCAAGGGCAAATTTTGTCAGGGTCATTTAATACTAATAAATGTTTCCGGATAGTCCTAAAGCCTGTTCTTTATTCCAGCTTGTATTCCTTGTTGGTTACCTTTAGTATCTGCCACAGACATTTTTGGTGGCAGCAGAAGCAAAGGTGGCAATTTATACCTCAGCTAACGCCACAGCGTCACACAGCAAACACCGCTTTAGATGCAGACTCTGCAGGGCAGCATTCTCTGTGGATACCCCAGTTCGGATCAAATGGTGTGGACATTAATTTTGGCCTTTGCACAGCATTTCTTCAGGGACTTAAGTAGTAGATTATAATTATGTAAACTGGAATTTAGCCAGGGCAGCAGGGTCACTCACCTCTAAGGTTGCAAAAGGCATTTAAATAATATCCTGAACAGCTCAGGA
Source organism: Phalacrocorax carbo (assembly GCF_963921805.1). Lineage (NCBI taxonomy): Eukaryota > Metazoa > Chordata > Aves > Suliformes > Phalacrocoracidae > Phalacrocorax > Phalacrocorax carbo. The sequence continues at coordinate 35,813,231 of NC_087517.1, read as the reverse complement.
TTTTAACTACTTTACTAACTTAGCACATAAAGGGGAGAACTTGTCACAACAGAGTATCTTCACAAGAAGAAATCATCATCAGATGGCAGAAATCATGAATGAAATTTGTGTTATAGTAAAGCAACTCAGCATGAAATCCTGAATCTTCAGAAATCATTGACAAAGCACTCTTTTGACTTAATAGTCCAGGGTCACAAAGACATATCACCGTCAACAAGATAGAGTACTACATCTTAAAATGCTGCTATAAACAGTGTTCTGTGATATGTTTGGTTTGAAAATGAATGTAGTCCAAGCTCCTTATAAAGAACTTCATATTGTTCATAATACACCAAATAAAGCCCTTTAGGTAAATAACATGATGTGGCTGTAAGAGTTACCACACAGCTCTGGGAATGTGCACATCAGCAGTTTCTGAGGTTGCCGGTTTCTCACATGCTTTGGACACATCAGTGGCCACCATGGAGAGAAGCATTCCCACCTTCCAGCTAACATCCACTGCTCGCTTCTGCGTCACCTGGGCCAACACAAGCGGCCATTGCCTTTGTGGGAAACTAGGCTTGGGGAACTGGCCTAGTGTGTGTGGAACTGGCTCACAGCAAAACCAGATAATACATAAATAAATAGTTTAGGATGTTCACAGAACTACAGCCAAGTTCCACTGAGAACAGGGAAGGACTTTTCTTCAAGAGGTTTTTGTATGCTCAAGGGATGAGGTTTTCATGTTATACACCCAAAATCCCACTCTTTTCTCACAGAGTCAGTCCCTCATGCTAGGAGAGCTGCAACCACACCTAGAGCATTCCCAAGAGGCTTTTGTTTGATGTGATGCACAAGACACCTCAGCTCCGATGCAGCAGCTCCCCATTTCCCCTTACACCCTCTTCGTCCTCTCCCAAACTAATGGGATACATAAACTTCGAATAAAGCAGTGGCCTGCAGTTCAAAGGAAATCCTTCTAGCTTGATACTAGCATGACATTAAACAGTTGAGGGGGAATTTTTTCTTAGCTTCTACAATGAAATCCATTAAAGAATTACAAGTTTTTTAACATGTAATGAAGTATTATTGGAGCCACGACCTTCGTCCTCTGTTGACCTTCACAGATACAGCTGTGTTGCTAAGAATTAGGCTTATCTTTCAAGAACAGGCACTGCAGCCATAAACTCATCTAATTTCTTCATGAGAGCAGGAACAAAAGAATAGGTTTTGAGGTAGAATGTACTACGCAAAAAAAAAGATTGTTTTTGGCAATTTTTCAAAATGGCCTTCTTATACTGCTAACTCCTTTATTTTAAAATAGCACAGATTTTAAATTACTTCACCCATAAAGCTGGTCATCAGTTTCTGTTATTGACGCTTCAACTTATGTTTGTTTATGGTGCTACTTAGTTTATTATATTTTTAGATTTGAGACTGATCAAAGCTTCAGATATCTTGGCTATTTTATTTCCTTTGGTGATCAAAGGAGTTTTCATTTATTCCTCAAACTGGTAAAACAAGCCAACAAACAAACAAACTCCCCAACATTATCTGAGATGTCATCTCCTTCATTTTTAGCCACCCACTTTATGAAAAATAAAGAAAAAGTAACAGCAGTCTTGTAAAGTTTGTTACTCAAAGGCAATATGCAATTTTTACTGAAGTCGAACACTTCTGCAATGAAAGGTTTTGTCCAGGTTAAGTTTCCTCTGTGCTTTGACCTTCCACAGGGCCCTGCTCACCTCTTGCATTCAGTTCTAGTTCTGCTAAGGAAGAAGTACAGAGAAAAGTGGAGAGATCATTCACAGTCCTCTAACTTTCCCACTTCGAAAATTAAGCTTAATGCTGCAAGAAATTCAGGGGTTTCGTTATACTTATGTTAAACATGACTTCCCAGTATGAAAGACAACTAGAAGATCAAATACCTAACTTGGAAGAAGAATTGGAGTGACTTTGTCACCTTCTGCTGTACGTATTGTGACTGATCAGGAGCCCACGCTCTGTTGCGATCACAACTGCGAAGACAATGAAGTGCAAGTCCCAAAGCGCATCGTTTCAGTCTCCTTATTTTTCACGTGAATCGACAGAGGCTGCAGATCGCTCCATTTCCCACGTCACTTTGAAATCAAAGAAGGTCAAGTATTAGAAGTATAAACAAAAGTAAGAAGGAATGCATGTACTCTTAGTACAAAGAGACTATTTAAGCCCTGAGATATCCCATACTGAAAAGAGCCCTTTTTTGCTTGGCATAGTGCAAAAGAAAGCTGGATTTCTGAGAACTATCGCATATGCTAGGAAAGGAAAATTTTCATAGTGCTTTACACCATCAGTCAGTACAGTATGTTATTTCTGGACTGCATATTCTGTGAGTAGAGCTGGGATAGGGTGACAGTTTATCTTTCCCTTTATATGTGAAATCCACTAGCTGATCTCGAGGATTAAATGGCAAGAAAAACTCACATCACTTGCAAAATAAAAAACCACTTCTAAATCAACTGGTTTAGAAGAAGCCAGAAAACCACCCTGAATGCACGTCAGTGCAAATCACCTGGAAGCAATAAATACCTTTCCAGTTAACCAACAAAGAATGTTCCAAAAACATTTCGACTTTGAATAATGCATTGTAAGTAGAACTACTTACAAAACAATTAAAGATGGGCTGGGATATACAAATATTGGAGGTTTCCTGCTGCCCTTCTCAGCTCAGTAATAAATCAAGCCGTTTACATAGTTGAGCCAAAACAGTCCAATAGACCCCACAGCAATGCTGCAAAGATAGATACTATAGATATATATATATAATAGAACCATGCTTGAGATCTCAACTTAAAGGTGGCTACCAGTTTAAATACAGACAATTCCAAAATGGAGAGCTGCTTATAAATAAGAAAAAATATTTAGACGTTCTCAAGAATTTTTTCATACCACATACAACTGCATGATGTAGAATACATAAATCCTGCATTCAGAGAAATATATTTTAAGCACTTTATATGCTTAACGCTTTGTTAGTCAAGCAAGAATGAATCTGCAGAGACTCACAGGTACCTGCTCAGATTGCGAGAGTAGTGTCAGCAAGAGAAGGAACAGCAAAGGGCAACTGAAAGAAACATGCGTAAAAGCTTTAGGAAAAAGAAGAAAAAAAAAAAAACAGAGAAAGAGGTTCTATGCACAGCAGTGTTACTAGTTTTCCCATGATTTTGTGGCGTTGGGATTTGCTTGATCTCCAGTGGCTACTTGTCATCTACCTGGAGCATTCACGTCTCTTCCGTATCGATTCTCTGGTGCCAAGCCACCGACTCCTCATCAGCAGGACCTTCATGGTGACTCTCTTCTCTTACCAACCACTCACCTCAATTAACTTTCTGTAGTGTAACCTATCCTCCAGCAGGGTTAAAACTGACCAAAGGGTTCAAAAGTTATTTGGAAGGGGAGGGGAGCGAGGGAGACACACACAGAGAAACTGCAGGGAGTTCCATTTTTCTTATGGAACCAACCTAGAAATCAATTATTTCCTTTTGTGTAACACTGTAGTCAATCATGCCAAGCCGGAGAGGCAGCTGCTGTGCCTTTCCCCTGTACTCACACACTTGGCCACCTGCGGTATTGGGCAACAGAACGTGATCCAGATAATCATGCACCAATGCACAGGGACCAGAATCCCACATCAACACCCTGCTGACCTATGGACTTTAAAACATATTCAACAAAAAGAAACCTAACAAATTAAGTCTAGATCATAGTTTCTAAGTAAGAATAATTAGGAAAAGCAGAAAGGAGGCTTCCTGCAGCCATGTCAAATGGACTTGAGAAGTTACTAAAATTTTATAATCTTTTTTTACAGAAATTCAGATTAGCATAAAGATGTTCAACCAGGGACACCCAAAAACTTCACAAGTGCAACACAGCAGATCATGCAATAGAAAACAGCGCTATATAACAGATATGGCTTGACTGAGGGCAGCAATTACTTTTTTTCTTTTATAAAGGAAAATTTCTATTGGTGTAAGGCTCTAGGTTCTGCGAATTTGGAGCAAGCTATTAAGAAGATCAATAAAATAACAACAACAACAACAGAGATCAAAACAGATGAAAGTAACCAGACTGCAGATGCTAAAGGGCACTGTTACAGAACAAATTTATGAGACTTCAGTAAATCTGCAGGAAATAACGATCAGGTCTATAATCTTCCAATAATCACAGGAATAAAAATTAAAACAAGGATCTGAAAAAAAAAAAAAAAGAAAAACCCCAACCTTTACAGAGAAGTAAAGGGTCTCCAAAGGAAGATCTATATATATAGCATCTGGGAACAGCTGGTTTTTGTTTGTTTTAGTTTCCACATATAATCAAGGTCTGGCCACCCTGTCCGTGGCACTTGCAATGGAATCGCGGTTTGCTTTGGTACAAGCAAAGCCCTGGCAGGAGCAGTGAACTTCTGGTGTTTTCAAAGCACAGACACTTTTTCCATTCACAAGTACTTGCTGATAAAAAAAAAATTGCTATAGACATGAAGCATTCACAGCTGCTTGGTACTGGATACCCATGAGATGTGGAAAAGGCCATTGTGCCCCATTTAACGTGCTAAATATTCATTAACAAGAAAACAGAATTGAGCCATAGAAGTAGGCTACTTTCATTAAGGAATCCTAACCATACTGTTTAGACATTTTTTAAAAAACGATTCAAGAGTTACCAGGAAACCACATCTAGACTAATGCAAACATGGCTCTGATCTAAATAAAGTTTAAAATATGAACAGCTTGACAGACGTCAGAACACAGTCTTTTTATGAGTCCACTTAACAACAGGGATTAGGTTAATTTTCTTAACATTTTACTGAAATAATCACTTTAATTGTAATTGTCTTTTAAGTTTCATAATAGCTGTAAGCTCAGACCTATAGATTTTGGCAAGAATGAAAACAGCAGGGTTCCACAGAAATTCTCAGAATCTTTAGATGTTGTTATTTCTCAAGAAATTAGAAGAATAAGGAATTTCATAATAAACATTTGATTTAAAATGATAAATTGAAAAGTCTGGCTTTCTATTAGATCCAGTCAAGATTAACTATTTCTAAAGCAGAATCTCAGAGGTACAAAGCAGCTTTTTTTTTTTTAATCCTATGTTCATTTTCTAAATTCAATTTGGCTATTAATTAATGACAGCACACTTCAAAGAAAGAAGTGTGAACCAACCCATTGTGCAAGTTTGCTAACCCTGTATTTACTACTTGCTCAAACTATCAAAAAGGTCAGGCATTTCATGTTCATAAAGAATAATTAGCATAAAATGAAGAAAATATATATTTAAAAAATGAAAAAATCAGAATATTAGAAAACTTCGGGAAAACTTGAATGACTGGGAAATGCTGAAGTGTCCTGTAGGAAGGTGTTATTGAGAAGGATTCGAAAGAAGTGGGTATTTCTGGAGCTATTTTCTGTAAAGCAATAGTGAAATAGGGCTACATTGTGCATATTTCAGATCAGAGGGGTTAAAGGCACAGGCAAATATTATGGTGGTCCAAGTGTTTTTGAGGGGAAAAGGTTACGATTCCTGCTTCTGACTAGGTGCTTGTGCTGCACCCTCACGCTATGGGGTGTGGCTGCTGCTTAAAATACAGCCCAAACATCACCCAGGGACAAAGCAGGGTTTGCGCATGGACACTGACACAAGCAGATATGAGAGGCAAAAGCAAGTTTGTTGGGTTTTTATACTCAGGGCCTGTAAGACCTAATACATATTCCAGATACGGCACAGAGGGGGCCCTGTGAACCTATTTGTCTGCATATCTTGCTGTCACACTGATGGAGACAAGATCCGTCTTAAAAGCAATTACTGGAAGCTCAGTTTTTTCATTTTATGGCTTCGAGGGTAAGTTACAAACCAGAAGGCAACAACATCAGAAAAAAACCCGACAAAAACCCAAGCCAATTTCCCATCCACCTCCCCCATGCAATTTGGAGAGCAAGGATATTTGTCATTTGAGATTATGGGCTTTGAAGAAATAAGGTTTGTCAACGCAATGTTTCATTTGCTCACTTCATGAGTCCCTCATGAGAGGAGTAAAAACCAAACAAACATATGAAACAGCTCTGTTTACATTTAAACAAACATTAATTGATTGAAGTAATGAGTAACCTCAAAAAGAGTTTAGAAAGTTCATAGCATCCTTCAAATATTTGTAGACTATTAGAATTTAACTAATTTAATTATGTATGCCATCCTTTATTACAACAGTATCTGGAAACAAGGAGGGGAAGGCATACCACATTTGTACATATAATTATAATGGACAGAAATAAAAGATAAAGTGTGAGTTAAACACTTTGAAAAGTTTTTTGACTGTAAATGTACCTTCAGCCTCAAGTTTCCAGAGGACACGGTTCAGTTACACTTCTGCTCTTCCAAGTGAAAAGAGAGGAAAAATATTGTAGAACTAGCCTGACAGCTGTGTCTCTCGCTTTCTCCATTACTGCACCTTCTGCAAACCTACTGATACAACCAATAGATGTATGAGCAGATGTTAGTATTTACAGCATTTCTCTTTAGAGAAACATGACAAGTCCTAACTGATGGCTTCGAGAAGGTATGCAGACACTATCTGGAGCCCCACAAACATTTGGGAAGGAAACACAGCACCTATTACTAAATATAATACTATCCCATGGCTGTGCTCAACTGGATAAAATGAAAAGATGACAAGAAAGGAAGAACATTTTAGTCATGCATAGTACATCTTTAAAGGAATTTGACATATCAATGGTATATTCCGTAGAATAAGACAAGAATTTCTTACCATATCCTTTATCAAATGTCATTCCTGGGATGTCAGATGTCACTACTTAGATTTTACTAACCACTTCTTCCATTACACTCTTTCATTGTGTACCTTGCTGCACTCTGAAAACAACTGGTCATTTTAAAAGAAGAAATAAAACTTTTAGGACTATTTGCTTTTTAAATAATCTACTTTTCTGAACGCTTTAGCCAAAAGAAGTTACTTGGAACCTGTCTTCTATTTATTTACCTTAAATTTCATGCCTATAATTAATTTATGTTCCTATAATACTTGAGCCACTTATTTCTGATTTTCTTCTATGGAAATCATAATTAACATAAAAGGATGCTTTAAGTGCTCCATAAATACAATGCATGGCACTGTTCCATAGCAAAGAATCTAGTTCCTGTCAGTATTTTGCCTTGCCTGTAGTTTAAGCAATATCAACTCCTAGCTGTGTGCTAACAAGAGAAATCAGGAACTCTCTGCAATGCACCAGTATGCCCAGAAATCACTGAGCTATACAGCAGGCAAGACTAAAACACGTATCTCATTAATCAATACCATGTTTCTGGACTGTACACTTATTTGCTGAATAAGTTCCATCGCTATTTAGAAAATTAAGTGGTAATCAGAACCAGATGATAAACCAAACAAATAATAAATGTTCTGCGTATAATTTTTCTAAAACCCTGGAGCAGATGCTATTATTTAAAAGGATAAAAAGAAAGCAGTTCTAACCAAATTTAGCTTGCAACGATGGTGGTATAGCACACTAAATAAATAATTCCCCCCAAATCAAGCCTTGACTGTAGAAACACAAATCTGTACGTGCAGGGAATGCACAGCACTAGACTGAGGGACCCTGCTAATTAACTTAATCTCGTCAGAGAAACTCTTAACTTTGCCAGACATTTAAAGTTGTTCCTACAATAATAGATGCAGTTCTAGTGTGTTGATTTTTACCAACCCAAATAAGATCTAAATCTTTCTCAGTCTTTCTCTGTTCAGAACTTTTACCATTAAAGTTACAAACTAAAAGACCCAGTCCTTCTACATGAGTTAGAGCACATAAAGTTGGACTAATTTAATTTATTGCGACAATTCAGATATATTAGAAGTTACCCACATATACGGTTGCAAAAGTCAAAGACTTCTAGAACCATTAAGAGTGTGAAATGGAAATAGGAGAGGAGGCAGAAATTTCTTGTCAAGGAGGTAGGTACCACACATTCTTAATGAGTTTCTGGTTTTCCAACACCACATAAGATGAAGAGGTTCCAAAAGACTAAGCATGTGCTACCAGTCTATTAAGATTAATGGCATTCTTTATCTCCCCAAAGACCTGAGTTCCTAGATCTACCAAAAAAAGAAGCTTACTTGGACAGCAATTCAGCTACTCATGCATACATCCATGTTTAAGATTACAAACAAACCCCATTGAAGCCAATGGGGTCAATCAGACTGAAAAGCTGGGCAAATAGTACCCTTTCACTAAGCAAAACTCTCAACTGAACAAACATATGCATGATATTTCTTGGTTCATACTTGTAGCATAGAATCATAGAATCATTAAGGTTGGAAAAGACCTCAAGGATCAAGTCCAACCATCAACACAACGCTTCCATGCTTCCTAAGCCATGCCCTGAAGTGCCACGTCTATGTGTTTTTTGAATGCATAGTCACCTCCAGGGATGGTGACTCCATCACCTCCCTGGGCAGCCTGTTCCAATGCCTGACCACTCTTTCAGTAAAGAATTTTTCCTAATATCCAACCTAAACCTCCCCTCACGCAGCTTGAGGCCATTTCCTCTTGTCCTATCACTAGTGCCTTGGGAGAAGAGACCAACACCCACCTCACTACAAACCCCTTTCAGGAGGTTGTAGAGAGCGATAAGGTCTCCCCTCAGCCTCCTTTTCTCCAGACTAAGCAACCCCAGGTCCCTCAACTTCTCCTCATAAGACTTGTTCTCCAGTCCCTTCACCACCTTCATTTTCCTTCTCTGGACACACTCCAGCACCTCAGTGTCCTTCTTGTAGTGAGGGGCCCAAAACTGAGCACAGTATTTGAGGTGTGTCCTCACCAGTGCCGAGTACAGGGGCACGATCACCTCCCTGCTCCTGCTGGCCACACTATTCCTGATACAAGCCAGGATGCTGTTGGCTGCCTTGGCCACCTGAGCACACTGCTGGCTCATGTTCAGCTGGCTGTCAACCAGCACCCCCAGGTCCTTCTCTGCCAGGCAGCTCTCCAGCCACTCCTCCCCAAGCCTGTAACGTTGCATGGGGTTGTTGTGACCCAAGTGCAGGACTCAGCACTTGGCCTTCTTGAACCTTATACAGTTGGCCTCAGCCCATCGATCCAACCTGTCCAGGTCCCTCCGTAGATCCTTCCTACCCTGAAGCAGATCAACACTCCCACCCAGCTTGGTGTCATCTGCAAACTTACTGAGAGTGCACTCAGTCCCCTCATCCAGATCATTGATAAAGATATTAAACAACACTGGCCCCAAAACTGAGCCCTGGGGAACCCTGCTCATGACCAGTCATTTTTAGCTCCGTTCACCACAACTCTCTGGGCTTGGACATCCAGCCAGTTTTTCACCCAGCAAAGAGTACACCTGTCCAAACCATGAGCTGCCATATGAGCATACAACAATTCAAGGTAATCAGGGATGTAATTATATTTGTACTTTGTAAGGTTGCGTGGCTTAAAAGAATTTACAGCTTTCAAATGACAGTGCATATCTATAGATGCTTTTTCACATTTTCCATTATAAATATACCTCTCTAACTCTATGCATATGGAATGAATCCTGGTGTGGTAACATCTAGAGCCGGTTCTGAGAGTCAGGAAAGATATATATTATCTCATGCCCCCAGGCTGCCCTATTTCCAAGTAACACGCATATTATCCAACACACTCACTCAGCATGAGCAGTTATCTACTGCAGTAGTTCCTAAACCAGGAGCTAAGACCTGTAAATGCAGTGGGAAACCGAAAACATTTAATTCTATGGGTGGGCTCATACCCAGAAATGATATCATGCGTCCACAAACCTAGAAATAAGGTTGCCATCAAAAGGATGAGGACTCTTGTTGTAAGGCACTGTAATTTGGTATTAACTTTCTGCATCCTTTGGGAAGCTAGCGCAAGATGTCACTAGGCAATAGGAATTTGTGAAACGTGAACACTTATGAATGATTAAAACAAAACAAAAAAAATTCTCTGTGAGAAGTCTCAGTTTGTGCCAGGGACTTACTAAATGCTTGTTTCTTGGGATCATTTGGGAAATCATCAGCATTACTGCACAAACTGAGGCTTCTCTGCCAGAAAAGTTAAGGATCCTGCTGAGAAACTTGTTTCATGTATTACACTGTCAAATAGCTTTTAAACCTAAAGCCTTTTAAGAAAGATGGAAAAAAATTATTCTGTATATATCTAAAGGATTAGGGATATGTGTAATGAAAGAGATATCTTTTACTGGGTGACAAAGGCCTCTTACTGCATGTCCAGTTGGAGGTAGCAGTAATGCCTCCAAGTACCCTGCTGATGTTTCCATATACATCTCTCTCACTTTTACTCCCGGAGAAACTAAAGCAATCCCAGTTTGCAATCACAGACTCAGAAAATATAGTGCCAGAATCAAATTATCATGTGAAATCAGACAATTTTAAGGCCTGACAGATCCCAAAGATTAAAGCATGTGCCACAACTACTTACGCTACCGAGAATGCTGATCTCGCATGAGAAAAACAGTATTTCTGTGGGCAGTACACCAAAGCAGTTTTGACTCTATTTTAATATTTTGTAGTTTTTAATTTCTCACACATGGTTTTTAAATTTATATTTTTCCATGTGAAATAATTTTTCTTGTAGTAAATCAAAGCTGAAAACCACACCAAACTTTGCCTTAATCCCAAGAATATATTCTCCAGATCAAAATCACATGATTTAAGGGTCATTTTTATTCCTTAACTGTAACTTCAGAAACATCTGGTCACTGACCCAGTCACAAGTCATGGCACTTCTCTCCTGCTACCAGTACCTAAACTGATGAGAAAGCTGACACAGCAAATACACTGTGGCTTGGATCGTTTACAAAAGGGGATCTTTCATGCTTAGCAGTCTTCACAGTTGTGCAGAGAAAGGACAGTTTGACTAACCACAAAAGGCAAAACAACTATTGAGTAATGCGCTGTCTTCATTTTAGCACTCTCATGCCCCACTTAACATGTTTTTCAGCTTTTCCTTTAAGTTTTCATACACTGTTTGTTTAATTTAAGTGTTCTGCCAAAGAATCAACCACCCAGTAGATAAAGTAAGGGAACTGTTTTTGTAGTTTCACTGGAATATATTCCCACGGAGACCTCCAGGGCCACAGAAAGGACCAAAACAAGAAACAAAAAGTAATCCTTAATCATTTACTTCCCATAAAGCATACCTTGCACTGTGTGGCCTCATTCCGCTGAAGCATCTTTTAGACTGTCTCAAAATGCAATTTTTGTTCTGGATAAAACCTATTTTTAAAAATAAGAACTATAAAATAGCCAAGATGGAGAAAGCATGAAATATGCCTCTCACTGAATGCTTTTATTTTCCATTTGTGATCTATGGCCAACTATATGACTGAAGGAAAAATATATCATTTTTCCTGTTAAAAAATAGGCCCATACCAAGGATTTTATACCATGCTTGAATTCCAAAGAGGAAAGAAACTCAGAGGTTAGCAACATACACATCTCTTTTTATACTGACAAACTGCAACTCTGTTAGATTAATCACAAAAGTAGCTTTAGCGTCTTTCGAGCTAATATGAAACAGGAAAAGTATTTCCTTCCTCTAGTTCCCGAGAGCTAACTTCCTTCATGAGATGCAATATACTTCATGTATCAGGCACGGCAGGTCACAGAAGCAGCTCTCCTGCCCTCAGCCACACCACGTAGCCACCCTGACAAAAATTACCTTGTGGAGGGGAAAAGGGGGGGTGGTGGAAAAAACACAAACCACCCAGAGCGTGCCAGTTAACCCTGTCTGCTGCTGAAGAACAAGAAGGAAGTGAGGACTTCCATTAGGCTCTGGTTGCCTGAAACAATTTTAAATTTCAAGTTTTTCTGACCCTTACTACGCAAATTAGCCCTCAGACAGATAGAGCTGCTAAGGAGTTTGCAACATGGGAGAATCAGACTGTGCATGGGGGTTAATGGAGTTCATGTTATTTCCCTTGGATTTGACTCCAGCAAGTCTGGAAGTGTGAACGCATACGTCAGTCTGAAGGCAGGCAGAGATGTCTAAGGGCAACTGAGGAGATAAGAAGAAAGCACAGCGTCTAAACCAGACTCTTTAGACACTTCATTTTTATTTCTCTAGGACTCCTCTCCTGGGCTGGCCTGGACAGAAGCGCATGTTGCTTAAGCATTGAGGGTCTGTAAGTAGAAAAAAGAAAACATGGAGGTTTAAAGTAAAAATAGAAGAATAGAAATGTTAACAGCATTGTGTAACAAGTAGTTAGACACTCGGAGGAGATATTTTAGTTGTTACACCTGACTGGAGTTCTGCCTGAGATGGAGGTTTGAGCCTGAGGGGTGAGGTTTCCCCGTTCTGAGAGGAGCCTTTGCCCATCTAAGTCACACAGTCAGGAAGACACAGTTATTTATACGCAATAGCGTACGTCCGCTGCTGCTGTTACCAGTGTAACAGCAGCCTGGAAAGCAAAATACTTTTGCTACCTCAGCTCCTGACCAAAAGGAACAAGAGTGTGAAAGAAAACAATTTATGTCTCAATTTTGTTCTTGAACCTAACCGGGGCCTAACCCCATTTTAAAAAAGTGTCAAGTCTAAAGAGCGTTTTAATAAAGGATTATAATAGAGGTAAATAAAATACTGAAAAACAACTTATACTCATTTTTTTTCCCTATGGAGGCATATAGCTTCTTGAAAGAACTACAAACATAATGGCTCGAACATCTAGTTTAGTCTGAATGCATCACAAATTTGAAGACATTTTAACCTTTTCAGGAAACAGAAACAACATTCAGTTCCCACAAGTTTTGGACTGACTGTGGATTTCAAAAGCAAAATATTCACAACTGGCTTTCTGCAAATAATCTGCAGAACCAGCAATTTTCACCAGCAGAATTGAGTCCCACAGTACAGGATGGTCGCATCACCAGGGTGGCAAACGCTGTGCACAGTTACACCAAGCGATCACAGACGAGGCTTTGAGCTATTCTATGATTTGATCGCCATGAAGGTAGTAATATTACTGTCCACATTTTTTAGTAGTTAACACTGAACTCTTATTTTGAGAATTAAATAAATTCACTAATACCTGAATAAAAAAAAAATCGGTATTATCATGGAACACTATGTTCAACAGTTGCCTATATTGATAGACTCTTACAGTACAATATGCAGAGCATGTAGCTTTTTAGAATCCCATTTTGAATTCATTTTTCCAAGTATTTTAGTTGCATCATAAGCATGATATTAAACAGCCTGTTCAGACAGCAGTTCAATCCTTTAAGCGTAAGACAACAGGCCTAGGTTTATTTAAACTCTTACCCAGAGGAACAATGCAAGCAGCAACAAGGGTATGATCCTGAGAGACAAAATTATACTATATAGGACTAGACCATCTGGATACTTAAAACTGAAATACTTGGAGATAGATTATAATCACATTACAATCACACAAAGGTGTGGAGATGACTGCTTTTATAATTCTTTGCAAAAGTAGAAGGAATTAGCAATGATTAGCAGTGGCCCTTATTCTGAAACAGAAAACCGTATTTTCTTTCTGGCAAGCAGCTGAACTATTAATGCTTGTAAAGTATACTGGGTTCATCAATAGAAAGTGTACTAGGAGCGGAAAATGTGTTATACAGACCTGCATTACTTTTACTCCTTTGAAACCAAGCTTGAATTAAGAACTACATAAAACTTTGATGTAAAGCAAATAATTGTTCTGCTCAAAATACATCTCTCTGTGCTTTGAAGACATGTGGCAGTAAAGAGCGGGAAGTTACAAATTATTTCCATGGGAAACAAATGACTCCACAGTACTCCTATCATTGCTCAGGCATCTACTCCTGGGTCTTGTGATTACATTGAGAAAGGATGTGAAACCTCAGAAGTATTATTTCTTGTATATTTTTACATGTCATGAGCACAATGATTGTGATTGCTCCCAGGGGAAAATCAGGGAGCATGCTTAGTGCTAGAATCAGGATGCACTAAACTCAGGTTTTGATCTATTAAAAGAGACTATTTACAGCTAAGGTTTCCTTCTTGAAGAAGCTTCCCCTTCTGAAATATCAAAATTTTTTGCACGTGTATGCTTATATGAGGATGCGCTATTATGCATGATGCACGTATTATGGTTCTGGTACTAAAGAGCAAAAGCTGACACAGCATAACCTGTTTTATCCTTGAACATGTAGTTCTCCAGCAGAGAGACCCACAAAAACGTTACTGAGAAATCCACATTCCCTATTTGTAGAGGCTCAAGTGTTTTCAGGACTTACAAAAAATTACATTTCTGATGCAGTAGTAAATAAATTGAATAACTTTCATTCACCAAAAGGCAGAAACAACACCTGACTAACTTTGGTAGGTGACATGTAAGAAAATGCATTCTTACAGATTTATAGGCAGATAGACTATGCTTTTACATTTCCTACTGGATTTTATCCTGTTCTAGTTAAGTTTTCATCAAGCACTTCTCAAAGTATCTGAATATCTTTGCAACACCTTCCTGCTCAGTGCCTCTTCACAATGCACAGCCATTTCTCACTGCTGCCTGTCATCCCTGCATTTCTGGCAAGCATCTCTATGACGTGACAAATAACTTTTGGCCCATAATACCAGTTCTACAAAAACATTTTATGAAAATGACATTTGAAAATCCCTTCTTATCCTAGCATCTGAAATGACCTAAAATATTAGGCATATATTTATAACTCATAAAATATTTCTCTTTCATTTTAAGCTTGTCTTTTTTTAATTTCTAGCCTGTATAAGGAAGAAAACGTAACTTTTCTGAAAGACCATGTACAGGAGCTAGAGGTTCATTCCAGACTACACACAAGGCAAAAAAGCACATTAGCTCTTTGCAAGGCAAAAATAAAGATCATGTGAGGAATGTGCCAACTTTCCATAGATAGCCAATAGACAGCGATTTGACTTCCTAATTGCATTTCTGTTTTTCCAAGGACAGAAGAAAGAGAAGAGCTTCAAGGAAATGAAACTCTCTAATGTCAAGTATCGGCACGATTACATTTGCTATATTTGTGGTGAGAAACATGACTTTTCTCTCCAAGTACAGAAATAAAAACAAATATAACAAGCGATCCTGAGATAAAGGGGTAACACATGAATTTTCTACTTCACACAGATGTAGTGTTTTGGAGTTGACAGATCCTTGTATTCAAAGTCATAGTAAGCCTTCCTGACATTGAATAGGCACTGGAGCAGGCTCTTCAATGGCTAATGCATCCTTGCTATTCACAGCCTCTGAACAAGCAGGTGAATGTGCTCTCCAGCACAACATTTCTTCTGTATCAGCGGCTGCGTGGAAGACACGTATTTCATGGCTGAGGTGAAGTTCATTGTATTAAATTAAGCACAGATCTGGTACACTATTTTATACATCACTGAGCACATCTTTTTAGTGTGCATAGAAATGTTTTACTGCACCCTGTGTCTCTCCTTAAGGAAACATTTCCACTATTTTGTCAATAAATTAATATTTGAAGCCTAACAAAATATAATGAAGGCTACTGATTTTTCATCAAAAGTAGCTTAAAAGCTTCCAGCAATAGATACGCTGCAACAGGACTGTGGCATAAGAACTGAGCCCTGTGTCACACTGTGTTTAGAGATGCAGAGCTCCCAGGAGGATGGAGGGGGAAACAGTCTGCGGGGCAGGAGCTCTGAGCCATTTCTTAATGAATCCTTTTAAAGTGCTACCACTTGGGTAGAAGCTCAGGGGAGGAACAAGCTCACCCTAAGATATCAAGCTAAAGATGATCAGCAGGTCATGTTAAAGTAACATTTAAAGTTGGTTGACTTGCCAGTTTATAGAGAGCCTTTGTAGTCACTCTGTTAGAGATCTGGATAGCTGAAATTTCCACCATGTGGTAATTGTTAAGCAGAAGTTTTCCAGAATCTGACAATTTTTTTCTTGCTTTTCTGTGATGGGTGATGAACAATAATCTGTTCTCAAAACATGATATCTTCTTTTACAGTGTTGGGTACCGCAGATAATTTTTCTCTTGTGCCCACTCCTACATCTCAGCCAGTCATTAGAACCTAGACTGTTTTGAAAAACTTCTTCTATGCATATTTTTCACTTGTAGTCTCTCAGCTTAAACTGTGCAGTTTTCCTGGCTTCTGTTTAACTCAGGAAACAGAACCAATAATGAGCACTATTACAGGGAAAGAGAAAAATAATTGAGTTGAAGAGCCATTAGGTTCATAAAGCTTAAATCAATCTAGTGATCGCTCCCTACCATTCCTTGTATGCTAAGCCTAACTTCTCTTGAACTTGCAAGTTCAAGAGAAACTTGAACTTGCAAAAAAATTTAAAAGGAACAAATTGTTTCTTACTTAAAGAGGTACACTACTGTGTTCTGCAACTGCTGTTTTGTGACTTGATAATCAGAATTCAGGTTTGTGATTTAATGCAATTCAAAGTATGGATTAATAGTAATAAGCCTGTCTTATAGTAGACAACGCACATTTCCTGACCCTGTGAGTAGAACTTTTACTCATGTCAGTAAAGAATCAAAGTTTGCAGTTGGAAAATGGACTGTTATACTATGATCAACTGTAATTGTCATTCTGATGATACTTTATTAGTAAGACAAGCAATGCTTTTAGTTCCCTATCATCATCAATAGCCCATGCAGGGAATCTATTTTTGTAAAGTGCTTGCTGCAATAGTTTAAAATGAAAGTTTACTTGAAAAATAAAGGTTTGGCCCTCAAATCAATGGCCTTATCAGATTTGTGTCATCCAACCTCTATGTTTATATCCATATCATTCTAATAACAAACGTTTTCAGAATCTGAAATGAAAGATGAGTGGTAAAGGCAATATTGTTTTATCTTTTAAGTGATGGAAGGTCCTGAAAAGATTTCTCTCTGTTTTCATTAACCAGTGTTTCTAGGTGAAGTGATTTCAGAGACTACTTTCAAAGGGTGTTTGGTTTTCCAGGCATACAGAACCACCTACATGTACTGTTTGAGTAGCATGATGTTTTACTCATAAGAATAAAGCTAAAGTAGGTAAAAGCAAGTCATGTCTCCATCCAGAAGCACAATGTGTGTTGGTAAGGGACTTTCTTACATGGAGGAAAAAAAAAAAAAAAAAAAAACCAGAAAGAAAAGGCTGTCACCACCTAGGAATTTCATTAGTACCTTTGCTAAATGAATCTAAAAATAAGTGCAAGATATTGTAAAATCGTTACTTTTACTAGTGCTCTGGTTTGCCACTGATTTCTATTTAATAGAAGCATGTGTTTGAAGTAGTTGGAACTTCCAATTAAATTTCAATAACTCAAAAATTTCAAGGAATGAACACAGCAGTTTCAAGAGTCAGTTTTAGGTTTTTCCCCCACAAACAAGATACAGATATAATGTCGAATGTCCTCTGTCAAATTCTCAGAGACTAAAATAGGGAGGCATTCAAAACAGCCATGGCAAGGCTCCAGCAGTGGTAGGAGGAAAGCTTTGTCACGCCTGCCAAGATTCTCAGCAACTGAGAGCAGAGCGCTGAACTTTGCCTTACATAGTGGCTGAGAAGCCCAGCGGTCTGTAAGGCTTTCATATTTTCATTTGGCTTTACTTGCTTACAAAAATGTAAACTCTGTGGGAATCCAGAAGGAAAAAAAGCTTTCTTTGTAAATTACTAATCCATACTGTGTTAAGCCAGTAGTCACAGGTCATCTTTCACACTGGCATCCAGCTACTATGAGTGTCTCTTAAGCTACCTTCTCATAAACACTTTTTCCCTCCTCTATTAACTGATAAAGGTGGCTTTATTCATCTTTTGACCTAAAGGACCCTGCTTTGCCAGAAATAGCCAAGACAAAAACCTCATGTGACATGCCTCACATTTGCATTTCACTGCCAAAGTGTTTAATCTTGCCTGTGAACAGCTGAGTGAACATAAGAGCCCCAAAACCTTCAGCAGGCATTTTCTTAAGTTACCTTTGCCAAAGGACAACGATTTATTCTTGGAGGGGTTTTATTTTCTTGATTCTTTGGTTTGTTGCTATTATGTGACATAACATTCATGCTATTTCATATACCTTGTACGCACATACCCCAAAACACAAATCAGCAGGCTGGGACTATAGCATTAAGGAAGTTATGTTGTGAATTTTGTTTAAATCACAAAACAGCTTCCAGAGTAAATAGATTTTTCATCTTCACTTGACTGAAAATCCCAAGCTGTTTGGGGTTTGACGTTTAGAAACATTTTCACGTTCTACTTTGCAGAGTTACTTTTGTTTAGAGAATGTTGCTTTTTAAGTCATGCCTTTGATAAAGCTCAATGTTTTGTCTTTCCCAAAATATATTTTGAAGTGTGTGTTCTTTTCTTGTTAATTTTTTGTTGGCTTTGGTAAGAACATTCAAGTGTCTGAGATTGAGTGAGACCCATGTGTGGGGTTTTTTTTCCATTCCTTTAAGAAATCTTTTTCCCCTGTTCAGTGACTGAACCAAGATCTAGTTTTGTCATCTAGATAGAGACTTGACTTTAGTTCTAGATCATGGACTGAGTCTGCAACGGTATTTAGGTGCCTAACTCCCATAGAAGCAACAGGAACCGCTAAATTCCACTGAGAACTGTGCTGATTATTCTTCGCTTTCTCAGTGGGCACTGTCCTATCAGGTTGGATTCTTTCTGCCTCTTGTTCCCTGCCCCTCCCTGCAAAGGGAAATACCATGAAATTTTTCTCCAGAGGAACATGTTTGATTTCACAGATACTGGAAGTTGCTCTTTACAATCCCATCAATCTTCAGGCCCCACAGAAGACAAACGGGCTGGCCAGCCCCTGGCTGGGATGCTTCTGTTGGGAGCTGGAAGGCCACTTGTTAAGCGCAGGCCACCACGCAACTCTGCAGATCGTAGCAGCTCCCAGGGGCAGCATCTCACACACAGGCTTTTCCTCTCCGCTGCAAGGAATGGGGAGGGCATGCCAAGGGGCACCAGATGTGCTGCACCCTATTTTCTGCCTGAAAATGGAGGGGGAGCCATGAAAGCTTAGTTCATGGGACAAGCCGACTACCATAGCAAGGAGACCAAAGTGCTTTCCCAAAGTGAAGCACCGTATTAGGATTTTTCCTGAGGAAGTGAGATGGCAGGGCAGTGGGGAGAGGGGATCTGTGCAAACCATTCCTGTGTGAATAAAGAAAGGGGATTTATAAACTGCTGAAGTGTCCGTCACATGAGTTTTGTTTCCTTTTTAGTTCTAATCATTTTTATGTCAAAGATAGCAAGAAGATTGCTTGCTGCTTATGATGTTGAATTTCTGCTACATGGACTGTACCCTCAACACATACCAGTTACAGTAATGCACACCTGACTGCAGATTAAACAAGAGCATCTCACATACACATCCCGTATTTTAAGATAGTTGAATCCTACCTTTTTCGTTACAGTTATCTTCACATATACACTGTCCGTTCAAACTTCCAGCTTTACAGCTGACCTTGATTATTTTACGTTTACATTATATAGTCAACTGAGTAACTGCAATCAGAACTCCAATCCAGGAAATATATACAAGTTGCTTCCTCTGTATTAGTAGCCTTGAGAAGATTACTAAACCTCCTGCCTGTGTACAAAGTGACATAAAAGTA
This sequence comes from Phalacrocorax carbo, assembly GCF_963921805.1. Classification (NCBI taxonomy): domain Eukaryota; kingdom Metazoa; phylum Chordata; class Aves; order Suliformes; family Phalacrocoracidae; genus Phalacrocorax; species Phalacrocorax carbo. Next base: position 35,793,598 of record NC_087517.1, on the reverse strand, counting down.
GTATGGTACAATACAAACAACTTGACTCTGCTGTCGTTATATTTAATGGGTTTCAGGTCTCCTTAGTTCAAAACCTATTTTTCTCACAAGGATTAAAGTATCATAAAGAGTGCCACAGATAATTATGTTCAGTAGAAATACCTTTAGTAATCACTGTATCCATTTGGCTGAGTCCTTTCACTATACTGTATAACCTAATGTGCTCCCATACTTATTAATGAGTAATACATTAATAGATTGACCATATAATCACCAATAAAGTACAGGAAGAAAACTGATACTAAGAAACACGTGATAGCAAGTCTTAAAATACTCTGTGATAGGTTTGAACTACTTGCTGGCTAGGAAACTGCTGAATCATGCCCTTAGGCTCATACCAAAAATAGCATTTAATTTGGCAAAAGACATACAAGCTATTAAAGTTCCCTATTGTTGAAAGCCTGCTGAATAGCTACTGATCACAAAGGATGAAGAAGCATTCTCTTAACTTTTCTGCTTCCTTAAGAAAAAGAGAATAGCAAGTATGCTTTCTTCTACAGCAGCTCTTAACAGAACAAGACAGACCCCAAAATGTTTTGAAAGCACTCTGTGTTCAGGATACCTTACAAGAAACTTTACTTGCCTTTTTACACACATAGCATTGATAGGTAGCAGGTATCACTCATCTCTCAGTTGTAGCATTCCCTGATGAGACCACGATGTTCTTAATACAGCCTTAAATTATTTCTTAGACCTAAGGGAAGAAAAGAACCTTTCTTAATGATTTAAAGAAAATTGAATTAACATGAGGAAAGCAGTTCCCTCTGCAGGCTTGGAAGAGGTGACTGCTTAATACCCTGAACAAGAAGGGCGAGGTTTTAAAAAGTTGATTTCAAAAGCTCCAGCTGGAGTTAATAATGTTCTCTAATAGGCTTTGTAATTACTGTGTTTCCCAGCCTTTGGCATCCCAAAGGCGGAAGGAGGGACAAGAATTGCCCTCTGAGGTTTTTTGCGTGCCTTGTTACCTCCTCCCTTATTCCGTCTGCTCCGGTGTGACGGAGCCCTAGACTGAAGTCCTGGGTTTATCAGCGGAAAGGGTGCAGCGCAGGCTGCTGGTATGGACTTGGCAAAGTCCACCTAAGGTGGCTGGGCACCCCTCTTCCAGCAGCACAAGTTTCATCCTCTTTCTAGCCCCTGTGCCGGTGTCTGGGGCCTCTTGCTTTGGCCCTGATGCGGCACTGCTGCTGCTGGCCTTTCCCTGGGAGCGTTAGCCCTGCTGGAGGGATAGGTCATGCAGAGCGGCCCCTTCATCAGAGCTGCCGGGGGACAGGCACTGAGAATTGGAGAAATGCTACTGCAGTTTTCTCTCCTCACTCTGGGAGTGTTCCTTCCCACCTCTCTGATTGACTTGATCTCTCTGCAGTGGCTTACTGCCATCCATTTAAAACACATCGGTGTTCTTTGAAAGAACAGAAAGTATACTACCCTTTAACCATCTACCCTGTAACCTCTATACAAGGGTTTGGGTATCACATAATGAAACATTCTCATGCACTTTTTATTACAGGAGGGGTAAGAAGAATGTCTGTGGTGACATAGCCATTTGAAGTTGCAGCTCTTGCATTTTGCCTGTAACTTACACATAATCATGTAATCCTTCTTGCAGATAAAATCCATCTTTGAAGAGCACCATAATCTCTAGGCAGGAAGCGTGGGCAGCTCGTCTCTCCACTCTCCGTGGAGGGCAGTTTACTCAGAAAGCAGATGATGATATTTCCAGAGTTTCCTTTACAGAACTTTAAATTGTGGTAGGTTGGACACGTGAGGTCTGTTGAAGAGACATGCTGAGTTAATTTGCTGCTTTAGCAAAGCTGCCTGGCACCGGCCATCTGTGGTATCCACACTACATAGAGGGTTATAGGTACTTTGTGCTATGTATTTCTGCTATATAGAATGAACCCTCAACCCACAATAATTACAGTTACCTTTGTGCTATGTATTTCTCACAAGTTCATGAGTAATTCACTGAACAATTCAGCACAGCTGTAATTAGCAATTCCTCTTGGTCTCTGCCTGATAGGTTACTCTTTTTCCTGAAATCCACTAACGCATTTTGCTTCTTGGTCCTACTCTTTTACATTTCAACAGCAAATGACTATCAGAGTCCAGAAACGGTGGTCCCCTGCATTCATCAAGACCAAGACACACATGACCTGTATTAATTAACCTTCAGTCAGTATTATTAGGATGGCACAGAACCATCTCACTCCAGATGATTTCAGAGCCAAGAGTAAGATCTAGAAGCAGTTTACTGTAATGTGACAAGCGATGCTTCAAGGCAAGGGAGCAGGGAAAGAAGGGAACATCCACTGAATGAAAGGTCTGAAGGGTGCAGGTATTTAAATAATGACTAGAAGAGAGGTAAACATGTGAAACCAATGCATCTCCTTCTGCAGCATCTGTGTGCCCTCTGTCACACGCTCCTAGTGGGCTGCCATACTTCCCGCTTCCTTAACATTTTATACACTTCTATAATTGCAGTCTGAGCTCTCAAATATGCCCTTCTATGGAGGCTGGACAAATACTCCTTTACATGAAACTGCTTTCTTCCATGCCTCTCTCGCTATCAGCCATACTTTACTGCTCTGTGAAACCCAGTCAGAACCGCCTTTTCCATTTCTAACCGATGTTTGCACTTAAGGCTTACAGAATTGGTTTACTTTCCCCGTCCTATTGTTTTGTGATCGTAGCCAAACTTCTGGTATAACTTATTTAGCATGATGTAAGACAAGTATTGCTGACTCATCCTCAAGCATATCTAATAACGCCTTGTATCACTTCCTCAGGATGATCTTGCTAAACTGTTTTTTCCCTTTTTTTTTTTTGTGGGTGTTATTTATAGATGTAAGCAAAGTTAGCTGAATAAAAATGCATTGCAAGAATTGTGGCCAATTTTGCTAAGGTGAGTTATTCCTACCTATTTTATTGCTTAAGCTTTTATTCAGTAACAGTTTTCATGGGCAGTAATATATAATGATGGAATAGTTTTTAATTTATCTAATAAGAAGCAGGATAACATACCGATAGCCTTTTATTTTGAAGTATTAACAAGGAGGATTGGAACTGTAATTTTTTGTTAACGATTCTGTCTTTTAACGAAGAGAATTAGAAAACCAAAATCACCAAGTCATCAAGAAATCATGCTCTGAATATATATCTTTATTAATTTGGTACAATATTTGCTTGGTATCCTTTCCAAAGGTGAAGGTTCTTGGAATTTATAATAGCAATGCACAGAATGACCTCAAGTAATGCTTAAGTATTACCCCAAGTAATGCTGCACGCCTTCAGTAAACTACAAAAATGAAAGTTGCTGCTGCCTTGGTCATCTTGTTTAGCACTAGGCTACAAGTAAGGCCTGCACCCTGAAGCTTAGTCCATGAAAACCACTGATAACCCTGCTGAAGTGCCACTGAGTAGCTCCTCTAGATACCCCTTTTCTGGTGTCAAATTCATCAATGAACATATAATTATCTTCAGCAAATAGCGGATGCATGGGAAATGCACAGACCCAGGAATCAGCACCTATCCTAAACGCACAGATGCAACTTCCATGGTTTGGAGCTCTGTGGATGTGGAGGTATGTGACTAGGGTTGAGGAGAATGCTGACCTGTACTTCAATTCCTTCATCACATTTAAGAGGACTTAGAATTTCCAGAAAGTGCTGAGGTTATTAATATGACCTCCTAGTGCTCTGCTTCCATGCTCTGATACTTATCTAACCTATGTCCTCTACGGCCGAGTGGGGAATGCCAACTAGACAGCAGATGCAACATGGGAAAGAGTACAAAATCAGTCTGAAGTTACAGCTTTCTGCTGAACATCCAGCTATCAGCCTTGGTCTCTTCTGTTTGCTCTGCTCCAGTGAGATAAGACGACATTTAGATTTTACCACAGCTAAGCAGATAAAATGAAATGGTACATTTCTCTATAGCTCTGAACTTGAACTGGTAACCTATGTTAATAACTCAAGTAAATAAGTTGAGTTACTATTTTGTTACTGAAAATATAGTCTCAGCAAAGCAGAACTCGATAAGAATTCATTATTTGTGGAGGGAGGACATACCTAAGCGTTCATCTTAAGAAAAAAAAAAAAAGTAATTGTCTGATCAGGCTGCTTTTGCTGTAAATCCAAAGATTAGACATTCTCACGTCTGATTCCTCTATTCACTGAACTCTCTCTTTAGAAAATCTATTCCTCTTTGTGTCCACATAGTCACACAGAATGAAAGAAATAGAGGAAACAAACAGTAGAACAATTTCTTTTCCCTTTTTTGGCTAAGTATGAGCCTAAAGACACAGATTCAGGGGAAGGAATTAAATGCAATGAGATATATTTTATTCTTTTGTAGATATTGCACTGAGGCTAGTGGTATCTGCCAGCTTCAGGCACTAGAGCAAGAAAAAGAGTAAAAAACAGAAGCCGCAAAGCATGACTCTGCTTCTTTTACAGCTGAAAATCCCTTGACAGGCTATCCTGGGACAGTAAAGGCAGTAAAAAGGCTGTAAAGTTAAAGGTCCTTGATGTGTGCATGACAAAAATGGCTGTTGCTTTATAATAAGACATATAAGAAACGTTCTGTCTTAAAAATAAGAAATAAAGGCTTCCCGATACATGCAAAGTTTCTTGGTATTTCAGACGGGGAAGAAACTTCTCAAAAGACATTCAGGAGGCTTTCTTGTACAAAACCTTTCTCCCCAGAGAAACATTGAATTTTTGTTTACATTCCCTCCATGGGCATATACTACTTCTAGTGCTATTTTTTGTGTTTCTCTCCAGGAACCGGTTGTACTCCAAATGCCCCACAGTGTAGAGGGGTTCAGGGGAGTTTGCTCCTGATGCCATCCACTCAGCCCAGTAATACCTTGAGATTACGCTACTGAAATTTGCAGTGGATTTCTGAAAAGCAGCTCTGCTCATTCAAAACCTCTTGAAAGAAAACGTTGCATGAAGTTGCCTGTGCTCAGACACCCACTAGGAAGCTCTGCAGCTCAGACAGGCTGTTTAGTGTTTCTCTGGTTCCTGGCTGTGTCACTGTTTGCTCCTTTTGAGCATGGCTGAGCATGTCAGTACAGGATGACATGGAATGGTATATTGCGGTCAAGCAAATAAACAAAAAAGCTCCTAAACTTTCAGGTAATTTTTATTTTTATTTCCCTGAAACTTTTGTCAAAACTGTTCCAAAAAATGGATTCTTTATCTTGTTTTCTTATCTTTAGAAGATAAATGGACTGCAGCACACTTCATACTGTAAACAGTAACTTTGACTGGCCTTACTCCAGTAGCAGCTGAACAAATATTTCTAACACGGACAACTCCTCCTCCCTGTTTCTCAGCTGGACAGACCACATATTTTTATAACTCCCTGTTAGTTCTTATGTCTAATGTGGCCCACCAGGGGAAGGAAGCTCCCAGAAATAAAGAAATTCAAACATTGCTTTTACTTTTTCAGCAGTCTTAGAAACAAAATGTGCCTTTCTAGGAGCAGCCCCAGAAAAAACACAGTCCAAGATCTCCAAGTTAAGGTCTGCAGCTCTTGCTTGAATCATCAGGCTGCAGACAGCTGCAAGAGCTTGGAGAAGCAGACTGTATAGGATATGTACACATACAATGCAGGCAGGCTCTGCAGAGGAATATTACATGTGAGCGTTTTGGAAAACAGTTCTGGCAAGTCCACTTAATGAAAACAGGAATATTTGTACTATTGTACTGAAATAACTTGAGGGAAAACCTAGTATTCCTATCTGTCATGCTAAATAATTCAGAAGACCTTGTTTAAAGAAGATTTTCTGCTGAAATTATATGAACATTAATCAAGAGGCATCAGCTCGAGTATTTTAGTTCAAGATAAAGTATCTGAAATGGTTCAAACTGTATTGAAAACTCATTGAAAATGAGGAATGTGTGTTTTCTTCACTTTAGGTGTCCTACTTAAAAAGGATCCTTAGATCCTTTCTAAGCATAAAGAGAGTTTTCCTGCTAACCATTTTGTTCTTTCAACCATGTCTTCCAGCCTTCCATCTTCAGCAGCACCCCTTTGAAGATCTGCTGTATCATTGCTCTAAATCTGACTGTGGTGATTGTGGAGTTTTGACAGTACTCAAGAAAAAAGATTTCATTCTTATAAAAGATGCCTGAACACTTTAATAATCATGCAGAACAGCTTGTAATAGTGAATTCAGAGGTTGTTTATAAATGGAAAGCAAACATTAAGACATTAAAAGATTTGTGTATGTATGGACAAGCTATCCATTGCACAGATCTCTGGAGGGCAATTAACTCGTGGTTAGCTGGTGTGCAAAGTCAGTGTGAACTAGTCTACTCCCTCAGAAGTGGTTCTAGAGGAAATACTGAACTGGAAGAACTGCAGAAACACATTACATGCAACTGGAGAGAAACAGAGTTAGAAAAATGGTACCTACCCTTGAAGATATTCAGGATTAGAAACTCCACAACTTCCAGGGTTTCAAGCATGCTATTATCTGAGTTTGTTAATGCTTGTCTTCTGAAGGAAGATTACACATTATTCCCATTCCCTTTTACACAGGTATTTGTTAGCACGTCACCTCTCAGTCTCTGAATGATCCTATTTTGTTCACGCTTGTCTGCTTCCTAGAGCTCTGATTACAACTGGTGCACTCTTCTGGTTTCCCTCCCGTTAGCACTGCTGTTGGGGACAGACATGAGGGAAAAATGGGATGCAGTACTCCGGTTTTCCCAATTCCAAAGACAACAGCAGCCTGTACAATTCAATCACAAATCATACATGCTACAGACCTGTTTCCTTTTTTTTTTTTTTTAATGTTACTTATGTTTGGCCTTTGTTGTGCTATAACCTCACAATTCTTTTCTACAAAAACAGGCATTCCCTACCTGGTATTTGAGCAGTCAGTTGGTCCTGCCTAAATGTAATGCCTTCCACTTGTTGACATTGGAGTTCATGTTATTTTTTTCTGGACCATTTTATCAGTTTGTTAAGATGAGCTGTTGGGAATAGACATACAGCCATATCACGTTACAGGTGTAACACATTTTTACCCATTTTTTCTAGGGACACGGGACTTATGCAGTCACACCGTTCTCTGTCACCTCCACCGCTTCCTGACAAACAGCTTTTGAACCGCTTGGTCAATGCCATCTAAATACGATGAAAGCTCTCAAAGATTGACTTTAATAGGTTTGTGAGAATCAGCAGGCGGGTAGAGAAGCCTGAAACTGTTTCTCTTCTCAGAGGGAAAAGCCTTTGGCATGAGCACATGACTTGTGTGTGCTGTTTGTCCTGTCTGCTGCCTAATCAGTCCCTGCGCACTCATGGGCCCGTTGCACATGCATTGCTCCTGAGGATCCAGCAAAGCATGTGCTCTGCTTTGCTCTGGTGATAAAACAGGGGAGAGGGGAGCACTGCAAGGAAACCTCATGGAAGAGCTAGGATTACACAAGAGAGGGGTAGGAGCTACCGTTATTGCAGTTGTGGGTGTGTAGGGACCAAGCACACGTAGATAGAGAAAACCATACTTTGTTAGTTCTGCTGCTTGAGGAAGACTTATTTTCAGACTCTGGTACGGTGTCATTGGGCGCTGGGTATCCCATATATTGCCCTTCCCCTGTCTGAAGTGGACGATGGCTTACCGTAAACAAAGTGGGTCTGTTTTTCTGAACCAATCTGTACAGCTTTAACAATTGTTTTGCTGTTTGGGGGCTTTTTTAGGTCTTAATGAGTTATGCTTCAGATACCTACTAAAGTTCTAACAGCAGCATCTACTATACATTCTTTCCCTTATCTGCCAAAGGAGAATCAGGTTTTCTAAACAAGTAACTTCCATTTACAAAGGATCAAGAACTCTTAACTCTGCATGTGTGAAAACAGATTGCTCCATCGCTCTATACCTAGAATAAGAGTGGAAAGCACATGATTGCATGCTTCTCTTGTAACCAAATGCAACACAGTTTAACTAGAAAGACATATTGACCCGCACAAGGACAAGCTGAAGTATTTGAAAAAGCATTATTGAACAGCATGCACTTTGTCCATGCACTTTGCAAGCCTTTAAGCAAACATCCTTGTTCATTTTTTTCTACCCTTTAGAGTTGCAAAATATAGTCGGTCTTATTTAAAGCAGAAGCTAGAGGCATAGTCTTACTCCAGGAATAAAGTACTTCTAATCCTACACTGATTATTACACCATGCAGTTAACAGCACCCCCAAGCAGGAAAAAGAATGTGAGAGTACAGAGGGCAAGATCACAGGGATTATTACTCTAATACTTAGTACTAGCTTCTCTAGTACTAAATACTTGAGAAAGATATGAATGCAGAGTACTGCACAGTATATTCCTGGAAAACCTGAAAACAGGTCAGTCTTGAGGCAGGTGAAAAAAAATTTATCTCCACAGTGCTAGATTTAGAAAAGCTAAATCTATCAGTTGCACTCTTCTTTAGCAGAAACAATCTTTACTCTGAATTATTTCAGGTTTGCTCGTAATCTTGTATTGTTTCACAGTTGTGAAGAGCCTATGACTTGGCATTAACTCACTAATATCGAAAAGTTTTTGACACTAAAAAGCAGTAGAAATTATAATTTTAAATGAGTCTGGAATTGGCTGTTCATTTCTATTACAGAATGTTTGGTTTATGAAGTTTTACCTGCAAATTGTGATCCTTTGTAGATTAAGGGTTTAAATATATGCTTTGAAAACTAGCTGTGTAGGAGGCTCTGAAAGAAGCCTCTCTCCAGCAGGAAAGGAGCATAACACTGATGTGAAAAGATGTGATTTTTGACAGTGGACAGTGATCACTGAGGGAACACTCAGCCAACTTATGGAGGACATGAGCTAGCTCTGCTAACCTGGGACACATATACCATGTACTTTGCAGAAGCAAAGACAACACTAACTGTAGTATTTTAAAACTACTAGATATGAACCTACTTACTCTTCTGGAATTTTTAAGAGAGATTTCTGATGAGAGAAACCAAAAATAGTTTAAATTGGAAGGACTGATTTCACTCTACCCTTTTTCCTTTATCAAGATTCAATTTTAAATCTCTATATCAGTGCTCAGTTTAAGAAAATTCTTCTGAAAATAAAAGCAATTAAGTATTCCAAAGAAAAATAATAGAATGTGTAATATGCAACACATGTTGCCATCCACAGGCAGGGCTGGTATCTCAACTACCTAGTAACTGAAGTCGCACAACAAGCAGGTAAAGAGTGGTAGGTATGTTCAATCATTCTGCCTTTGGTTACTGAGCATTGAATTCCACAGGGTGTTAGAAAAGTCAGAACTTTCCAATATGTGAACACCTGAGTAAAACAGTGAAACCATCAAATAATAAGGTGTGAAAGGCCTTCTTCCATCAAAAAAGTGTTTGTTATCCATTAAGTACGCCACACAATACTATTCAATTCTTTTTCTTCATATCTATAGGGGTGGATCAGTATAACAACATTTTCAAGTCAGTATTGTAATGCTTTTCTACATAAATGACAGTGAAGGAGGTAAACATTCCTAAAAATGAAAATTGGTAACCTGACTTTAACCCTGACATTTTAGTAGCTCCTATTAAAGAGGCACATCACTCTTCATGCTACCAATTTTGATATGTGCAACAAAGCCTGTAGTTTTAACTCATTAATTCTCACATGGGAATAACTAATTAGATTAATAATTATTCCCATGTTATTCCCATATGGGAATTACATAATTGGGGACAACCCATAAAGGTATTTTTCTAGGAAAGCCTCTAGTTCAGAGAGGGAATCAGTTGAGGGAAATCCTAGTGAATGAGCACAGCATCCTTCCAAAGATCAAGTCATCAAGCAAGCATATCTTAAATACATGTAACAAGCAGTCCCGTATCAAATACTCAGTTGAAGTACTTTTAGTATTCTGGTTTTTGTCTTGAAAAGTATCACTTTTGTTTGTGACCACTCATGTCAAGTGTTCTCACCTACAGGTTGCTGCTATAGAAGGCCATCATCTCAAATTCAATATGGTAAAAAGATGACTGGGAAGGTAAAACCATTTGCTTGCCGTTGCTCAGCAAGCCCATACACAGAACTGCCGTATCACCAATGCTGGTCCTGGGCTGAGGTTGTAAGACCACAACTTCAGCTACTGTGTCTTAAGTTACCACTGTGGGTGGTAAATAAAAGATCAGTTCACTAAAGCCAGACCTACAGGGTCACTGAAAGGCACTTTACACTTGTTTGCTTCCTCCTCAATGCTGTTTGTTTGTGTTTCACAGCAGACTCCTCCCATCACTATGAAAACCTCCATCTACCAGATCCATGTTAAATATAGCCTAAACAAGACACCCACAAACTGAATAATACAGGACAAATAAATTTTTATGCAAATTTATTCATTACCTTTAACAACAGTAATACATAAATCAATAGTATGTCCAGCATAAGGTTGTATAATAAAATATGCTATTCTGTTAAGACTGATTTCTAGTGCGTACATTTTAAGGGCAGTTGTCATCCAAATTGGACACATTTAAAAATAATAAATAAATACAAGGCCAAAAACATTTACTTAAAGTCCTGCTAAGTAAGACTTCAGGCTCCACATTGCTTCAAAGCACTAATCAGTACAGGTGTCTGCGTACATCTTAAAGACTTATACACACATGGGTTGTGCTCAAGCAGCATACATTTTTCGACATCTGACTCAGACCAATATATACTAGACCTCCAATTTAGACCTCCTTATTCCTCATAAAGCTAGCATCCACCTTTCTTCTTTCTTTTAGGATTGTCTTGCCTTCCAGCTGTGTATCTGCACATATGAACCCTATAAACATTATTTTTGTACAAAATACAGAAGTCCAGCCCCCTCCCAATACTACTTTTTTGGCTTGAGATCCAGACTGCATTATCTAGTGGAACTATTTATAAAACTAATTGCTACTCAACTTCAGATAAGACTATATTGCTCCTGGAAAAGAATACTTTGGGAACAGATGGGAACATGGTATGCTCCCAGCTCTACATGTTACATTTTTGGAGCTCTCTAGATGCCAGGAGTACACATCTCTGGGATGTCTGGTGCTTAGTGCTATAGCATTAAACTTTAGGCACACTGGGTTCTCTAAGCTATAGACAGCCCACAAGAAGCTGCATTTTTAGCTTCATTTCCCTGATGGCCACTGAGCCCAATATATACAGTGGCATTCACATGTCCAAAGTGCAGTTAGAGGCATCTACTGACATTCGGGCTACCTTTATATTCACCAATATTAAAACCTGGTCCCAATTTAGATTAGATACACATAAGAAAACATATTTGGCTAATCAGAGGTATTTTATTGACTAGTGTACTTGTATCATACTGTATAGGTTATCCTTTGGGCATATTTATTCTACAAATCTAGATAAGCTTGTTTTACTGAGTCTTAAGAGTCTTCTGACTTCTAAATTCTGCTGATGGCAAAATTCCCTTTTCCTTAAAAGTTACACTCAGAATTGAGTTACAAATTTTAAAACTACACTAATTTACATATTTTACTTTATCAAAACAAACCCCAAAAGCTTAGTCAAAGTATAAACACTTATAAACCTAGTGAAAACATCCCTGAGAAACTTTCAGTAACGTAGCAGTAATGATTAGTTTTGGTCCAGTAGAGGAGAAAAATTGTTACATCCAGTTATTGAATACTGAGGGCTACAAGTACATTGGATTTCCATTCATACAATATTTTCTAAGAGGAGTGAAAATGGATCTGAGACAAAAGCCACTAGAGGTTTTTTACATTCTATTTAGTTTGATATAAGGTATAATCATTACAAATTCTAAGACGAATGGCCTAGATTCAGCCCTGGTGTAATGCCTTTATCATCAATGGAGTTCACACACTTACATTCCAGGGCTGAGGTCTGACAACACAGATGACTGTATGAAGGACAGTACCTAAAATAAAAAAGCCTTCAAAGTTAGAGGATACTTTTCACAGGTTGCTGACTTATGTTTTTGCACACTACTTCTTTTGCAAACAAACATTTCACAAAGATTTGAGTTTAGAATTCATACTGCCATGCCACGGGAAAACTCAGAACACTACCGGGTTCAATGCTGAGAGCAAAGTGCGTAGAGTAGTTTCCACAAAAGTGCACATATGGTTAATGACTATGGAAGTACTGTGTTAGTACACATGCAGGGAGGGTAGAAAAGGCAAAAACTGCAAGAACTTGTAAATCAGAAGGACATATTCTTCATTGCTCTGAAGTTGCTTTAGAGGGCCACACAGTTCAACATATTGTTTTAGTGACATTTTAGAACTACGTCAAATTTCATATACATGTGAAACAGATAAATGCAAGTAATCCACTTTTTCACTTCTTTCGCCTGGAACACCAACGATTTTCCAATAAATCAGGCTTTAATTGGGTTTCAGAAAAGAATAGCATTCAAAAATAAACTAAAGCTGCTTGTACTCTGAGGCAAAAACTAAGTTAGCCCTAGACTTACTTTCTGTACCAGTACTCCTGACCTTAGCACTTTCTGCTACATCAAACCTGAACAGACCTGTCATATGCAATTAAAAAAAGCCATGCTTTATAATGTTACATCAATAGCTTCTGCTAAAATGAGACTATGTTTTACTTTATGAAGTGCAACAAAAGTGTAATACAATATGTTGTACCTAGCACTCATCTAATTTGTAAGGAAGCATGCAAAAAACCTGCAAAGATGTTTCTGTAAAGTTAAACCAAAACAGAATACTAAAAAGTTATTTTGGGAAAACATTGGAACTTAAGAGTCCACTTCAGGAATCCAAGAAGCATGTTTATACCAATTTGAAAAGATAAGGGAGCAGGACTGTTCATGGTAAGGGAAAACACAGAAGAAAAAACCCCCAAACCCCAAATATTGTATATCAAGTTATCCTGAAGCAACTAAAAATACCCCTGGTTTTGCTCAATGAGCACAGGAATTGTTCAGAATTCATGAACTGAGTATGTATAACCAATAAACAGTATCACTGTGGGGGGTCAGCGACAGAAATCCAACATTATTTTTGTGATCATATGCTAGACATGACTGGGATCCTTTGAACCATCAGCTGTCAAAATCCAACTAGGCTGTCCTCTGCCAAACATGACATATTTTTACAGGGTCACTGTAAGACAAATTTTATCTCTGTTGGGACAGCTTCCTCAAACAGCTAGGTTATGCATTCAACTCTACAGAAACACCTTAGACAGGGTCACAAGAGGCAGTATATGTGTTTAACCATGATATTTATGTAGCATGTTAGTAAGAGAAGTGGATCCTTTCAGACGGTAGATGTATTACCCGGTGGTGAACTGTCAGAGACTGCTTTAGGATCAGGAGTGCAACAAACAAAAAGTTGTTTTCCCAAGCTTTTTTGGGCAAATCTGAAGTACATTATGTGGCCCATTGCAACAAAAGACACAGAAATCAGCACCAATAAGCCAAAAGCTTCAGGATTTGGGGCCAAGATGACCATGATGAAGTGCAGCAAATCAAGAAGATAATTCATGGAGTTTTGGACACCGTTTATGATGCCTCTTTCAGATTCTACTACATTTTCTTGGAGCAATTGTGTTACAGTCAAATCAAAGGACCAAAGGCCTATGGAGAGAAAAAAAACAGTTATCTGTACAACTGGGCTTCTCATGGTAAGCTTTCATTACTGGCATAGTTCAATTCAGACTTGCAAATACTTACTTCTGCCAAAAATGTGCGGGACAAGCTAGCCTTGTCAGACTGGAATGGATTTCACGCTGACAATGAAGAGCAATTTACTTTCCCTTTACTAATATTTCCTCAAATAATACATAAGAGCTCAACATATTAACTTGCCTGTCAGATACTGCTTCAACATGTCTATCAAGTTAACAATGCTTTGCTCATCTGTTCCTTATTTAAATAGCTGTTTTACAGCTATTTACAGTGTACTTATGCCAGCTACAATTGCCAGGTTTTGCATAAGATGTTTGCAAAAAAAGTCAGACACATGTTACACTCGGCAGAATACATAATAATTTACAACAGTCTCAGCTGACACTAGCTTCTATACTGTTCTAGTCCATTAATGATTCGGTTATAAGTTTATCTTGCAAACTTCATACACTTGAATCAAGTATTTTCTTCCTCCAAAATTCAGCAAAAGCTGCAGAAATTAAGAGTACAGAAATTCTACAGAGGAGAATTACTGTTCATTACATTTATGTATTTGACTGCCTCTTCCGTTGAAAGATACTAGTACTAAGCTAACCAACAATTCCTCATGAAATTAAGCTATCATCCAAATCAAAGTTTTTGTTCTAAACTCCTTTGCTGGCCACAAGTTTAAAGGTTAGACAGTTTATTTAATGAATGGATTGATTTAGTAACCTGCTAAGTTTGAAGGTTTTAGTTGGAGATTGTTTAGTTCTGTTTGCTATTAACAAATGGTTTTATTTGGTTGTGAAGGAAGATCGTTTAGAGATAAGCATTCAAAAAAGATTATATTCATCTCCAAACGTGGTAACTTTTCTCCTATTAGTGACATATGACATGGAAGAAATTAGTACTGCAGTCTCTGCACTGGCAATACTATTGCGAGATCATTTCATTTTCATGAGAACTGTCATCAATTAGCCTTAGAAATGTGATATAACACTTCAACTGTAGCCTACAATTCTGAACTAAAATTTGTATTTAGTTGACAAGCACTGTAATTTCTAGATTTAAAAGAGGTCAATAGATTAAATTTTAATAGAGACATAATACTTACCAACTCTAGCAGCAATGACTCCTGCAAACAGGAGACTAACAGAGATTAAAGGCACAGGCTCAGGACTCATCTCTGGGTCGCTGTTAGCAGGAGTAGTAGACCCGTTTAACAAGTTGGGCATTCCAGTTGCAAAAATCATTTCAGGCTTTTCTTCTGGAGATGCTATTGTAGGTAATGGTTCATTTTCAAACAGCCTGGCACTGATGTCAGCAAATGGGGAAACAGTCAAATCCAGAGGACTTCCAGGCATGAATACAGAGATGGCACATAAGACCAGACAAGCAAACTGAGCAACTCCAGAAATAAGGCCCGTGCGAACCAGGCCACATTTGCGACGAAGCCAAGTGAAAGCTACTGTTCCCATGATTCCAGTGACTGCCGAGGCACCCATCAGGAGGCTTAGCACAGAGCCACTCAAACCCTGAGTGTATGCATAGCCTGTAGTAATACAGTCAAAGCCCAGAACAGTCATATACAGAAATGCAAGACCCATGCCTGCAAGAAACACTGGCTGGTTGTAATATGCAACCCATCCATCACGAAACGTGATGAAAGGTTCAGCAATCCGGGCAGCGCAGCTGACTTCCTTCTCCTGCTGGGGCTCAAAGCCAGTTACATCTTTCTCAACAATTAACTGCACTCCTTCAGCAGGTTTCATATCACACTCTGAAAACAGAAATGTAATTGTTAGATACACCCCGGCCTGGAAGGTGCCGAGTGTAAACTGCAAGACCATTTTTTGCAGTTAGTAAGTTCACTACTGCAGAAGTGCATCGTTAAATTCTGCAATCAACCTTCCTCTGATTACTTAAATGTTTTAAAGTGTCCTCAAATCCCACCTCTATAGTAAGATCAAGTAAATTTTATCCCTATCAGTTTAAGCTCCTGCTTATTTAATTGAACTGTGGTAGGAGAATGCATATCCTGCTTCTTTTCAATAGACTTGTGACTGAGTGCTCTATTTCCATAAAGAAATTATTTGCTTAATGAACATCCATGTTAGCTGGCATTTAAACATAGCTTTGTATGTTTGAACACACTAACCACAGAAATCAGGGAATACTTGAACATCTGTCAGTATCTCCTGTCACAGTAGAAAAACCAAGGGAGAGATTCTTGCTGGAACCTACCAAAGCTAAAAGCATTCAAAACTTGACTTTAAAAAAATCTCAGACCATGCTTTTCTACTCTAATATAGCAGAAAGTCACTTCCACTGGTCACAAACAAAAATCCAAAAATCCACAGCAATATTTAGATTAGTAATGGGGATAGAAACTATATGAATGTTTGGATGCCTGAGAAGTGTTTTTACACTGTTGAGTCTAAAACAAACTCCACTACAGCAAGTGAGACACATGAAGTATTCCTACAACTTTTAAAAATGCAAGTCTTCTACTGAAATCAGAATATTGCAATAGCAAAGATTAAGAGATGTTTCCTACATATTGAAATTTTTGAAATGCTTGATTCTCCAGGAGCACTTAGGTCCAGTTCCAAAGCTATAGAGCCTTCTGCGCTCTCTATCTTGCTCCCCTATGTGAGGCTGCCATCAGCCTAGTCCAATAGCTTACTGGACCAGCTACTACCACAATGGATCTGCTGGCTGTGAAGAATATATGTCTCTTCAGCACTTTTAATAGCAGCCTCCTGTCTCACTTTGTATTGAGCAAAGAACAGATTGCTAGCTAGCTTTTAAAGAAAAACAGGAATTCTTTATAATCCTTCTTAAAAAAACCCCACGCAACATATTGTAGCTGGAGCTTTCAGGATTATTCACATGCTGCCATCTTAAAAATAGAAAATGCCTAAGTTTTGTATTCTAGTATCTGACATTTCAAATGCTTCATAACAAAAAGTCTGCTTCTAAAACAATTTTAATTTCTCATATTAAGACTATCTAAAGTAATGTTAATATTGATTTTAAGGTTGCTTGTAGTCATAGCCATCTACACTACAAATCCCCGTTGTTCAGTTTGGCCAAGGAAGCAGAGTAAAAGGTCAAAGCAGATTTTTCTCCACCATTTCCTGCAGCACATGAAACTCATGCCAGACTAGAAGTATTACCACCTATTCTACAAAATCCTGAAAGCCTGTTAGAACTATGCCTAAGTAGAGATGAGTTTGCAAGAAAGAGTCCTAGACAGGCTGTTTTGCTTCCAGACACAACAGAACAAAGGGCTTTATCAGCCTATTAGCTATGGTATAGATGGATAGGAGCTTTCTCACAGTCAGCCCTAAATAACAGGGCAGACTTAAAAGGATTAAGAGTAGAAAATTCATTCTTTAGCTGCATATTATGAGATTCCTCAAACAGCTGCACAAAGTATTGTGACTTAGTCTCTGGTATCTATATGCAGAACCTGAAACCTTCAAGCTGTGAGTAGAAATCTCTATAGCCTAAAAGCAGTGTCTGTAGAAGACAAAAGTCAACACTTCAGTTTGACTGATACAGTGAATATACTGTGAATCTGAACAGTTATTTTTGTGTTTTCAATACCTTTCTTGACATTCAGCTGTTTCAGTTCCGACTCTTCAACTTTTGCAGATTTGAGAGCGAGAGTAGGGGTTTTCTGATAAACCTTCCAGAGCAGCAGATATTCCACACACATTGACATCAGGTTCCAGCCAGAAATGAATCCACAGCCAATCATCGGGGAGCCAAATGTCATTATCTGACCAACTGCCATTGGGGCCAAGATATTGGTCAACTGATCAATTCTTCTTATTGTGGCATTCATATCTGTCAGAAATGATTTGATGATATGAAGTAATTGCTGAACACTTACACTGAAACATTCACCAGCATAACTGGGGATTGGACATGTCTATACATCAAACTAAGAAGCAGTTCCAGCAGGAGCAGGAGTTAGCTTGCTAACCAGAGGCATCTTTAGAGTGTTCCAGTGAGACCAACCAAGCTGTAAGCCAAAACCATACTCCTGCCAGTTGTGCCTGCATGAGGTCTTTCAGGTTTCACATGCTGGGTTTCCAGTGGAAGTGTACTGCAGGTAAAACTGTCAGTCATGAGATCAGACTACCCTTGCACCCTAGTGACATTATGGATTCCTAAGCCTATCTCTAACTTTCAAACCCAGCATGCACAACTCCAGACATTAAGAGGAGTCTCATATGGTAGAATTCTTTCCCATAAAGATAATTTTAGCAACTATCTCCCAGTACTGGACCCTGTATTTCTTAATCTCCTTCATTTACTTCTAATAACCGGTGACCACAGTACCCACCGTGATAGCAGCAGACCTTTGAAATAGCTTTAAATTTCCTTATCGAGTCACATTGGTTGATGGCAGCTGTAGGCATTCTCAGGACTTACTGAGCAAAGTCCTCACTCCTTTCTTTTCCACACTTTGAAGTTTATGGTCAAAACAAACAGCCCATTCTCAGCATGAATGCATCTCCCATTTGCTGATGGGGGATGTGTCACCCTCCCCAATCTTATCAGCTTTAGTGTCATTACACCCTTTGGGCTCTTGTAAATTTCCAATTAACGATGCCATTGTTCCACCCCTAAAATTTGCTAGATGCTCAACAGTTTTGCACATCAGGGCTTCAGGCTGCTTAGAAGTATATCTCAAACCCATTTTAGAGTCCTACTATGAAATTAGAGTTTTTGATGGGCAAGTAAAACTGTATACCAGTATGAAGCTGCTTTTCTGAATCTGTAGAGAATTACTCCTTGCCATTGAAAGAAATGTTTAGATTATTCTATTTAGAATTCAAAGTCAATTCAATGTTAACTATCTGACTGATGGTTAACTAGGATGACTAAGTTAAGATGCTTACATGATATTTGGGTTTAGAAATTCTAAGAACTAAGCTTTGGTTTTTGAGTTGAGGAAGACTAATATTTCCATTCAGGAAAGGTACAAAGTAAGAACAAATGGAAAAATTAATCAAGTACAATGATGAAGAGGAAGCAAAGCCAATTTTTTGTTTTCCTATTCCACAAACTTGCTTAACTAAGGCTCCTCTTTGAGTAAAGGTAACAGTGCAGAGACAGACAACAGTATTTGCTGCAAAGTCAATAACAATTTAATTTTTTAAGTTAAGGAACTTCAACAGTCTCTGAATGACATTATGATTAAACACATAACCACCCTATTCAGCCTAGAAGAGATCCTTTAGATAGATCTGTTGAACTAAGGTGCTTAGTTCAGTGAGGTTCTTTTAGTTTTTAAGTTAAGTTGCATGAGAATTTAGAGTAACCTCTTCCTTGATTTTTCAGTACTGAATATAAGCGGTCAGATATTCTGTCTGAGATCATGAAGCAGTACAGATGCAGGACTGCCTCCCATGCAGCATTTCTCTGCCAGGTGTGGTCTGTACCTTATCTCATGTGTAGTATGTAGTACAGGGACTGAGGAGAAGATTTGCTGAATAAGATCTGGCACATGAAGAAAGGTTAATGAGAACCATTAGAACTTTAAAGCTTTTATGGATAGATGGTATTTTACTTGTGATTCACCCACATAAAGAAAGCTAACCTGTACTCCTGCTCTACAAAAGTCATGACCCAGAAAGGCACTGCAAGGTCAAAATAAAGGACTATGGTGGAGAATTTGTACACTGGGAAATGAAAGCAAAATGCTTCTAATGCATCTGATTAAGAATCAGCCTCTCCTGGACAAGATGGGGAAAAAAGATTCCTTCACTGGAGATAAGCTTCAAGAATAAATCTGCAATATAGGATTCAAATCCCTAAAAGGACTCTGCCATGTAAGTGAACTTTATGGGTAATTTAGGCAGCTTCAAACAAAATTAGAGTCCAGAAGCTGAAATGCTATCTAGGCCTGGAGGTAGCCAAACTCCAGAAGTGTCAGCCTTAAAACTTTAGTCCCAGAGTTTTCAGTGAGCTATAAATGTCTTGGCAATGTTAAGCTGCTCTGTGCCTTGTTTGCACTTCAGTATCAGTTCCTTTATCTGGGAAGACTTAAGTCCCCTTACAAGATTGATACAGAGCCCACATAGCCTGCTCAAGTTCACAGCAAAAAAGCACTGCTCCCCACACTATCTGTTATAATCAGAGCAGCAGCATAGCCAAAGATCAATCACACATCCCTTGGCATGAATGGCCTGGCAGCTAGGAGTACCCCTCAGCAAAGGAGAGTCAGGTTCAACCCATCTTTGGGGAGGATCCCAAACAATCTCTCACACCCAAGCAGTGTTGTCACCACCAAGACACAGTAGGATTTGGATGGGGACTCTCTCCTAACAACATCATGCCGCTATGCAAGGAAGGGGAAAAAGATGGGAAAATATTTACTGAGCGAAAAAGAAGATTATGTCTTTAGTCTAATACCAAAGGTATCAGATGTCAAAGGGATACAGAGCTTTAAGTTCCAACTGAAAAAGTGTTCACAGCTCTGAGGTAGACATCTAATGCTAGAGAAGTACAAGATTTCAAACATATCTGCATGCACCACATTTGTGACTGGCAATTTCCTGATCCATCTACTTTACTGTTCTGGACTTCATTCTCATGTACCTCTCTCTGTGATCCCTATGTGAGGAGCCCAGTTACGCAATAGTTTTGTGTTTCATTCCAGTGACCTAAAAATAAAGTATTGCAACACTTGGCTTTAAATGCCTGTAAGTTAAATAGCTTTTCTATTAAACACTGGTTATTTGATTTAAGAGTGTGGTTTGTTTATTTGTTCAGCAAGTATAAAGTTTTCGTGACAAAGCTGCAGCAGAACTAAAAGGAGGACAAAACAAGTTTGGGATGCCAAACTGAACTGTAATCACAACAGTAATTTATAATCTCAGTAAGCGCAGTCCAGAGCAGGGAAGAGGAAAATAAAGGCTGCCCTTTTTACCTGTTGTTTTCTTATAATATCTGGAACTCAAAGATGTGCTGACCTCTATAAAACTCTAATCTAAAAATCAAGCTTGGAAAGTAAAACATTTAAGGTAGTAAAAAGGCAACATATTTCACCTGCCAGTTTGCTTCTGTCTTCCCCTGCGACCACAACAATCCAGTCCCTCTGAATTGTGATCGCTGTGGCAGTGCTGGCCAAATTGGCAATATTTGCTATTGTGATAACCAGGATATAGCACATCGTCTAGAAAAACGGGGGGAAAGAGTTACACCATGAGAAACTGATGAAGGGAGATCTCCACTCCTACCCTGCACGACCAGAAAATATACTTTTACATTTTAATCCATACATTTTTAGTGTTATTCTCCAGATAAAACGGGACCAAGTCCACTTTACAATTCCTGACAGAAAACAATCATTTCTGTTTACCCAACTAGCTCAAAGTTTCATTTGCCAGTTTTAGCTCACAAGAATGTCTAAACAGACTAGAGAGAAAAACAAAAATTCATCCATCTTTCACGCTCCTCCAAGTTTCTTTGTAAGTTAATTCCTTATTAACAAGATCAAGCACTCACAAGAAGCCATCCATGGTACAAGGTCAAAAGCTGTGTCTTAAACAAGAAGATAGTCATCAGGATAATACCACACAGGATGACAGATGCATTCTGTACAACCAATGATGTCTGGGCCACTGTTTTAAATCAAAACAGAGAGCAACAGTTAGGAACATAAGAATGAGCTAACTACAAGCTTAAGGAAGTTAAAATTAAGGAACATGCAGATTCTTTAAGTATTTTTATTTTCCTATTCTTCCCCCAAAATATGTGGTAAAACTATACTTCATATAAGATTTTGAATCTTCCATTGCCTTAGAGAAACAAATTAATGTCTGATGTAACTTTGTAACTCTAATAATTCATAGCTCTTACTTTACAGTCCAAGTAGGACTTCTCAACCCAAAACCAAACTGTACCTGTTTAAATGCCAACACTATTTTTACAGGGGTGAAAACAAGACTTAGCTCAAGTCTCTCAAATTTACCTTCAGCATACCATGGAAGCGATGCTACTTTAAGCTATTAGAAAGTAAATACATGCAAGAAGAACCTGACACCACATTATTTATAAAACAGACTAGAGCATACATATTTAAAATACATATAATGGAAATGCAGTGCATGTTTACACTTAGGCAGATATTTGTTATCCAGGCAGAAGGCAACAAATAATGTGAGATGTTAGTATTTGACTGTAAAGAACTTGGTCTGTAGTCCTTAAAAATTACATGCTTTTTTAGCTTTTGCATTTCTGCAAGTCTCTACATATTGTACAGGTTTAGCCTGAGTAGTGGACATATTGTGACATAAAACTGTTTTCCTCCTGTCTTTGACACTATCTTTGTATAATCATTACCACTCTGAAACGCTATCCCTTCTTAACAAAACTGAGCAAGCCCCGTGCTCGCATTTGACTTGAGGAGTTAACTCTAACAGCTTTATCTTTTTACATTAATTTGATCCATCTTTAAGTAAATAACCTGCTCTAGGCATCTAACCTTTGAGCCTGGAGTTCTTGTCCACCCAGTCTCCAATAATGGCTCCCAGGAGAAGAACTGATCCCGCCACAACCAGTCCATAGACTGCCGTCAGGAGTAAGCTGTTTCCATACAGTTCAACCAGGAACACAGACACAGCAAAATGCCACATACGATCTCCCTTTAAGAGTAACAGAGAGCACATACACATTACTATTTGCACTTTGCAACCACACAAGTTGACTATTTTACTAATGCCCTGACAAAAGTCCGTATTAAAAAAAAATGGTTTGTTACACATGAAGGGGTGGGGCATGGGGGGGTGTTGTTTGGGGGTTGGGTTTTTTTGAGGGGTGGGGAGGTGGGGTATTTAATTTTGGGGGTTGGGGTGGTTTTTTTTTTTGATTACTACATCCTGTCACTACTGATTTTATCCCAGTATCACTAAGATCATCTGCCCTAATCAAGTCCAGCATTACAGCTTGTAATACCACATCAAAAATCCCAGATATTTTCTATTACAATATTACAGGACAAAGTCTGTTACCAGCCACATCTGACAAGCCTCAGAAAGCTTACATAGATTCTCCAGCACAGATCAAATATTAGCAGATTTATTGATTACCAATACTAGTAAAATAACTTTTCAATACAATGATTTGCTCTTACACAACCAAAGCTTAAATGCTGCTTTAAAACACAAGAGCCAGTCAAGTCAAAGCAAGTCATAATGCAATTCGGGATAGACATGGGTAAATCAAGGAAGGTGTTGTCCTAAATGTTAACTGAAGTTCCTGAAGCCAATGGGCTTAAGCTCTTTTTAACAAGATTAAGCTTTGGCATATTACTAGGAGGTAGAATATGAGAGCTAGTTCAACCTATTTAGCCTATTGCTAGTTTAACCTACTGCTTAGAATACAAAATTTTTGTGTCCCAGTACCACTTACTACAGGTAGAAAAAGAAGCCCAAAATGCTAAACATGTCCAAGTGAAGTAGTCTTCATATTACTCAAAATATTTTTAGGTTTGCTATCAAACAGACCTGTGGCTTGCTCATTAGCAATACATCAAGGTTTTTCTGTTGTCACATGATAGGAGTCATATCTCACTTTATTTTTAAACACATCGCAAGAAATGCACTACAGAAAATGCTTTATGTGATCAATAACAAAGCAGATGAATAGAAGCCATTCATACTATTCTGGGCGCACTGTTTAATAAGGGTCCCTGATGTTAGTCTGTTAAAAACCAAACATGAAACTGTTTTATTCTGCTGCCTTATCTTAAATAAGCGATTGCTATGTGATACAGCAAATAGTACAAATTTCTATGGACCTCAAATATTCTAAAGGAGGTGCAACATAAAAGCACATTCAAAAAGCAAAATCTGCCAAATCTAGCATAGCATATAACACAGCAATCAAGAGATACATAAGAAGCATGCTATTTGGAGGGTCACAGTAACTGCAGTTTGATTAAAGTCTTCAGTGTAGCACAGATGCACAAAAATAATTTGCCTTTTATTGTTACTGAAGTTCTCTGAAGGAGATTTCTTCAAACATGGTAATATGAACACATTCATACTTTTTTCCTTAACCACAGGCAGAAAAATAATTACATCCCAACCACGTGGGAACAAAATTGCACTGTTCAAGGAAAAACTCTGGGTATTTTGTGTTTTCCAACTAAAACCAATGAAAAAACACAGATACAAGCACACCCAGCTTAGATGCGCCCTCTTGTATGTAATAAACCCATTTTCACTCTCCACAGACATCTAAAGTCTTCTGTAAAATATGCTCCACTTTTTTCCATAATTAGTAGACATATATAGAAAGTATTCCAGCAATGAAAACACAGAGATATAATTTGCCAAGTCTAGCATTCACTTAAACTTAATATGACCTGAGGTACCTCTTCACTGAATTTCACTTAAAATACATGCAGGGGGATTAACTAAGTTTTAAGTAGCCTGGGTAACTGTTAGTTAAGCTAGAAAAATAAGCCAAAAAGAGTACCTTCACCTTAAAATTTCAGAACAGAAATTTGGGGTATTTTTCTTTATGCAGAGATGTTTCAGTAACTGAATTCTGACAAGATGAAAAAAGCATTTTTTAAAAAAATAGAAGTATGTGAATATCAGTGGCATCCACTACTGTCAGAGTGAAAAAGGAAGCTTCCTTTGACTTCAGCGAGATCATGATTTTGTTATACAATTCATTTAAGGAGCCTGTGAACTCTGTTCACCCTTATCCAACACTTCACCCAGAGTATTTCAATCAGGCCAGTCCCACATGGTTAAGTTTAGGGATAACTAAAGCTGTCCCAATCCAGAAGCATAAGTTTCTTTAAAGAGTTAAAAACCATAAAGAGCAAAGACAAATTAATGTCACAAAACAACAATATGAGTGAATTACAGGGGTTTGAAGCAGGTAGGTCATTTCAAGCTATGAGGTACTGAAATTTAAACAGTAAATATTGCCTTCAGAAATGGGCAAAGCCTTGATCATATATACTTAACCCCACTTTAAAACGTCTCAAACTGTGTATATTTCAACTCTCTTAAATAAGTACAGCTGTTTAGACTCACCATCCTTTTAAAGATGGTTCTTGCTCTTCTGTCGTTATAATTATCCTTATAATCAGACTGAATATACACAGTCCTATCTCAGAACTGAAGCCCACAAGTTAAGCAGTAGCCAGGCTACTACCTACTGACAGGCCTCCAGAAGCCTGAGTGGCACAGACAAGGCTGCAAAGTTGCAACTGACCTCCTGGCAAGCATTAGGCCTGGCACCAACAAGGTGAACCCAGTTTCGTTCTGTTCTTTTTTTACTGCTCAGTAATAGACAGCAATGAATTAAAGACAAAGGCAATAGCATAAGGTCTGAGACTCCAGTTCAGCAGCACAGTCCAGCCTACTAAGACCACCGAGGTCAAGCACACATTCAAATGCTTTACTGAACAAGAGCCTAAGACATAGTCTAGACGTTGTTCAAACCTGAACATTTGTGGACATGCGACACGTTTAATCATTTACAGCTTCTCTCTGTATTTGGGAATGGCTTAGTAACACAGAAACCAAATTAGTTCTCTTGATTACAGCAAAACCACATTTCCATCAGGTTTTGTGTTGTAGACATACCCATTTCAGAACAGAGATTGTATATTACTTTGAGTTCTGAAGATTAAAATGCTTGTTCATTGCCCCTGTTAGCAAAAACGTTCAGATTCCGAGAACGCTAAAGCTTAGAAGGTATAAAACATGCAGTCCAGCACTCAGTTGTATCAAAATAAGCTAGATTTCTATTGTTTCAGCAGGTTTGGTTGGCTTTTTTTTTGAGTGAAGATTTTCAGTACAACAGAAGACACTGGAAAAAGGAATATACCATTAATACTGCTGAACACCTGCATAGACATCTTGCAGTCTAATTGGTTTGTTATGGTGTGCAACATAGCTTTCAAACTCTGCTTTGTCACCTTTGCTCATGTACTCTGAGAGCATTCCCACCGCCAAGCTTTGAAGCACTTGTCAGGGAGGAGTGAGCAGGGTTGGCCAAATTGCCAGTTAGGTACTTTGTGGGCATTGCTGACAAAAACTGTTGCAGGTAACAACCCTGGCCTCTGAAAAGCAGTGAATGAAACATACACATCACCACCCAGCTCCCTCAGTAATATTAATAATTGCTAAAATATTGCACTTGTTTAAACAAGTGTTTGATACCACTCCAAGCCTTCTTCCACTAACAGAAACATCAGTATGACCTTTCAGGCTAGTAAAAGCGAGGAGCTGCCAGAGTTAGGCATGCAATGTTGTAACTGTATATCAGCCATTTGTTCAGTGCTATCCAAAGCGCACATTAAAGCAGTCCAAACTCAGGACTAAAGAGAAAACATGGAATATCAGAGAGTAAACTTTTCCCTTCTTTTTGAACCAAGCCATTGGATGGAGGCTTAAGGCTGTGTTATAAGACACACATATTCTTAATTTTATCATACAGACTGTCTCTTTTTAGTGCATACTTAAGTACCTTTCAAGTGAGTAAAAACTGGCGTAGTGTTACTTTACTACAGAAGGAAAGCATTTCAGAAAGCAAATATCTTGCCAAAAAAAAAAAAGAGACATCTCCTGTCACTCTCAAAAAGGTTTGCTAAGAAGCAGCAGTAATGGGTCCATTGTAAACAGCGAGTATTTCCCAGCAGTAACTCTAGCAAATATACAAGTCCTTCCAGTACATGTTGCAATGGACTGGCTTTCATTCTGCAGTGGGCTACACTTCATTCCTTTCACTCAGAGCTTACTCTATTAGGAGTCTCGCTGGTTCTGTAGGAACTTAAAAGCGTAAGAAGGTACAGAACCAGGCCCAGAGGAAATCAAGTCTTGTATTACTCTGCACCACTGAAAACTGAATCTACCGCAACATAAGACCATGAAGACTTAACAGCAAGGTGCTGTAACGACACATCTCTCTGTGGTGGTGTGTTGTTTTGTGAAGATTGGAAAGTACCAATAGCGTTTACGTAAGTCACAGCTAGATTAATAAATTCCTACTTTTACCAGTTCAATATTTTACTTACCCAAGTGGACAGTGCATGCCCAAGATAAAGAAGAAACTTTGCAGACGTAAAATAGGCAGCCACGGACCCTAAACGAGAAATAAGAAACAAATGCTGAAGGAGGCCCGGGCACATCCACCACGCTTCGGTACACGCCGGGCACTACTCGCTGCCGTGGAGGAACCCGACATCGTTCTCGGAGGGGAGCCTCCACGGGGACGCGCCCCCCACCCGCGGGCAGCACCGCGCAGCGGCCTCGGCGGGGCCTCTCGCCCCCCGCCCCGGCCACCGAGCGAGAGGCGGCTCGGCCGCCGCCGCCGCCCACTGACCGCAGGGGTGCTGCTCGCCCGCCGGCTCCGCTCCCCGCGCCATGCCGGCCCGCTCAGCCGCTGCCACAGCCCGGTGCCCAGAGGAGGCGGGGGACTCGCGGCTTCGCTCCGTGTTGCCTTCCCCGACTTAGCTAGCACTGTAGCTGAAGTCGGAAAGCCTTAGCCTTATGCGCCGCGGGCGGCCGGGTCGCTCCGCCGCGGAAGGGCCGAGCGCCCTGCGACGCCCGGCTCGGTCTGCGGGGCGGCGGCGGCGGCCGGGGGCGCGGAGGCTTCGGGCCGGGCGCTGCGCCGCGCACCGCCCTTTGAGCGCGGCTGCGGGGTCCCGCCCCGCCCCGCACGGCCCGGGGGCGGCCCCGGGGGCGGCCCCGGCGGCGGCCCCGGCACGGCCCCGCCCCGACCGGGACAGCCCAGAGCGGCGCCCGCCGCGCCGGGGCCGGGGCCGGGGCCGGGGCCGGGGCCGGGCTCCCTGCGGCAGCCGGGTGCTGGACCCCGAGCGGCCGCGGGATGCGCACAACGCCCTCCCCGTGTCGTGGGCCACAAGCGTTCTCCCTTTGGTTTGGCTCTCGTCTGTTGCTGCCTTCTGACCTTTTAAAAAATGTGGAATTCTTCAATATTCAAATACATGGAGAAGCCGGGGTTGTAGGATAAGCACCGAACATGACAAGGCTAGGGCTGAAACGCCGGCACACGGCAGTGCTCCCAGCTCACGGCTTTCAAAAAAAAAAAAAAAACAAAACCCAAAACAAGGTACCAAAACTGAAGCTATTGAAGCCTCCGGTCCTAATGAAGATGGCGCAGAACTCGCTCACTTGATGCTGGCTCAGCCTGCCTGCTTCAGAGGAAGTATCCCAGCTCTTACCATAAGTACATTGTTTTTGCAACCTGTGTGACTTATTTTTGGGATTGACCACCAACAAAAACTGCATTTTTATAGAACTTAAAACGTGGTCAAAATGTACAATAGGCTAGGTTTTTCAGGACACTATGAAAATAAGAAGTACGTGCCCTTGTGCTTCAGAAAACATCATGATTGCTCTTGGTTGCCAGGGCTGAGATAATTTTTTCAATGGGTAATACTGCAAAGTTCCCTCCTCTATGTCTAAAATTGCTTTTGGTTTGGGTTGTGTTTTTCCTCTGAGTATATAGGCCACCCCAGAAGCAAATGCCTGACGTAATAGACCAGTAATCTATTCTGGTTTTGCCGCTCCTGTGATCTTGTTCAAAGTATTTCTTGTATTAATTAGATGACTTTCTATGCATGAATCATGGTTTATCCTTTGCATAAAGGGATCTATACCTTGGGAAAAGTAATACAGAAATAAAAATTCATATAAACACAGGAAGCCAAAAATTACTGTTTTAATGGGATCGGTTATCCTAGGTGAGTTAAGTGGGGTTTTTTATGGTGTGTTCCTTACAAAACACACAAAGTCTTTCTTCAGATTGGCATCAAAGGTAGAGGAAATTTTCTTAATGGCTCATCTTACAACGCCTTACTGCTTAAACTGTATTCTTTAGTAACAGGTAAAAAGAGAATTATTTTTCCTAAAACTTAACATTTTTAATATTATTAGCCCATATTAAATAAATAACCTACAGTATATCAAAATCAACTGGTAACTTAGTTGGTTTTAAGTCTATTAACTACCAGTGCTTGCACCTTTACTGACAATTTCCGTGTATTCCACAAGCAGATGCACTGAATTAACTCAGGTTTCTTCTGAGGTAAGGCTTTGATGAGTGCCTAAGTTACTCGTATCTGAGGCAGTCAGGTGACGCATGATCTCGAGGAGCGCTGCGAGACGCCTGTAGTGCTCCATACGGCCCAGCATCTTTGACCTGCATCTTTTCCACCTATCCCTGGTGGCACTTCCGGCCACTGTTACAGTTTGGTTACCAGACCAGCTGGATCCGGGGTCTGCCCGAGTCCGTCAGGTACTGTACATAACACAGCAGCAGCAGGACCGGATCCTAAAGAGATTTACTCACCGTACATAGGAACACTTATGAGAAAAGCACTGCTGGTTAGACCTTTTTTTTTGTTACTAGAGAACAACTTGGATGAATTATAGCTTAAATAACTATTTCTGATGGAATGCTTGCAGTACTTTACAGATGTGCCTTGGACTATAGAGCTGAAATCCTCCTTCTCATTATTTTTTCCTACGGGGCAACGAGTCTTTTTTGTGATATATAAGGCGTGAGAAAAGGGCAAGAAAACATACCTACCATCCTTTGAAATTTAAAAAGCAATAGTTCCCGTATCAATCTGAGATTCCTCAGACCGAAGTATGTATAGTCTGTCCAGTGCACGCACAGTGAATCCAATGTGTCCACAAAGTACTGAATTTATGGGATGTCAGTGGAAGATTGTATTGTATGCAGTGTAGAGCTGATCTGCACACAATAAAGTCAGCCTGTCCAGAGCGCACAATGTATGACGCAAACGATTTGCACGGTGCAAATAAACCATGCAGTTCAACATACCAGAGACACTGTACATGTGATGCACAGTCAGCCTGCACCAACAGGTATGGTAGGTACCATCCAGAATTTGTTATATCTGAAGGCAGTAACAGCACCTTTCCTAACTATTTGCCTGCTGCATGTCCAGAGGTCCTGGACATCCAGCTGAAAGGTCATAGTTGATTTAGGAAGCATCTGTTTACTTCCAAAAGCAGTGGAGTTGGCAGGTAGGGGAAATCCATATTTGTTCTCCTGAATTTGCCACCATTTTGCTGCATGATCTTTCTCCAGATGCTTATTAAAATAAATCTGTGCTCAGGTTTCTTTCCCTCTCAAACAGGGAATAACAGAACATTCCTTACAAGACCAGCGTTAAATCTAATACAGTAGCTTGAGCACTTTAATTTTTACACCTAAAATGCTGCTAAAGAAGTCCCAAATATTCTTACTAATACTCCAGTAAATCCAAATTTTATGAGATTGCTTTGTGAAGCCCTTGTGAATATTCTTAAAGGGGCAGCTCCTGTTTCAGGTTGGCTGGCTCACCAGAGTCTTTTCACCACAATATTTACAGATTTCAGATGCATTTAGGGAGTTGTTTAATAGCAGTAAGCTGTATGAGAGGAGTTACCAGTTTTACTTGGTATAGGCCAGACTCAGCAGTTTTATAGCAATGATTTACATAATGGGCGAGCATACCAGCTGTGGATTTGAGCCCAGGTCTGACTAATTGTCACTGGCAGTGTGGAAGCAGAGACAAAAAAAATGGGATTTTGGAGACACAGGATCCTTCTTTTGCCTGAACACAGGTGCCAAAAGATGTCTTTAGATCCAGAAAGTCTGCTTCCGTATCAATGTTTAGGTTTGCAAATAAGTTTTCAGAAGCAATAGTTTCAATGGGATTTGCATCTTCCTTTACAACAAGGGCAACCAGTATGTGCAAGAAGCCCTGAATTATGGCAGCAACTGTTGACCAAAACAGTAAGCCAACCTTGCTAGGCAGATAATCCCTGCTTTCCACCACCACTCTGTAGAATATACACATTTGTGGGCAACCCTATAGCCTCTTCTATTGCAAGGCCAGCCAGCCCTCGCCTCCTACGTAATGACTTGATGTCTCTTGTCTTACCTGCATCTGTGCTTTTCCTATGGGAGGGCTTAATAACTCCTTTTATTACTACTTTTCTAGATTATTAAATAGCACAGTTTATCTTTGTTTTGTTTCTTTTTTTCGTGTGAGGAAAACCCTTTCGGAATTTATATTTACTGCTATTGTTGCTGTCAAAAGGCATTTTACTCTTAATAGAAATATCTATATTTCTTTACAGCCTGTCACTGGAGATGCACAGGAATTAATGAAACATGTATTTATGTTCTAGTCTTCCTAGCCAAAGTTTTTCAGTGGGTAAATTCCTTAAGCTTTATTAAAAATATATGATTAATGTCATCTCTCCAGTTATTTGAGTGAAGAAATGTAACCACTGGATTATTTATTAGGATTTGTAAGTTTCATATTAAAATCTAAAAACAATTTCATTCAAAAGACAGAAACATTCTTCAAAATGTTTCTAATGAGAGAGCTGCCTATAAATGAAAAAAGTTATAACATTTAACTTTTCTGGCAACAAGAGCAACAATTCAACTACAAGATGTAAACAACTGAAAATGTTTTAATTATTGGTAAGCGCATAACTATGATGCAAAGAATACCCAAAGATACACTTCCAGGAAAGACATGTTTTGAAAAATAAGAGAGGATATATTTTGGCTTTAAACAACTGCCCACATCAGTGGCAGGTTCTGTAAGCACCGTGCTTGTAATAGACCTTCTGAATCTAGAGCAATAGCAATTTTACAAAATAATACCCACAAATGTCATCCTGGTTTAACCAAAGAGGTGTGAATAATAGTGAGAGACCTCATGTAAGCTCAGATCTTACACTCAGCTGAGAGGTTTTATGAAGTTTAATTATCATGATGTTACCATTCTTCATTAAGATGCCCCTCTTTGTGTGCGAACTGGTATTTTACTCATTCAGCTCACATGAGGCCTAGCAAAACTGGAAAGAATATATATATATAATCTGCTGTCTTTTGAAGGGTGAAGAATAGAAGCATTTACTGAACTGACCCCTGCTATGACTTTGGCACGGAAAGCTGTGGCTCTGTTGCTCGTAACCCCACGCATTGAACTATCAGAACTGCCATCTCCACATCAGCTGGCACTTGGAAGTCAGAGTTTGCAATGGTCTTGCACAGGGAAACAGGCAGAGATTGGGTGGAAAAAAAGTCTCCCATTTTTTTTGAGGATTCCTGCTTCCTTTCAGGAAAGATGCTTTTTACTCCAAAACTGTTCATTTCACTTACTTGTAAGTAATCTGAATATCTATACATACGAATCCTCATTATGTAAATGTCCACTCCCTCCCACTGTCTCTAAGATTCAGTGTTATGCTCCTATTGGGTTGGTTTCTCTTGAACTTCAAAGTGACAGCTCCTGTCTCTCAGGGCTAGATGACACAGTCATTTTAACCTGAAACAATCATCATTTTCACTATCAGAGCTAGACGCCTGTGACAAACTTGTAGGAGAACCACCCAGAAGCTCTAGAAAATTCAGAATTCAGAGGTTTATTTAGAGAGGCTACAACTATCTAGCTTACACAACACTCCAGCTCAGGGGGCTGAACCAGCTTTGTGCTCATGTGCCCAGACTAAGATGTCTGTAATTGAAAAGTGATGGCCTAACTAGCAAGCAACACATCTTGCTTCGAGTCCTACATTATGTGTGACAACTTGTTTCAATACAAGAGACTCCTTCTGTCAGATCTTTCTCAGTCATAAGAAAAACCTGTACCAAAAACACAGATAAGGAAAGCATCTTGTAGCAAATGAGAAAAAAAAAAGTAATTAAAAGAAAGGAAAAACACCACATCTACTAGGAACAAGTGGATGTTTCACACCCAAATGTCAACAGTAGCATTTGTGGAAACTTCGCATATCATACTGAACATTCGTTCTCCAGAGTGGGAATTATTGACTTGAATTGGAACACTGTGTGTTGAGGAAGAGACTGAAATGAGTCTGGAGGGTAAGATAATGGCCTATCTGCAATTTAAGCTCATTTTGTTTAGTTTTCTTCATTAGAACTTGCTGCAGTTTGTCTCCTACAGGGTGTCATTGTTCTGTTACTGAACAATACAGCAATGCTTAACAAAAAATATTTTGTTTCCTGTCTGTATTTTAGTATGCAATATGAAAACACTGGGATTTGTTATTTTCCCTACAGCCTTCTAATACCTATGAATTTTGCCTTTATTTCTTAATTCAATGTTCAGGGATTTTGATACATGCAATAAAATCAAATGTGAAAGCCACTCAGACAGTATTTGTAGCCCTTATAAAAGAAACCCTTTTATAAGTAGAAGGCTTTCTTCTCATGAACAACTCCTGTTGATGATTATGGTTGACCTCTTTAAGACAGATTTTGACATCCCTGTTCAATTTTCTGCAATATTTTATTCTGATTCTATGCCAAGAAAACACTTAAAAGCATATTTTTATCTTCAGGTACATGTTTAGTTTCTGCTGATTTCAATGAAATGCAAAAAAAAAAATAAATCCTAGATTTAAGTCAGTGTTGAAAGTCTTTTTGGAATGGAAGTGAACCAGGGAATAAAAGCTTCTTTTGACCTGCCGTTAGTCTGAACTGCACAATCTGTAGTATCAGTGATCCCACAGCAGGAAGAGGGAAATCCCTTAGAAAGGCTTCAGTTGCACTATCAATTTCTGTTTCTGGGTGTCTCCCAGAACAGTTTTTATAAAAACATGTTTGTCTTTGGAGACCAATATTCACTTATGTTCAAATTAGCCACAACTTTAAAGTAATTTTTTGGAAGACAAAGCATAAGGTGCAAGAATTACTTAGAATTGCAAGACTAAATATGTCAGCAAATAAAATAATTAATTTGAACTGTCCTGCAGTTATACAAATAACATCCACCTCAACAGCGATCAGTTTTATAGGTGAATGAATATGGGTGGAGCCCTTTGCCCATATACAGCACCCTATGTGAACACGACTCTGCACCGGGGCATGAGACTTAGCCAAATACATCTTTAGCAAAACCTGCATAGATGATTCTGGCATGCATTTATACGTACGAGAAAAACCTTGTAGCACCATCTGACTGTACTCGATGTTAAACAGTGATTAACTAAGTTGTCATATCTTATTAAGAATTAATAAGCCAGTCTTCTCCCCTTTTGCAATATCATTAATATAATCCTTTGGTGTTAGCGCTGTATTGATTATTCATAATAACCCATCTAATTAACCATCATTCTACAATTACTTAGCTTTCAATTCTCATAAATTCCAGTCTTAGCTTTCAAAGAGTAGTTTACCCATCAGACTCAACCTGATATGTTCTTGTCACTGATGGTATATGACTTCACTAACACTAGCAAGCATCAACTATTGTTTCAG
This sequence comes from Phalacrocorax carbo, assembly GCF_963921805.1. NCBI lineage: Eukaryota > Metazoa > Chordata > Aves > Suliformes > Phalacrocoracidae > Phalacrocorax > Phalacrocorax carbo. Next base: position 35,759,600 of record NC_087517.1, on the reverse strand, counting down.
TCAGATGAAGCTGTTCCGATAGAAAGCTTTGTCCTTCTTCAGGCTTCTTTCTTAAAAGGTGTTTAGCATTAGTAAGTAATTGAAAAATTAAAAATAAAACCTGAAAATATGTTTGCTTTAAAATGTCTTTTATAGTGGCTCTAACAAGAGCATTCATATTAATAACATTATGTAAATTTTCAAATTTATCCAAACGGAAAGTTAAATTAATACCAAGGGAAGCACTTCATCTCTGTTCCATTAATGACACACGTGGCCTGTATCACGTTACAGAGATACCGCGGGGGAGACCCCCCCCAATATCCAAAATGGTACGTGGGATCTGTTGGCACCCAAGTATTTATGTAGCTGTGCTCAGTGACAAGATACAAACCGCTCTGTCTCAAGATGTTTTTCACAGAGATAGTCTTTGGCCACAATGGTGGTCTTAGCCCTCAGTTTCGGCTTTGTGCAAGCACTGCTCTATCAGAGCTGAAGATGTGGCTTACAGTATTTGCAGAGCTCTTGGTTTTCAGTATCTTAAGCACAAATCTACTCATTAGCTTAGATCAAGCTAACAAGAAAACACAAATATGACTGATAGCTTGCTGTTATCTTGCTATAATACTTCTCCACCCTATTATTATGGCTAGCACTCCCAAATGGATGGAATGACCTGTTGCCATAGCCCAGATAGCTGGCTAAAGTACAATTTTTCATAGAACATTCATGCTCAGTGGCCCAAACTGTGATATATTTAAATAATTATAGGAATCAAGTCTCAATATAAGTGCCCACTGAAAATTTGAAAAACAAGTGTTGTCAACATTTCAACAAAAAGTTTATCAGAAGCAAATGCAAAGTTACACACCTGGGGTGGAATAACGCCATTCAGCAATACAGGCTAGGGGACAACTGTATAGGAAGCAGCTTTGAAGAAATGGATTGGGGAGGCTTGGAGGACAACAAGTTGAGCATGCATCGGTTGAACATGAAGCACCGTGTTCTTGCACCATAGTAGGCCAACTGCATCCTGAACTTTTTAAAAAAAGTGTAGTCGGCAGGCCCAGGGAATTGTTCCTTTCCCCCATTTGGCACCTGTGAGACTCCATCTAGAGTACTGTGACCAATTTTTGATTCCTCTGGACAAGACAGACATTGACATATTGGAGTGCCTTCAGCAAAGGGCCACTAAGATGGTCAGGGGGCTGGAGCACACCACATAAGAAGAGAGGCTCAGGGAGCAGGGCTCATTCACACTAGAGAAGAGGAGGCTCAGGGGACATCTTAATACTGTCAGAGGATACAGAGAGGATGGAGCCAGACTCTTCTCAGAGGTACACAGTAATAGGACAAGAGACAATAAACACAAGTTTGAACATGAAAAACTACAACAGCTACAAGGAAATTTTTTTTACCATAAAGGTGGTCAAATACTGGAATAGATTACTCAGAAAGGCTGGGGAATTCCCACCCGGGGGGTGTCCAATACACAACTGGACAAGTCCCTGAGTAGCATGCTCTGGGACCTACTTTGAACAGGGCATTGGACTAGATGACCTTCCAAGGTCCCTTCCAACCTAAATTATTCTATGATCATGGAAACTGTATCACCTTCAGCGCTCATTTTCTCAAACTGCAGGCTGTGGACCTCTTTTTTGGGGTAACTGCAATTAAATCCCATTACAGATCCACCAAGCACAGTCATGTGCTTGTATGTGAAGAAGTATGTGAAGTAAGTATGTGAAGAAGAAATGGTCAAAACCTGATCCCATTTGTTTGAAAGGGCAATGCGGATTTGAATATGGGGATGGGTTGTAAACTAGATATTACAGCAGAACTGCTCATGAAAAGTAAGTCTGTCTCAGTGCTCATGAGTCAATTAAATTTAAATCAAGGTTAAATTAATAAAATAAACACCATCAGATCTTTAAGATTTTGCACACCAGGCGATCAAACATTAATAAATTAAGAGAACTGATAGGGAAATTTAGCAACATCGTGGGGGTCCTGGTCATATGAAGCCTGGCATGTGAGTCAAGGGTAAGGTAGCAAGAATCTTTTCCTGCCACATCAGTGTCAGGAAAAAGAGCAAATAGTTTCAAAGAACTTCAAACAACTATGAGAAGAAAAAAATCTAACAAAATCTGTATATTATTGGTACTGAAAACAACAGCTGTATATCAGCTATATCCTTAAACTACACTGCATGGGTACAGTCATGGAAAAAGTAAAACAACAGCAAGACCAATGGATTTCAAATTGTGTCTTAATACAGCATAATGGGGTTTTTTTCTGACCTCAATTGGGGCTAAGGCAGGGCTCTTGCTTCACTGCAAAAGAGATTAACTTAAGTTGCTTTTCAAGGTAAATTTCAAGTAAGTAGCCTTTTAAATCTATGGGCTGCTCACTAATTATGTCTTCAGTCCTATAAAAACACATAATTGCCCGTTACTATATTCAGTAGAAATAGTCAAGTATTTATTACGCACGTGCTTCCAAGTGTTTTCAGGATGAGAGTCCATGCCAAAGTCAATTAAGTACAGGACCCCAAAATGGTTAGGAAATTATATAGGATAAACAGGCAGAGGATGTTTCTTAAGTGAAGGTGCAATTCTGGATGTCAGACATAGTCAGGAGCATTGTTGTGATGTACTTAACCTTGCGAACAAACAGAAGAGTAGTTGTAACATATAATTATTAAAGAAAACACTGGCACAATTAAACCTCTAACTAATGCCTATTTACACAATATTCACATCCATCCTGAGGAGTACAGGTTTTTCATTTGTGAATTCCTTTCTTCTGTAGTCTTTCTGTTTTGACCACATTCTTATTGTCGGCAATCGATTTCGTACCACCCATTGCAAAACAAGTATTTTGTTTATGCTGTTGTGCATAACGAGTTTCAAAATGGTGATTAATTTAGCTAAAAAAATGCACAGTGACTACATGTTATGTAGGGCCAAAAGAAGCTGCCTAAACATAGGCATCTAGTTTGAGAGACCCCTGTGTATCTGAAACACCCAAACGGCAAATACAACACAGGTCTTATAAGAGACCTGTGCTCCTCTGGTATATTAACGGGGTGGCAGACAAGATACTCCCTGTCATCTCAGATAATAATAGATGTCTAAATTTAGAAAAACAGATCAAACTCTTACTCTCTAAAAACCTTACTGAGGATGTTGGAGACATGCTCAATCTTTAGGACAGCATGTGTTTATTAATACGGTAAGTTTTTGGTTTGTACGTTATCCTCAGAGTACTTTGCCAATATTTCTACGTTGATACTCGGCAGCATTTCTGCACTAGGTATTGCAGCTACACTGTGGAAGAACTGAGGTTCAGGGAGACTGAAAGCAACATTCCCGAATTTCTTCTTCACTCTTTGTTTCCAGCATTTTCCACTGGAAAAACCTAGAGCCAACCAATTGAAACACTGTCACTTAGTTGCAGTTTGGATAGTGTCAGTTTGGCCTCACATAACTTCCTCCAGGATGATTGCTTGAAGCCATCAGAACCCTTGGATGGGGAACTTGTTCTCATTGATTTTTAGAAGGCAGTCTGAAAGGAGAAAATGAGGGCTCTACAATACATGAGCTTGTGCTGTTTTAGTGAATAGCAGGTTGTAGAAGTATCTGAAGGAGCTACTCACTAGGAAGGTGAGAATCATTCCAAATTGTCCAGGGCAACATGCTTGTCTTCACAATTATTATTCCTTAGACAATTAAATACATGGAAATTGGCTTTGGGAATCACTGTTTGGAATAAAATGGTTCATTTTTTTAACATTTTGTATAGGTGCCTAGACTTAGAGATTTAGAGGAAGCCATCAAAAGAAGTTATTTCATTAACTAATTCAAGACATGAGATTCATTCTTGTAATTCAGCGTTGTTAGGTACAACCATTTAATTAGTAAAATTATATAACTATGCTCTGATATATCAAATTAACAACTACATTCAATTCAAGGTTTATTACTTTCTCTAAAATGCACAGGCCAAAGACAGAACCTAAGAGAATAAGAAGGCTGGGCATTTACCTAAGTAGGAAAGGATCGGGGAAGAAAGAAAATTCAAGAGTGGACCTGCCAAAGTGGACACGACCTGATCTCCAGTGGGGCCTGCAGGAAGTAGAAAGCAAATGGGAAGTAAGCAAGGGGGGTGGGGGGGGAGGGGGCAGGAAAAGGCCTTGACACACAGGAAGACAGGACTGAGAAAGAGACTAAATCGAGCAACTGACCAACAGGCTGGGTGCCAGGCACTTCTGGATTCTGATCTTAGATTCATTGCTGACTCACCTTGTGCCCACAAACAAATGACTCCACCTTTGTTTCAGTTTCTCATAAGCAGGGTGATATTTATCTACTAGTCTCATGGAACGTTGTAAAGATAATTAATAAATGTTTGGAAAGTACTTTGAAGATGAAAGACCAAGTTCACAGTAGTGCCTCGGAGGGCATCGAACTGAATTGCCCATGCCTTTTCAGCAAAAACAGCCTATACTTACAGAAAGCACACAAAAAGTACCAACACAGATTTGTTACTGCTGTCTACTCTCTCCTCTACCTATTTTCACTTATGATTACACTCTGTATTTAGCTAATGTTTAATTCAAGCAACACATATGTGTACAACTATTTATCAGCTAAAGTTAATCATGTGCCCAACCGATTGTCAGATTAGATACTAAGACTAAATGATGTGTAGAGGGCTGTCTTCTATCATATATCTATAGAAACATCTGATAAACACTTTTTCAAATATAAATAATAATAGCTGGTAAATTATAAAAAAGTGACAAATACATTTACCATTGGTCATCAGCCCTCTGAAGTTGGGACCTTTTTCAAGGTCTATTTTTGTGCCTTAGCATCCAAGTACACTGTTGATAGTGGGTGTTCATCAGAATTCTATATTATTAAAATATATTTTTTAAAAATCACCACAAACTATAGGATACATTTATTATTTTATCTAATGTCAAAAGCCTACTACATCTTAGGCAGCTTTGTGTTTATTTGGTCACAATCAGACCAGAAGCAGACTGGTATTCTGGGCTGGTAGAATTCTGGTTACTTACTTTTCCTAATGATTCCTCTACGCAAGGCTTAGGTCTTTCAGGAAGGCAAAACAGCCTTAGGTGTTAGGCCATTAGTGTCTTATGGGTGCCATAAGTCAACTGTAAATTCTATCCAACTTAATATGCCTGTCCTTTGTACGAGTCTGTCTAAAGTTTTGTATGTCAGGCTTTATATATGCAACTGTCTATGAAATCTCAACAACTTGACCTAATTTGCTGATGTTGAATACCAGAAGAAAGCTCAGTTGAGAAAGTTCACTGCCTTCCCTAAATAAAGTTTGTTTGTCAACTATTCAAACAAATTATTTAATAAATATTTTTGAACGATACAACACAGATTTGCTGTGTTTGGGTCAGGTACTGCCGCTGACTTCAGTAAATTATCATGATCTAATACAGTAATAGAAAAGACTGCTATTCAGTGTGAATTAGTACGTGAAATACCAGACATGCCATACTGATCAAGTGATCAGCCCACTTCTGCTTCTCCTGTACCTAATCAGTGAGGAAACCATTTTTTCAATCTAAGGAGAACAAGAAAATCTGCTGAAAGACCAAAATAGTATTAAATGCTGGGGGGGAAATAAATTTGCTTTTATCGCCTAATACAGTTTTAATTTTGGTCAACCCAGTGGAAAATAATTTATCATCTCTGCAAGGTAGGAAGCAGGGTTGTGCACTTTATTTGCCAAGCAAAAAGAAAATTGGGTTGTCCAGCCCATTTTCAAATGGAAACACAACCAAGCACACGCATAAATTTTGTAAAATAAGAGACAGCGAGTTGTAATTATTTAGCAAACAAAATAACAGCTAGTTTAAAAACAAACACAGGCTGTATCTCCAAACCATAGCACACAATCGCTATTTCTCAAGAACACCACATATAATATCACTTAACTTGAAAAGCCACAAAAAGCGACATTACCTCTAAATAGTCACATCTGAGTATGAAAGAAAAACAACATTATTTTTGTGGTTTGAGTGGCTTAACTGAAAATTGGATGGAACCACTGATAATTCACTGCTTGCTTTTTCCTTAGTGATACCAAAATGAAATGATATAGCAGCTTGCTAATCATGTGTGTGTGTCTCTGTCTCTTTGCCACTGATACAGGGTGCACCTATACTGCAGCCTCTTAACACCAGTCTAGTTATGGCAGCACTGAGTTGAGCAGAAGCTACATGGTCTGTCTAGGAGATGGGATATGTGCTCAGTTCGTCCATGTCAAGCTTTATGCTGCACACTTACTGGTACCAATACTGAACAAATACCACACATACTACTAACTCCAGGAAAAAAAATGTATCAATAGTGTATCGCATTTTCCTTTATGCTTTATCAGCAGCTTGATAGCTGTAGAGTGACAATCCACTGGTCAGAGTCTATTTTTGGTTCTATCACGGGTCTTTTGTGTGTTTCTAAACAAGTGTATATTTTGTCTTAGTTTCTTGTGCTATAAAGAGATTTTCTAACATCTTTTAAAATTTCTGGATGAATAGTGTCCTGCACAGTAAATGCAGAATGCTGTCACATCCAGTCACATCTAGTTTTACATCCTCCAATTTCCTTATCTATAGAATGAGGATTATTTTATGTGTTATAATTAACGGGTCACTTAAGAGGTTAAACTCATGAATGTCAGTTAAGTATTCTGAAAACTTGAAAACGGAAGCAGCATTCAAAGAATATTATTAGTTTCACCACGTGCATGTTACATAAAGCTTAACTCTACAGAGAGGCCAGGGAGCAGGAGACAAGGAACAATAATGTTATTGTGCCAAGAGTGATATTAGAACGATGACCGTTATAAGCTGATGATACTTTATCAACTGAATGGGACAACGGCCGACGCTTAGAACCTAGTAGTCTATTAGTTGTGACACTATAAATCAGAGAGATCATAAAAATGAGGTCAGATCTCTGGGCTAATTTTGTATGGCTATTTGTTGAGTACTGTTTGTATAGGGAAAAATGTGTAGTTCAGTTTACAGATCTACTGTACTAAAAAATGAGAAATTCAAAAGGGATGAAACTCAGCTGAGCTCCTTCCCAAGTGGTACCAGTCAGGTTCCTTTGTGGCAGGACACTGAGCACTTTCAAAAACCCCAGTGGAAAGCGGGCAGTTTGCAGGATTTACATGTCATGATTTGTTCTTTGGGAGGAAAAGAAACAGTTAACACCTAAAACATATGTTTACACACTGTCCACAGAACTGAGTGCTCCTCAGGGAACAAAGCAGTTGGACAAAGCTAAGTATTGGGGCTACCACTATATTTTTCCTCACCTACTTGGTTACTAGGGAGAAATATATATATCTATATATCTAGATGTTTGGGTAATTCGACCACCATTTTTTGTGTGTGTGTATATATATAAATATATAAATACAGCTAATAGCACTGGACTTGTCACACTGAAAACTATTGACCACCTAATACCCAGTGTGTCTAACCTTACTATAGTTCTCCCAAGGAAAGAAGATCCTTACCTAGTCAGTGAAGAAGTGCTGAAGTTCAGACAGACATTACCTTCCTTGAAGGCCTTCAGAGCCCTCTCACCACTGCATACCTTCCCAATGAGTTTGCCATGTGCTTTCTGATGTGAAACAGCTTTTTGGTGAGTAATCTGCACAAGAGTTGTGGGATAAATTACAGCCGTTACAGCAGTGGTTGCGCAGCAGTACAGCAAAGAATGTAGCTGCAGGAGCAAAGAATGCATCTATTGAATGGAGGGGACAAGAGGGGAAGCAGAATTACTAGAAGTAAAATCTGAAATCCAAGATGTCATTCATTTATTTTAGGTATTAAGAACAGCTGGAGTAGAAGAATGAAAGTGGCTTGACTGGCCAGTTCAAAAAAGTTTATTCTATCGTAAACTGTGATAAAAGCATGAAAGGCAGGAAAACAGGTTAATTGATCATACATAGTACTATTATCAGCATAAAAGAGGTAAGGAAATTAACTCCAGTAATTGAGCATGCAAAAGAAAATAACAAAAGGATCCCTGCAAATATAATGAATATGGTACACACTGTCCTTGTCCTCTCCTCTCTCCACTATAACTTCATGGAAGTTAAATGGAAATTCCATTGCACCCTTGGGGACAACTGATCAGTACAGTCTTTGTACTGGAGTCTGAGGCAGATCAGTGGATATGGGAAATGGGTTTTAGGTAGAATTCCATGCAGGTGCAGATCATCTAACAGAAGCAGGAGATGTGAGCATCGTCAATGGAAAGAAGGGCAATCAGTTAAAAGATGTTGCAGGTAAACATCAGGCCAGATTGTGGTGGGTTTTATTGGCCTTGTGAGATGCTAGACACCTTCAAGCTTTTCTTGATCTCAAAAATTTTAAAAAATAGGACAATTCAGGTTAGAAAGGACCTCAGAAGGTCTTTTGTCTAATCTCCTGCCCCAAGCAAGGTCAGCTATGAGACTGGGTTCCTCAAACCTTTATCCAGTCTGGTCTTGAAAACCTCCAAGGCTGGAGACTGCAAGACCTCCCTGGACAACCTGTTCCACTGCTTCACTGTCCTCATCTGCATCTTCTTTTATCTCATCTGAGAAATTAATTAACGCTTCCAGTTGCCAAATATCTCCTGTATCTGTTTCTGCTTCATCCTTATTGATATTGGCACTCTGAAATTGCTTTTATTCTTCTAAGGAGGCATAACTAACTGAATTTTTTTTTTACAAGGTTCATACAGTATGAGCTCTGGCAACATGATGAGAATAAAATACAAGGGAGATGATGCTGCACTATAAACTTAAAAAAACCCACCTATGTTCAGGGGAATGTAAAGCATTAGCAGATGGCACTGCCACGTTATGAACAGTCTCACTCTTGGTATATTTAAATTCTGTAGGCTAAAAAGCTCTAGTATAGTGATTTTAGGAGCTCCCACCTGACTTTGGTACAAGCTGGAAACATTCTCACTGTCATCAGAACAGTGATTTCAGTCCCCAGGGATATTTTTATGAAAGAAGAGAAGCAGCTGTGCGAGCATTCCTGCCAAAATAATCAACAAAACAGTAACTAACAGTAACTAACAGTAACTGGAGTAAGTGGCTGTATATTTTGTACCCTGAGAACAGCAGGGAGTCAAAGTGAGGGCAACAGCTGTGGAAGAAGTAGTTAGTGAAATAGCAAAGGACAGCAAGATACTCCATGATATAGACTTTTACTCATTCTGAGGTATGCATATGTGCCTTCTCAGACAGGGGCCAGGGTGCTCATCACCTCAGAGAATTAAAAAGCAGCAACGTCATTTGTGTCCCAGACAAAGCAATGATAAATATTCTTCCCACACCTATGCACAGAGGTGTGGCACTCTGGTCTTTCATCAAATCTCTATCTGCAGGAAAACAGCCTGCTAGATAAAGCATTGTAAGAGCCTTTCATAATCCACGCTGTAGACCTGCCTGGGTTACCCAGGAAATTTCCTCCAATTAATAATCCTTTCTGTTTGAAGATGGCTTTTTTTTTTTTATAAATCTGTAGAGACTTCAGTGTGCTCAAGGGCAGAATATTGGCCCAATCACACCACACTCCCTCCTCAGACAAAATGCAAAATTTTCAGTCAGGATGTTGCAGCTGCTCCACCACTGTGCACAGTGGTACTACGCAATAATTTAGGCCAGGAAACAGAGATTACTTCATACTAATGCAGAGCTGGTGATGATTTTTTAAAATTCTCAGAGGTAAAGTTTTAGTTCACAATAAAAGAAGTAAATAAATACCTGAAGCAATGGCACCAAAGTCAAGCACAAAGCCTGCTTAATAACATTCAAATATGAAGGACTAAAAGTCCAGTGTAACATAAAATGACAGTAACACATGTAACAAGTAAAAATATCCTCAGCCTATTCACCTCAACTGCTGAGTTAATAAAAAATATTTAGCCTGCTATTGGATCGTACAGAAGCTGCTCCATAGGCAGTAAGAACTACTTGATCCAAGCACGCACTACACTCTGATGAGGAACAAACTATTAAGAATTAAATAATCAAAAACAACTGCCATCTATTCTGCTAATCAGAAATTGACAGACAAATAATAAACCCTTGCAAAAAGACCTATTTTCTATCTACGGCTATATTATAAAGTCTTACTTTTAAAGATGAACTAGCTAGAAAACCATTAAAAATGAACCATTTTGCCTAAACAGAATTCCTTTTTGTTGTATCTCTCGGTAAAAACCACAGCAAATGCTTCAGTAAAAAAAACAAAACCAAAACCACATTATAATGCTAAAATACAAATGCAAAGAACTTCAGTGAATCCAGTTGTTTTTAATTAATCATGCTAATTAGCATACTAAAACCCTCAAAATTTAAGATGATAACCAAAGGCTGGCATTGCCAACTGCCTATCTTCCCACACAAGAAGACAACTCTGACTACACTGGCATTTGTGAAATTGTTTTATTACTTAACAGCTAGCAATAGTTAGGAATGGCACAAGCTATTGTGCCGATTTGTTGTTGTTGACTTCTTAAAAGTAACATTTGATAGAGGATCATAAGATCTGTTGCATTCATCTAAGTGTCAGACATTCTGGCCTTGCTCTGACCAACAGCCAGTACTACAGAGCAGATTATTGTAAATGCCCAGTTCACTGTTGCGTTTGCACACACTGGTGCAGAAGGAGACTTAAGGACTTAAACCAATTCCTTTCTGACACCTGCTTATATGCTGAAGCACGATATTTGGATCTCCTTGTTCTACTGTACTCTGTGACAAAAAAATATCATTAGTCCTCATAAAATGAGTCTATTTAAAAAACCAAATCAGCATTTTAAACTAGGAATTTCTGTGGCGTTATATTTCACCCACCAACTGCATGCAACATGAGTATTTTCAGTTCTAAATATGTTACAACCCAGCCACCCACCAGTCCTTGTTCTGTTATAAATTAAAAAGAAGCAACAATCCCTACTATTTGGATGTCTCATTCAACCATTTTTCTAGTTCTAATAAATTTGTAAATAAATTCTCCCACACGTCAACCATCTAGTACCAGTAAAGTGTTAGGTCAGAAAAATAATTAATGTCAACACTATTAGCAACCATCTTGCCCATCATCTAGCAAGTATTTCCTCATTGTTGTTCTGTGTAGGGCCAGATACGTAGGCAGAACAGATGGCGCAACCTGTCATTAGAAGCTCTGCTGGGAAGAGGCTGAATACTACAAACCTTCTCCTCCCCTGCTCCCAAAAATCACTTCCCTATCTACATATTAGAACAGAAAATCTTTACCAGCAATATCCTCAGTTTTGTCCTCAGCATCAGAATATGAGACACAATCTTCAGCTTTCTTCATCAGCTACATGCATGATGCAGCCACGTGGTCTACACTGTCAAACAAAAACACCTTCGGTTTTGAAAAACTAAAAGCAGCTTGAATAAGACTGAATATATTATCAAGATAATACATTGAGATATATACTGAATACTGACTATGTTTATCAAGATAAACACTAAGATATTCTGCATGGTTTTGGAATGGAGTAGCACCTGAAAGAAAATAGTAAACTGCAGTGGTCGTAGATGCATATTTAGGTCTGATTCATTTCATGTGATGTGGAAACTGCCCCCTTTGCTGTTCCATTTCTACTAGTGTTTTAATTCACCTGAGTTTAGGTTTTAAGGACTTCTGTAAACTTGAAAAAAATATTAGTTGAGTTATCCATGATGATTTAAAAATCCTTTTCAAAACAGTATCTGGCATCCTCAGAGGTCATCAAGCCTAAGAGAAAATTTTTCATTGGTAGGCAAGGCAGATCAGAAAAGGAGTAAGAACACCATCTATTAAGGTATGATTCAAAATTCTTCCTGTTCTCCTTAGGTGTTATTTGGTTTGTTGTTGTTGTTTTTTTTTTTTTTTTAAAGTGTTTAGTATCACCTAACTTCCTTCTTTAACTTCTAATTAATTGTTAAATATTTCAAACAATGTTGGTCCACTAAAAATCCAGACTTCTCTCATAAGTAACTTCTAGATTCTTCATCCTGGCAACAATTATTCTTGTCACTTAGGGCTTCATCCTGAAATGAGTTTATGCTGTAGGATAAGTCTGACCTTGTCACCTATGCAAAGCACCAGTTATTCCCATATATTCCAATACCCATGCAATATCTTCCAAATACTTTACAGTGGTTTTGCTTTTTATACATAACATATCAACAGAATCTGATAAAGTCCAAACTTAATTCTGAAATGAGTATGGGTTTCAACATAAGAGCTTGCTGTAACTTGTGGGTGCTTTTCTATAGATTCCTAGTGTGAACTCTGAAAATTCACAAAAAATCTAGAACTGTTTAAGTAGGGAAGTTCTTTTACAAACCAAATAAGCATCTGTATTGCATCATCCTCTCTGCTTTACTATCTAAAGAGTCTCCTAATTTCTCTTTAGTGTATAAATTTAATACACAATTCTCAACTTCCAGACTGTTTTCTCTAAAACGATTCAGCCCTTGCCAATTTTTCCACATTATTCTTGTTTGATCTTCACTAAAAATTTTTTAAGCTTTTTTGTCTACACTTCCAATATTTTATCTCTGTTTCACTCTTTCCTAGGAATCACACTAACTTGGAATTAGTTTCTTTAGAGTTTAACTACAAACTCCTTATTTGACACCATATATACATATGAAACATAGGATTCTACAATATAAAGAAATGCTACTAATATTAATTAGAATATCTAGGATAAGTATTATCTAATACAGTATGCATTGTGCATATATATAAGCTTGTATTTCTGTACTCACACACAAACTCGCACACAAACACTTAAATTTATACGAGACATGAAGTTCCATTCAAGCTAATGAAAAACCTCCAACAGCAAGACTTTCAAGACTCTGTTGCTTATATTCTCTACAGAAAGAATGCAGTCACCCAAATAGTTCTTTATCAGCTAAATCTTGCTGATCTTGCTTTGTAATCAACAGTCATTCAATTCATATTACCTACAAGAGGAAGGCAGCAGAATTTGGCTTTGCATTCATTTAAACATTTAAGCAAGATGCAGATCTCATAATAAGATTATAATGACCTTTATTACAGTTAAAAATAACAATTATGATTGCAAACTAAAAATAAATCCATTTTCCAGTTATTACTCACAACAATAAATGCTTTTTATTTCCCAATATCATGTATGAACAAAATTTTCCAATTTTTCAGTCATACAAATATGCATTTTATTCTCCAAGGTGTTAGCTGTTAGATCTTTTATTAAAAACATAAAGGTTGAGCACTGAAGGAGGAAGGATACAGTCTGCAGGAGTGTATTCTAGTCCATGATTGAAAATGAGCATGACAAAGTCTCCTGGCAATGCTTTGTGTAAAGATGCAGCAAACAAATAAGTGTAAGTTATACGCACAGTACCTGAAAGCTAGAGCCTTCATTTCTTATCCAAAAATATTTCGAATGATTCTACGTGCTGTTAAGGAGCTGTTGCACACAGCAGCAGACAATCCATGTAAGGTTGTATTTAGTGGACTTAGTTAACAGAGGATTAAAAGTCAGTTAAATACTTCAGATAAAAAATGCAAAAAAAAGAAAGTAATAATCATCTTCCCCTAATTTTTGAAAAGATCATGACCTCCTTCTAGTTAATATAATTTTTAATCAGATATCTTAATGTAATTTCTGCAGTAGCTGTAATAGAGTAAATCTGATAGTTGCAAGGGCTGGCTACGAGAACCTTTCAGCAGGTATTTGCCAAACCTGTCTGTTCTGCCTTAATTGTGCTGAATACAGTATAAATTCTTTAAGAGTTGTGACAAACTTATCCTTACACTCTGCTCACCAATAGGCCAGGCAAAGCCTGTGACACTACTGTTCAGGGGCATGGGTGTGGGTTTTTTTTTTCCCCACTGGGACAGATACCTCAAGAATCCTTGCAGTCCAACTGTCAACATCTTAACCATAATCTTTATGCCTAAGGATTGTTTTAAATTTTGAATTTGGGATTCAATTAATAAATTTTGAGTTTCAAACACTGTTCATAAGAAGATTTTGAGCACACTTGCAGACTACAAAACATTAAGCCTGAGCACTTCCTCAAGAGGAAGTAGCAGTCTTGTGCATTCTACACAGCAATAAACCACGGTCTAAATTATAATCCCAACACTGACATGAACAGTGGGAATGGGGCAGATCAGTTTACCACAGTCCCCTATTTAACTTGCGCAAATTAAAATGGTCTCCAACAGCCATTTTGGGGACCAATTACTTACCACTTATTACCTTCTGCATATTATAAACACACATTATTACTGCAATATAACTTCTTTTGCAGATTGTTACTGAAGGAAAACGTGGCTTGCTTTTCCTTTTTACCATGTACTTGTGCTAGAAAACTCTAGTTCTCCTAGTCTAATAAGTTAAAAGAAGCAAAGAAATGTTCATTCCTTAAAAATTCCTCTCAAATGCTTAGCTGTCCACCTGCAAAAACTGAGAAACAAGTTTCCAAGAGATTCTGTTACACACTGAATTCTTTTCTCTAACAAAGTACACACCCAACTCCTCCTTGATCAGCAAACAGTAGGAGACAAATCCATCTCATCTTGCTAAAGAAGGCAGTATGATTTCAAAAGCAAAAGAACTTCTGCCACACAGGTCACCATTTTTAGTGTAATCAGCATTTGAAACAAATTGCTTTTTCTTGTTTGTACTTCTTTGCATGTTCTTTCCTGGGCTACATTTATCAAATACAGACGGAGACAGCCTATAGAGCTAGACGGACCTTTGATCTGACCCCATGCAGCCACTTGTGTGTTATCTTATGTTCTAACCTCCTTCTTTTCTCCACTACAGTGCCATGTATCAGAAGTAGCAGAATTTTCATTGTACCAATTTGCTCCTGTAATTCAGATATAAGTATACTGACAGAGTCTTGTGACTGAGATAACACTATTGACTATTTTTGATGCATTACAAGAAGAGCCATATCCATATAACATACACGTAGTCCACACTAGAAAATCTACCACACGCCTCAAGTACCTATTTTCAGCTTCCATATCAAGGACTGAAATTCATTGTCTCCCTGATAATCATTTTTCAACATCTCATTGAGGATGGAAACCAGCTGAGAAGACTAAGACAATACAAAGAGTGAAAAATAGTTGCCAGTTTTCCCTTCTTTTGAGAGAACTTGCATCCTTTTGGACTGGAATAATTCTAGAATTTAATGTTCCTTCATTACAATCGTCATGCCTCTTTTTTGGTCTGGTTTGGAGAGATGCAAATATAGTCACATCTTGCTCATGTTGTTGCTTGCAATTCTATCAGGAAAGGGTAGCTCTGTAGTTTAGTTTCACATGCTACTACTGCTAGGCCACTCTAAATTTTCCTCCTTTATCCCCATGTAAACTGATACTGGCACTACTGTCACCATCAACCTATTGAGACTGTAAGCAAAATTTGGAAAAGGTTGTTTTTTCTATATTCAGTATTCTTATTTCTGACTTCCACAGCTAAACAAGGTCACTACTTCTGTCTGTCAAATTACACTGATACTCTCATACTATTTTTAAAAGGTTTTAAAAGTTTGCTCTAACAGCATTAGCTGAACTGACAATGTGTGTAGGCTGAGATTTTAACTTGCAGGTATCCAGTGTTAGTTTTGGGTTAGTTTTTTTTCCAGACAGCCACCTTACTGTCTTGATTTCAGAAAATACCAGTATCTTTCATTACAGAAACATTGGAATATTTATAAAAATTATACATTACTGGAATGTTCGATGTTGCAGAATTGTATGATTTATCTGGGCTACCTCTACCACATATGCTAATGTATGTCACTGGCAGAAAGACCTTTTTTAAACTTTCTATTACCTAAACTACTGTTAAGATTCTGTGCCATAGTCAATGTTTTGCTAAATACCCACCAGTTAAAATATATGCCAGGAATTATGTAAGAATGCCTCTCCCTCCCCTTGTGGTTATTCTTGCTCCAAATGATGAACTATCATATCAAAAAATCAGCACTGTGAATACTAGTAACTCAGTCAATATTACTGCATTTCAGGTCACTGTATCAGCTACAGATGATACTATTAACATTCAAAGCCTACCAACATTTACGTCCCTGGTTTCTTAGCTTCTAGTGGTTCTGCCTTGGAAGAAAAGGAAACCTTTTGAGGGCTATTACACTAACTAAAAGATGAGGTTCTTACATCTCACAGTAGTTACAGCCCTTTGTCCAACTGTATGTCCTTCTTCCTTAACTGTACTAGCTGTAATTACATCAAAAATTGTGATAAAGTGGGAAAGAGTATAGAATCGGTGATGGTGTTTCACAGGAGGATAGTTGAGGAGAACAGTTAAATCTCAGTGATATTTAGATTTTAAATAAGATTACAATCATAGTAATTGACAATTACTATTGTCATATGTATATGACAATCATAGTAACACATAGGACACAGCAACTTCTGTCAGAGCTCACCTAGCTAAGCTCACCTTAGTCTGCTGCCCTGTGAGAAATCTATCAGAATATTTTCCATCAGGTACTGAGATGAAGCATCTAGGCTGCCAAGCAATGCCTGTGATGGTTTAAAGCAGTCAACATAAAAACTGCAATAAAATTAAAATAGATACAAATTCACCATTCAGTGCAGGTTTTTTTTTTTGTACTGAGTAGTTTTCTGACTGTGACTTCATAAAGCAAAAATAGCCTCATTTGAAATGTGGAAATAGTAATTTAAACATGGAAATAGGAACGCTCATAGATGCAACATGTGAAGAAAAGCCAGGACCTCAAAGTTCTGTTTCTCACTCTGCCAACTCACACAACTTTGGCTTGGATTTCCTCTCTGTATTTATCTATCTCTGTCAAGCATTTTGAGTTCTATGGACCCTTAAAGCAGTCAGAGCACGAAGTATCATATTCATCATAAAATGATTGTGAACAAGTATAACCCTCAAGACTGAAAGCTCTAATAAGATTTCAGTTATTTGGGTCCCAGGTTGTTTTGCCACATGTGCAAGCTGATTTGCACTAAAGCTTTCAGGGGAAAAAAAATGGCTAGAGAGGAATAAGGACAATGGGTAAATGGGAAGCCCTCAGCATAGCGTAAGAAACAAAAAAATGAAGTATACAAATAAGAGAAGCCCAACAAACCATCTGATAACATGGCCTTTTGCACATTAGAATTTGAAAACCTAAGAGTTTCTTTTCAAACAACTCCCCTCTCCAAACCTGGAAAAACTAAATTTTATGTCCTTGGTGCCCCAAGTGGCTGTCTGTATTTGCTCAGTAGGAAGCACTAAGTACAAATGTCCATAACAATGAGAACAAAGGGACAAAAAGCACTTGAGAGCAACACGTTTAATAAATCAATCTAGGTAAAATCTTAATCCAACCAGGCCTCTTAGAACAGCCTTAGCTTCACTCTTGCCTCAGAGAGCCTTGCGAAGGTATCAGGCATTTCTGCCTCTCTCCAGACTACTCAGACATGTTCTGGTCCGCCCAAGCTCCCACTCAGGCAGGTCCATTTTGTGTCTATGGGAACATGCTTTATGGGACTGTAAGCCATTTCAGATGAAATGACCAAGTCGCTGGTTCTAGGAGACCCATATTAGATTAACACAAGCAGGCTGCTACTTTCTGTACCTCCAGCCCATCCCACTCAGGCCTGCCTACTCCTTCAAAGCAATCTAATGTCTGTGTTTTATCTTCAAGAAAATATCAGTTGTACATAGTATTAAACACAGTACTTACTGTCAGGGAGGCACTCCCAACAGGAAATAGAAGCAAGCACATAATTATCCCTCTAGTCTTCTCCAGGCTTCCTTGCTCAGCTTGCGAAAAGCAGACTACTGGGCAGGCTGACTCCTCACTCAGAGCGTATTTGGTGTAGTTCTCTTTTCCTTTTCTCATTAGACAGAAATATTAGTGTGATCTGATTTTGCATCAAGATGCCCCTATCCAAGGTAAGGCAAATGAGGCATAGGTCCATCTGGTGTTCACAAGCCATTCTAAGCCACTCATACCCCTGCTCCTTAGCGGCATCAGCAAAAGGGCTGCCAGCTTCCAGCCACCAGGCTTCTAGCTTCATATTGCGAACAAAATGTTTGTTGTGAGACAGAGCACTTGGTATTTTTTTAAGTTTTTTTAAGAACATTCACTGAGCAAAATGTGTATCTGGAAATCTGATCCCATATTCAAACTAGATGGTTACCACAGTAAACCTGTGTGTTGGTTATTCAAAACGTGAGGGACTACCATGACATGTTATGAACTCTCTATAACAAAAGACAGTTCGTAAACAACAGAAAAAAACCAAACCTTTTAGTCCTACCTTTCTAAGTCAAACTACCACTCCCATTAACTTCTCAACTCTCTTTTAAATGCTAGCAAAGTGCACAACAAGGTGTTCTGCACTAAGGAAAGATTACAAGAATTAAAGGTCAAACTGTGTTCTCAGCTACAACAACCTAAGACCTGGAGAAAGGCCCTTGTATTCACTAGAGTTACTTCAGTTTTACACTGAAGAACACAGACTAGACCTGCAAAAGCCTATTTTAAAACCCTATTTTATTTAAGTAATCAGACAGAAGACTACGCTGGAAGTATTTTACAAACAAGCTGCTTGGTCCAGCACTTTTAAAAGCTTTAAGGAATGCAATCAGATTGTAAAAACTAATGACAGACTGATGCTATGCAAGGTCTCAGCTATTTTCAAAACAGCTTTAAAATCTTCCATGTGAAAGTGATGAAATCCTGCTTTTAATGAGAAAATTAAGAATTTTATGCATCTGACCTATGCAGAAGTTTTGTGCAAAGGAGTCTTCAGATTGCTTTAACAGTGAGTGTATCAGAAGTAAATACTGAAAAAACTGACTGTACTTCAAGCTCATAAAAGTGCTCAGAATTCTTGTTTTGTTTGCAGTAATTGGACTTCCAAAGCAAAATGACTAGAGGGTTTGCAAGGTTTCTTGTGCAACTGATAATCTACATACTTAACCTAAGGAAGCGAACCACAACTTTACATAGATTCCAGTACATAGACCCAGATCCCTGGTTGTGTAAACCAACCTAACTCCCTTCAAGTCCTAATGTCTCAATCAAATTAGCAGAAGGATTACCATAAAGCAAACCAAATTAATTTCAGCAATTTGAATTTTCTTAGACTGGTATAAGTAAGTTACTAAAATTTAGGTTCAACTGAGAAGTTAATGTAGAGATCAATGTTACATCTCAGAATTTACTCACATAGACTCTGAAGTTGCAATGTCTGAACACAAAATAACCCAGGACCAGAATTTAAATATTCAAAAAAAGAAAAAAAAAACCATAAATGTAAACACCCTCTGACCATGCTCTCCCCCTTCTAGAGACCTCAACTACCTGTCTTATATACCAGGCTCCATTCTTCCTTTGACTATCTCTGGATCCACCAAACAGCACAGTTTCGGCCTGCTCTCTTGTGGCCAACATTAGAGCTACAACTGTCCTGGTACTGTTCAGTGCCAGGGACCTTCAAGAGTGGTTCTTGTACAGCATGACAAGTTTCCTCAAATCAGTCACTTACAGCTGAACCTAGTAAATGACTCAAGTTTGAACCCACAATCAAGTTATCGTGGCTTAACACATTACCAGGCATCAGCTTAGATACAGAACTGAGTACATGCAGATTTCGATCTCACAGCAAAGGAACTTGGCACTGCTGAGCCCCAAAGGCATTACCAATGCTACTCTGTACCACTCACATCTGTAAAATCATCGGACACAAACGTACTGCCAACATCTCGAAAAGAGGTCTTCAAGATTTATAGCAGTTTTCCAAAGGCTGGCCTAACATTTTTCGCATGTTTTTAACAACAGTCTGTCAGAGCTTGAGCTTACTGAGGTTATTTGAGGATACTGTTTTGGTCATTTGTTTGCTAACACATGATAGCAACTTCAAATATTTTCTGGCGTCAGTAACAACTGCCTGTTTCATAACTCTTTACATTGTTTGTTTTATAATTTGTGTTATTTTGTATATTTTTAAAGATCCCAGATGCTGAAAAGGTAAGAATTTTAATCTTTTAAAATTCTTACCTTTTGATACTTAATTAACATTGTGTCAGGCATTATTAACCTCCCAGAAATAGCTTTATGCCAGAAATAGTTCAGAGCACCTGAGCTGGCACAAGAGAAGTGCACAGACACAAGCAGGCTGACATAAGCAGTCTTGTGTCCTGAAATAAGCAGCCCTGAAATAAGGTTGAATTACGATGTCACAGCTCTGTACCAGGAGATAAAAGGTGCCAACCTTTTACTTTGTTGAGTTTTAAACACAGCTGCTGTTATTGTGGGTAAGAATGTGGGTAATTTCAGGAGTAATCATATCAGAGGAATCCATTCATTTTAAAAAGGACTTATCAAAAGCACAATCCATATCAGCAGAAGAATCAGCAATTTGTGGTAAGACCAGAAGTTTAAAACATTCCACATTCGCTATTATGCCTCAAGACCATCATTATCACTCTTATGACCCAAATGATGAAACATTCTCAGGAAGAGCGATGAATTTTTGATTAATAAACATTAACTGTATTTATTATTGAACATGAAAAAGATCACCAGTACAGAGATTGTGTTTTGACTGGGTTACTTAGTTGTCAACCTTTGTAACATATCAACAGCAAATGAAATATGCAGGCAGCAGAGGGTTGGGAGGTACTCAGGTTAAATGAATTACTCCACAAGACAAGAGTGACAAACTACAAAGCGCACTGAGCAACAGCATCTAAACTGTTGTATGTGACCCAGGTATGCATATTTCGTCTAGAATATGAAGGACAAGCCCCAGAACCTCTCCAACGCCTAGGCCACAGTTCCCTAGCAATTAATCTGCTTTGGGACTGCCAGAATCACAAGCACTGGTACAGGGCAAAGAAAGCCAGATCAGCTATCTAACCTACCTCACCACACAATCCCACAAGCAGCCATGTTGATGCAAGGGCAGAGGCAGAAGTGTGTGGTTGAAGGATGAGGGAAGAGCAAGACTGACCTTTTATGAAACTGTAACCTCAGTTTCTCTTCCTGTTGAAGGCAGAAAAGCATAACATCTGCAAGTTACCATACTGTTAAATATTCATATAGCCAAATTGTCTTTTTTTTGCTTCTACTAGGAGCCAAAATCCTTATTCTCCCTATACCACTGCCAAAAATTCCAATCAACATCATAGACATTCCAACCAAGCTCACGATGCCACCAAAACAAGGTATAATCTTGGTCACAAGCTGTAAGTATTATCAAAATACCTAACTGTATGATTATGTGAGCTGCAAATCACAAAGCAGCAAAAGTCAACACTCCTACCTCACTTATAAAAGTAGCAAATATTTCAAATAATTCATGAAGATTTACACAGTATTTGCAGTGCAGTCATTAGCATAAGGACTTGTGGGATTTCATGAGATTTCTATCCCAACTGAGCTATTGGTAGTAGTCTGTAAGTTTTGAATGGCTCTTGAGTCTTTAGAATAATTACACAACAATATTTAAAAAGACGGAAAGGGATGAGACCAAAATGATAACTGTAATGTTCCTACATCAACCACCTTGACAAAGTCTTACCCAAGCTCCCCACTGATATCCACTGATACTCTTTAATAAATATATGATCTATTTTCCATGAAAATCACCAGACTTCCAATTTCCTGAAATGCACAGTTCATTCACCAGTTAACTCAGTCATCAAAGCATGTAATTCCTTTCACAGGTAAATCAAACTCTATCTTAATTTTTTGTCCCCTGTTGGTGCTACTGGCAGACACTTTCAAAACCTTCTTGTCACAGGAATTGGTTCCTTTTACCATTTCTCAGCCTAAATTTATTTGGGATAGTGAATCATTATAATATTATTTGTCCTTGTGCTATCATCATCCTGCCACTTCAACAATTTCTTCCCTGACATGTCTATAAAGACAGATGCATCACTGTGATATACGTATAGCAGAATGGAAGAGATGGAGAAATATTAAGACCAACCTACCTTAAAGAAAAAAACATATAATCTTAATATATGTAAATAGTATATAATTCATATTTCCTCTAGAATACCTTTAAGCACACTGCTTAAAGGTATTTCATAGAATCATAGAATGGTTTGGGTTGGAAGGGACCTTTAAAGGTCATCTAGTCCAAACCCCCTGCAGTGAGCAGGGACATCCCCAACTAGATCAGGTTGCTCAGAGCCCAACCCAAACTGGCCTCGGCTGTTTCTAGGGATGGGGCATCTACCACCTCTCTGGGCAACCCGCTCGAGTGTTTCACCACCCTCATTGTAAAAAGTTTCTTCCTTATATCAAGCCTAAATCTACCCTCCTTTAACTTAAAACCATTACCCCTTGTCCTGTCGCAACAGGCCTCTTTGAAGAGGTTGCCCCCATCGTTCCTATAGTCCCCCTTTAAGTACTGAAAGGCCACAATAAGGTCTTCCCACAGCCTTCTCTTCTCCAGACTGAACAACCCCAACTCTCTCAACCTGTCCTCGTTAGGAGAGGTGTCCCAGCCCTTGGATTTTTGTGGCCCTCCTCTGGACCTGGATTTCAGAACAAGCTGCCTGACTCTAGTCCAAAGTCACCACCACACTGAACAGACCAAAGGCAAAGCATTCCCTTTTATTTTTCATTTGATTTTTTTTTTTTCCTTCACACTCCAGAAGGCCCAGTTTCCAGCCATTCTCATTCCAAACAGCATTTTCACCTTAGCCTTGCCAATACCCTGACAGAGCAAGGTGAGGGCTCACCACCAGCATGTGATTCCCAAGAGGTCTTTTACCGGGCCATAATTGCTAATTTTATGCCATAAGATTGGCAATTTTACACACGGCGGCAACAGAAACGGGATCTCTCGGTCCCCTCAGCCCTCAAGTGCGACGCCCGCAGCCCCGCCCCGCCCCTCCCCGCCCCGCCCCGCTGGCTCGCGCTTGCCGCTCCGCGCATGCTTGGTCACGCCTCCAGCGGCGGACGGGCTAATAGCTGCTCCGCCGCACGCATGCGTGCACGACGCTCTCCCCATCCGCCGCCGGGCCGTGTTGCGCATGCGTTGCCGGGTCTGGCAGCTCCCTGTCGTCGGTGTCGCGCGGCCGCTGGTCTGTGCGCGTGGTGCCGCCCCGTGGGGGGATGTCAGGCCGCGCGCCGTGGCGGGAGGAGGAGGGGGAGGAAGAGGAGGAGATCGCGAAGCTGCGCCACAAGGAGGAGCTGAGCCGGAGGGTGAGCTGAGGCGGCTTGCTGCTGGGGGGTGAGGGGCCTGTGGCGTCGCAGGCTGAAGGAGGGGAGCGCGGGTCCTGTCAGGAGGCCGGGGCTCCTGCGGTACGGTGTCCTCCTGGCCGGGCTTGGGGGAGGGGGGCTGTCCTGCAGCCGGTTCGTGTGGGCGTCGCTGTTAGCTCTCTCATCAAGTTGGCTTTTTGGTTCTTATTGCTCCAGGTTGAGCTGGAAATGTTATGGGAGTCGCAGTGGGGTTTTTCTCTGTAGCATCCCCTTTAGCTGCGTCTGCTCCAGCAGTCCCGAGGGGTTTCAGTCACAGGGGCCGGCATCCCGCATAAATCTGCTCTGTTTTCCGTGGTGCCAACAGCTTTGTTTAGTATGAAATCTGTCGAGCCCTATGGAAGCACTTTCCCTCAAAATGAATTCCTTTCCATGTGGCCATAGCGTATAAAGTCAGTGGTATTTTTAATTGCCTGGGAAGCTGTAAGTCTACCATGTAACAGTGTTGTAGGTTGTAATTTCTGTTATGCTTAAGTGGCTGGTTTAGTCCTTGGGGAAAAAATGACACAGCTGTTTTGTCTGTTGGAATTGTAAATATAAAATATTGATGTAGCTGTTGGAAAAGTTGTCTTTTCTGCATGCCACGTTCAGTTTGGCTAGCCTACTTCTGTGGCAGCTTTCTACTGTTGCGCCAATTCCAGGGGACACAAAGGAAGTACAAAGGAAACCAAATTATTTGGTTTTAAGCTGCTGACCAGACTTTGTTCTGTTTGTTAGCTTTTGTGATGGGCCGCCTGATTGCTCTTTAGCATTCATAGCTGTTATTATAAAAGAAAATGGAAGTGCTTTCCACCTCTGCCAGTGCAGCTGAAGAGTGGTAAATCCTACTAAGGAGGTTTTTGCAAAACTCCAGAGCAATAGAAAGACTTCCGTGGCTCTTAATACAGTTTTAGGGGTCTGTGGTTTTTATTGGTTTCATTTTGGATCTGGAGAATGGTTGTGATTATAAAGTGTGTTGTAGATACTATGCTAATTTTTTTTCTAAAGTTATTTGATGTTTTATTAGTTGTTTGCGCATTTTCTTTTCTTACGGGGGGAAAAAACGTGATCTCTGGTTATGAGTGCCTCTGGCTTCCCAGTAGTGATTGCTTTCGAGGGTAGGAGAAATATCAATCCATGCAAGATAACCTGTTTCTAGGGCAGTTATTTAGTATTTCATTTTTATATCTACTGCCACTTTGCCTTCAACGGTCCATTCAGAGAACAGCAGCTATACCTGCATGTGGCTTTCTTAAAGATATCAGTAAGCGTGTTCACCACCAGGATTATAATACAGTGGTTTATTTTTAATAATTGAAGTGCATCTTTTGCATTTCAGATTAAAGAGCAGAAGGTTGTAGTTGATGAGCTTTCTAATTTGAAGAAGAACCGGGTAAGTATTTACAAATTTGTTTGTGACTGTCTCATTTTAGCATCAGAGAAATAAGCATAGAGACAAGAGGGGAAACAAAATCGGAGCGTGCTATATTTAATTTGGTTTAATATAGATTTTAGTACAGATATGGTTGTCTGTTCTCAGGATAACTTGTCCTCCAAATGGTTTGATTATGTACACTTGTGCAGCTTAACACGGTACATTGTTGGGCTTTTTTGCCTTTTTATGTTTTATCTGAGTTATTTCATTAAGATGTTTGAGTTGATCAGAGACTTCATGAAGTATTTTTACTTTCCAGGTGTATGTGTGTTAAAATAGAACGTGATCCCTCACGCATGAGGAAAAGAGAAATGCAGAATAGTCATGCATTGATCATGAAATGTTTTCGATGGTACGGCATTAGAATGTTGGTGTTGTCAGGGCAGAATTTACCCTTCTGGCATAAAAATGAAAGGAGTATCTTGGCAGACCTGCATCAGCTTCTGCTGCAGTGTGGTTGCTGGAGTTTGTTGCTTTGACTTAATGCAGCGTTGGTTTTGTTTTACAGAAAGTTTATAAGCAGCAACCCAATAGCAATATATTCTTCCTTGCAGACCGAACAGAAACGCTATCTCAATGCAAAAGTAAGTTTGCAGTGTAAAAGTTGATAAAATAGTTAACAATTTAAAAGCTGTACTTGTAGCTGTTAATGATTTCAAAGGTATATTAAAATTAAAAACTGGCAACTGTATATCAAATGCAAAGTAGACTTCAGACATGTTCTTGTCTTCCTGGACTGGAAAAATGTGAAAGTGTTTCCAATTGATATATGGATGTGAAAAGAGCAAGTGCTGAAGATGTAGGAAGAGTGAGAATGTCCGCCCCACAGAGGAGTTTCTGTTCTCAGTGCCCTTTGGGAAGCTGTATAGCACTCTGTCCCTTAAAAAGGAAAAAAAGCTAAAAGTTGTATGGGATCAGTAGGAAGAAAATAATGACAAGTTAAACTGGAGGCTAAGCTAGAAATCTTTAAGTAGTTGAAAGAATGGGTCTGTAGGATTATGAAGACAGGAGAGTAGATGACAAAGAGTTGATGATTGAACAAACATTACGAGTGTATAAATTGAGAAGTATAAATTTATTTTCTGAAATGAACAATTGCTACTTTCATTTTCTTTGAGTTAATAGTGTTAACATTTTAACTGACACTTCACTTTTATTATTACAAATGTGTAAATTATGCCAATCATATAGGCAAGACTTGGCCATTCCCCCAGTTTTTATACTTGTAGTGTGGCTTTCTTTGGGAGGAAGAAAAAAAAATCTTTGTATAATTAAAGAGGAATAAGCTACAGTGAGCTATATTTGTGTTACACCAATACTATAGCACTTTTGTTACTTAGTGTTTCGTGTTTATCTCTTTAATTGAACAAGTCTCTGGACTTACTAATTTCTTACATACACCCTTAAACTTATCTACTCATAAACTTACCAGTTTATGGAACTGATTATTCCTGTATTTTTCTCTTACACAGATACATTAGATGAATTAAAGAAGGCACATCAGGAGATGGAAAATTCAGAAAAGACTAAAACGAAGAAATAGTCCATCTGAATTCAGAATCGCAATGTGTGGTATTTGTTGCGTTGTTACCTTGTGTGGCCAGCATGCTGTTCATGATTTCTTTAATGAAGACATACTCTACTGTCTTAGAAGAAGAGGACCAGACAGTAGCAAACAGTTGATAAAAACTGCATCTGATCTCTCTTATGAGTGTCTGTTTTCTGGCCATGTACTTCACTTGAGGGGACTGATGACTCCTCAGCCTCTGGAAGATGCCAATAACAACGTTTTTCTTTGGAATGGAGAAATTTTTGGTGGAGTGCACGTAGGAGATGTAGAGAATGACACTGAAGTGATGTTTCATCGTCTTGCATTATGCAGTAGTGAAGCGGACATTCTGTCACTCTTTTCATCACTTCGGGGTCCATGGTCTTTTATTTACTATCAAGCATCTAGAGACAGTTTATGGTTTGGTAGAGATTATTTTGGTCGTCGTAGTTTGCTTTGGCAGTTCAGTAATGAGGATGACAGTGCTTTCTATCTCACATCTGTAAGTGTTTATTCCAAATCAGGTAACCAATGGCAAGAAGTCCCAGCATCTGGAATTTTCAAAATTGATCTCAAAGCTTGTGCAACCACTAAATCTTTGTCTTTAACATTGTTTCCGTGGAAGTACAGCTGCACAGAGAAAGCAGCAGAAGAAATATTCATTAATGTTCTGGACCAAGTTTCAAAAGATTTACCGAACCGCATACCTCTTGTGATGAATGAATCAAAACTGTGTCTCACAGCACCAGTTATCCCCTTAAATAAAGCAATTTCTGAAGCTTCAGGTGAATGTCCAGGCACTAATATTAGCGACATTATCCATATGGTTTCTGTAGAAACCCTTCAAGGATTTCTTGCAGAGGAACACAAGAAAAAATTAGTCCATCAGTTCATTGATGTTTTAAGTGAAGCGGTTAAGAGACGGGTTTTATTTCTCTTTAGAGATGAAGATCAGAAAACAAGAGAAGGTCCAAGCATGCCTAATAGGAAAGCACACATTGCGGTGCTCTTTTCTGGTGGCATTGACTCTATGGTTATTGCAGCCCTTGCTGATAAACATGTGCCTTTAGAGGAGCCAATTGATCTTCTCAATGTAGCCTTTAGTATAAAACAACAAGCTAAGCAAGAGAGTACCACTAAAAAACATACCAAACAGGAAGTACAGCTCGATTTGCTTTGTCCTCAAGAAAGTTGTAAAGATCTTGATGCTAAAACTGGTGCTTACTTACCTTGCTTTGATGTTCCAGACAGAATCACTGGTAGGGCAGGACTGAAAGAATTAGAAGCCATTAACCCTTCAAGAACTTGGAACTTTGTGGAAATTAATGTTACGCTAGAGGAATTGAAAAAAATGAGACATCAATGCATTAATCACTTAATTTATCCACTGGATACAGTCTTGGATGACAGCATTGGCTGTGCAATTTGGTTTGCTTCCAGAGGGGAGGGTTTTCTTAGTAACCAAGGAGAACTGAAACCATATAAAAGTCCTGCAAAGGTACTGGTTGTTTTCTGCCTTATGCTCGACCTGTGAATGCAAAAACAGTTATGTTTCAGAATTCAGCAGGGGTCTTTAACATTCACAAGACTTCTGAAATTCAGTGGCAGAATATACATCAGTTCTGTACTGATAACCTTTGTGTAGTTCTGGAGTTAAAAACTGCGTTCAGTTCTTCTGTCATGTAACATGTATGGCTTTTTGTTAAGCCTGAACGAGCAGCAGTGTGACTAGGAAAAAATAACAACTACCATCTATCATTTTTGGTGTTTCAACTCCAGTAGTGGGTAACTGCTATTCAATCCAAATCGAATAGGTTAACAAATTTAGAGATAAACATTAAGTATTAAGTAATATTGATCTGTGCCAGCATCCCAATGTCTGTAAAATTACTAGCTTGTTACTTAGGCATACTATGTTACAAAATGGCAATTAATAGTGGCAGAAAAGATGACTACTTGGAATGTTTTGTAAATAGAGTCTGACTGAATGACCCAACTACAAAAAAAAGTTCTTTTTTTCTTTTTTGTAACTTATTTACATGTAGTAGTTTTTTCTTAAAAACTTTTTAGTAACCAGATGGTTTTCTTGGGAATTTGATTCTTATTTCTCACTTCCCAAGTCCTGATGGTTTGTGTAGGGAAGAATAAACTGTTTAATTTCAGGAATTTGCAGTTCACTGCTGCCTTTGCTTTTTCAGGCTTCGGTTACTTTTCTACTAGTTGCTAGATCTTAAAAACAAAAAACCACCACCACCAAAAAACCCAACAAACGTAATAGTTTGTGTAAAAACTAGTGCTGTCGAACGCAGTTGATTTAGCAGACTGATCTATTTAATGGGTTTGTAAAACATAAAAATTCATGTTGGGTCCAGAATATGTTGAAATGGGTCATGAGTTAATAAAACATAAGGAAATTGCCATTCTCCCATCAGTTCCTTAGTGCTGTGCACAGATAAAAAATTAGTTGGCTACTAGCTGGTGTCAGATCAGTGAAAAACACTTGACTGTTTATGTTCAGAGACTTCCACTTTTATAGTGAATTCCTGTTGAAGGCGCAGTAATGGACCAGATGTCATAGTGGTTTTCTCTTGAAAACATGTTACGTGCTTATCACTGAGTAGACAGAACGACATGACACTTTTTCGTGTAATGCAGTTGTTATTAATCCAGTAGCTGGTAAATTAATAATCTGGGTGTAAATTCAGGTGTCTGTTTAGAACCTACAACATACCGCATAATCTATGGCAACAATGGTTTTTTATAAATGCTGGTGGTTAACAAATTCTGGTTTTTTGTAGCAGAAACTAACAAAGACATTCTTCAGAGGTACTGGTCTATTTGTGATGTGTTATTTTGGTGTTTTTTCCTTGCCTCAGTAGAAATGTTTGTGTGTACTTTTAGCTCTGATTGCAAAACTGCTTCAAGTTTCCAGTGACTTTATTGGGAACTGTTTCAGACTCTGTAAATGTGTAAGGCACATTCCATCATGATAGGTGACATATTTAGAAGATACGTATTAAAGTTATTCTCCTTAAGATGTAGTTAAACATCTAAGATCTGTTGCATGTTATAAGCTTCCATAGATATTAAGAATTATTTCTTTTATTCTGTTTTCTTAGGTTGTGCTTACAGGAATTGGAGCAGATGAACAGCTTGCTGGGTATTCTCGACATCGTGTTTGCTTCAAAAAATACGGCTTAGAGGGTCTGGAAAAAGAACTTGAGATGGAGTTAGATCGCATTTCTTCTAGAAATCTTGGAAGAGATGACAGGATTATTGGTGATCATGGAAAAGAAGCCAGGTATTATTGTTTTAACATGAAGCAAAGCTGGTTTTGCCAGTTAGATTCTGCTTTCAACACTCCAACAGAAAACTTAATTGAAACTTGTATGTGTTTTATTATCTCTAAGTTCTGTTGCAGTTTTGTTAATATGTACTGTGTTGTGGGTTTTTTGTTGTTTGTTTTTTTTTTTAAAAAAAAGTGGTCTTGTAGTACTGTGGAACAGTTACTTAAGGAACTTCAGCAACTTGAACACTGCATTTCCATCTGGAAGTTTTAAGAAACAGCAACAGATGTTGAAATAGTCAAAATCAAGTTGGTTTTATCATTTTAAGTGGAGCAGTCTTCTGCACAACTTTGAAGTGTTCTGGTGTGGTCATTTGGGGAGTGACTTTGGAGAACAACGACGTAACATAGAAGCCATGTATTCCTGTCCATGCAATAAAAGCATCATCAATATGGACTGCATTTCCTGGTGGTTAAGTCAGGATAGCTAAAGAATAATTTAATTTGTGATTATTTCCTCCATGCTACCACCAGCTTGCAAAAAAATACCTTAGGTGTTGTCCAGTAGCAGAGGCCACCGAGGTGCATGAAGGGTCTTCTCACATGCTTTTTGTGCCAGTGTTTTTCCAAGTCTGTTCTTGGTTGCACATTTTCAATTCTGCAGTTGCAGTGGTGGACAGGCGATGCTGTTAATCATGCTTGTGATTAGACATGAATGCCTGGAATTTGGAACATTGTCAGAATTGCTTGTGGAAAGATTTTTGTTTGAGGGGCAGTGTAGTTTCATACAGTATTTTTAAATACTTAGAAGTTATCTTGAGGTGTTACTTTAAAATTTGTCTTGCTCTTCCATTGTATTTTCAGATTTTCTTCATAATTTTTGTTTTGTATAAACCCAGCATTTCCAGTGCTTGTTCTTACTCTTTTCTTTGCTTGAGTTTTGAAAACTTCCAAGATTCTGCGTTTAAACATGATATGTTACGTTTTCTTTCTTGAAGAGAGTGTAACTGCTTTGGAGGCTTGCCTCAGTACTGTGACACTAACATTAAAGGTACATCTATAGTTAGGAATTGACACAGACTCTGAAGCCTTTGCACATGGTTTAGGGAGAAACCAAGACTATTTGTATGAAGTTTTTTAAACGGTCTTTCCCATGTATATCTTCCCTTTAGGTTTCCTTTTCTTGACGAAGATGTTGTTTCATTCCTCAATTCTCTGCCCATCTCAGAAAAAGCTGACCTGACTTTACCTCGAGGAATCGGTGAGAAATTGATTCTGCGCCTTGCAGCCAAGGAGTTTGGCCTTACAGCCTCAACCATCTTGCCAAAAAGGGCTGTACAGTTTGGATCTCGGATTGCAAAGCTAGAGAGCCACAATGAAAAAGCATCTGATACATGCAGCAGACTGAAGTTATTTCAATAGATTAATTATAAAGCTACATTTTGAGATGCTGCATTCATCCTATATGCAAATTCAGTAAAACTTTAGAGTTTTCTTGGAATGTTTGGTCTGGTTTTTTACACGCTTGGACATTATTATTAATCATCAAAGTAATACATGTAAG
The DNA here is from genome assembly GCF_963921805.1 of Phalacrocorax carbo. Classification (NCBI taxonomy): domain Eukaryota; kingdom Metazoa; phylum Chordata; class Aves; order Suliformes; family Phalacrocoracidae; genus Phalacrocorax; species Phalacrocorax carbo. The sequence continues at coordinate 35,728,441 of NC_087517.1, read as the reverse complement.
ATGTGTACTTGTACTAGAGACTCACTATGGATGCAACCTTGGAGAGGAAGGGAGTACTGGGCTCTGGGGAGGAGAGCATAGCCAGAGGTTGGCTTTCCTACCCTTCTGAACCAGTGTCAGTGTTGCAAAAAGCTTATTGAATCTGTCTAATCTGTCACGTGTATAGAATTCAGTACAGTAGGCTTTTTTCTGTTGTGGAACAGTCTTGCAGCACCCCTTTCCTGAAGGGTTCAGGTTATGGTTTTAGAAGGGAGGGCATGATGAGGAGCTGGTCTGGGTTGCCAGAGCAAAAAAGAACTGAGGGTCTCTGGCCTTGTTGCATCTTGGAGATCTGCCCTCCAAGCATCATGTTTGGCCTTTTGTTACTTAAGAAACAGACATCACACACACGCGCGCACACACTGGGTGTTTTGGGGCAATCCTGTGCAGCCTCCCAGCCCTTGGTCAGTTTTGCAGGGCTGGGTTTGGTGGTGGTCCCCAGGCTGGGACTTCCTCTACTCCCAAACTGGGAAGCTCCATCCAGGCTGTTCTTTGTCCCGTGTTGGCTCCCCTAGTTTGCTACCTCTCCTTTAAGCTTTAGCTCTGCTACTTCTAAAGTTGCAAAGCATCCATTGTGCACTTCAAAGAAGATGTCTTTTAAACAAAACAAAAAAGGTCTTTCTCTCTCAAAATAGGGCACTCTGGGAGAGTATGTTGGTTCAGTTATGGGCCTGAAATAGGAATGGACTTCCTCTCAAGAGAAGCTTGAGTTAGCTTGTTTTTCTAATTGGGTATGGAAGGTTTGCAAAGGTAATGTTATAAGAAAAACTGGATACATGCTTTCCAGTGTTGTTGGTAAGGACTGAGCTTAGTACTCAACTTGCTACCTTAAGGTTCTGGTTTTTATGTTTGTTCAGTTGAGAAAGGAAAAATCATACCAGGAAAAAAATCCATTTTTATAAAAACCATGATACATCTATTACTACAAGGTATCTCTAAGGGTGTAAGTAGATTTTCAAAATAATTTGTCCAGTCTATAGAGAAATATTTATTACAAAAATGTAAGTTTCAGACTGTTTTAAAGCACTGGCAGATTTCTTACTGGTGCTCTGAGGAAAGTTGACTCTCCAGTATCTCAGCCTGGAATGTTTGCAAGAGTTCTTGCATCATGCTCTAAAGCAAGTGGAGATTGGACAAAGGGGAACGTTAGCCTGGTGAAATGTGACTGTTCATTGTTTGTTCTCTCTGTAGTGGTGTTGCAGTATTCCTAGAAGTTAGATGTCACCTGGGAGCCTAAGAAAAAAAAGTTGTGCTTTTTATACCTAGGCAAATAATTTCTTTCCCAGACTAAGAGACCCCTGATATTTAGAGAAACATGAGACATAATCTTGCAAGGCATCAATAATTTTAGATAGGAGAAAGAAAACATATCATTTGCTGTTGGCAAATTTCTCCATTTATCCAGTTATTCATAAATTAATTTATTGTTACTATTTATGGTACACTTACTATTATTTATAGAGTTCCTTGACAAAATGTTTGGTTCTGGGGTGGGGAGGGGAGGTGGGGGCAGGAAAGACATTTTTAAATGCTGATGCATTGAAATCACATTCTGTCATATTTCCAAGCAACCTACAGGAATGTTACTGTCTCTTGATCTTGTCCTTAAGAGCTTTATTGTTTTCTTGCAGATACTAGTATAGCTCTTGATTAAGTAATATTCTCTCTCTTTTTTTTGTTAGCCTCTCTGTGTATTGTGTTTTAGAAACAGGAGAATATTCTTGAAAAATGCTCAGGCCTGATAAGCGTTCCCTAGAGCTGAATAAGCTGATGAGCTGCTTGTCAAACTTAGTAGCACAGTAAAATGCTAGTACCTTGTTTACAAAGTCTGGCAAAAATAAGTAGAAAGAATTACTTCCTACCATGTCCTCTACTTGGCTGGCTTCAAAAGATGACACACAGTGCTCACTGGAGATTGTGAGTGAACTGCTGGGCCAGCTAAAAAATCTATGTACCCAGACATCAACTTTGCTAGCACTGATGGATACAGATATGCCCTGGTATTGTTAAGAAGTCCATCAGATTTTGAAAAAATTGGCTGTTGGAATTTGCTGTTTAAACCTTCCATCAGTTCAGATGTGAGTTATCATCACCGAACTTCTTGTCAGCTTCCTCCAGCTCACACTGATACAAAAATTGGACAAATTTTGATCAGTGTTGATTACATGGCAGGATTTTGGGGCATATATACCCAGAGAGAAATGTGTTGGGTTCTTTGAGTGCTCTGAAAGGGGCATGGATACTGATGGGAAAACAGATGGAAATATTTTTTGAGTTTTTGTTTGGGAGGCAAGTACAAAAAAATTCCTATTTAAAAAAATACTTAATATTGCATGTAGTTTATACATGTCATTCCTAAAAGCTGGTTTTATGACTCAATAAAATACAGATCATTGGATCGCATGCAAAATTATAAAGCTGATATGAAATACTGTAAATCAACACATTTCCAAAATATCTCAGCTTCCACTGTGGTATTTAAGTGATTGGTCAGATTTTCAAAGGTCCTCAGTATTCTGAAGCATTCTGTAAGAGTGACAAGAGCTCCAGGCTTCTGAATTCTTCAGAATACCTTTCTAAAGACGCATATATTTTTTTCCTAGCATTTTACAGTTTTGTTTATATTATTTGCCATGTCTGTATAATTAAGATTTAAAATTAGTTGCCTTGCTATATAATGTATAAGGTGGTATTAGTGACAAAAGAATCTTCTAACTTTCTAACAAACACATAACCAGTAATTCCTAGCGTATTAATAAAAATACTGTCAGGTTATATATGCAACACTAAAGTGCATCTGACAAATACATTTTTAGAACTGAAGAATAATGCTTACATTTAGGTGGTACAAACATGTTTTTATGGCAGGCAACGATAGAGACCCTAAAGGGTCTCATTTGACCTTGTAGAATTTGTGCTCATTCCCCATTTGCAGGTCTAATTGGTATTTTCACTAAACATGATTTTGAGGAAACAGGTGTGAATTTTTTTCCAATTGTTTCTTCAGAAGCTTTTGCTGAAGAGCTAACCTCTCCTGCAGACTGACACATTACTGTATCTTAACTGGCCTCTGCTGATCTTAACACATTGGTGAACCTATTCATTGCGTCAAACCTAAATACATTTTTCATGTAGCTCAACTTGTGTAGTACCGAGTGCCAATTTAAATAGCATATTACAAGAATATTGCATAAAAGACACTTATTCTTCTCTGTACTGCTTGGATTCCAAGTTGGATCTTCATTCGTATTTTCATCACCTATCTGCAGGAATATAGAGTACCTCAAGTTAATGAACTCTGATTCCATTTTTACTGGGGTTTAAAAAGAAGATGGAAATCCCAGCTTTAAACATCTTCAGGCCTATTCTAGTAAGAAAACTGTAAATTTAATAATTCTTTAAATTCAAATTTGACATTGATATTTTTAAATCTTCTAGATATCAAATCTTGTAGGTTTTTATGTTTAAATGATATATCTTTATATATTAAATACTAAAATAACTTTAGTGGTTTAAGCTGTTGTCATATTGTTACTTCTTAAAAAAAAAAAAAACAACCAAACCCCCACATCTTTCTTTATATCTTGTGGAGTTAAAACTGAAAGAGAATTGCCGCTGGTTGTTTCTTTAGGGTTTTTTTGGGGGGACCCAATTTCAAATGTCAACATCTTCAGTATACACAGAATGAGTATTTTTATACTTCCATGGAAGAAAGAGCTTGATGTTGGTACGTGTCGTGGTTCGGCCTCAGTCGGCAACTAAACACCGCGCAGCCGCTCGCTCACTCCCCCCACCCCTGTGGGATGGAGAAGAGAATCAGAAGAGCAAAAGAACTTGTGGGTTGAGATAGGCACAGTTTAATAATTACAATAAAATAATAATTATAATAATGATTATTATAATAATGACAATAATGATAACATAATAAAATGGAAAAGGAAAAACCAGAAACACAAATGATACAGTTGCTCACCACCCGCTGACCGACGCTGCCCGTCCCTGAGCCGCCATTGCTCCCTCCGTCCCCCGGCCAGCTTCCCCCCAGTGAACATACTGGGCATGACGTTACATGATGTGGAATATCCCTTTGGTCAGTTTGAATCCGCTCTCTTGGCTGTGCCCCCTGCCCTCCTGGCTTCTTGTGCACCCGGCAGAGCAGGGGAAGCTAGAAAAGTCCTTGACGAGTACAAGCACAGCCAAACATCTGTGTGTTATCTCAACATTTTTTTTCATGCTAAGTTCAAAGCACAGCACGATGCCAGCTGCAGTGAAGAAAATTAACTCCACCCCAGCTAAAATCATGACAGTATCCACCCCTTATTCCAGATCATTTACATCATGCTCAGGTCCCATGCTGTCCAATACAATTTCAATACTCCCTACCCGCCTTCTCATCCTTTAACAGAATATACAGATTTCATTTATCATTCCCCTAGTCTATGAACCACCCCTGTAAAATGCCCATGAAATGTCCATTGAGTTCATTTAGTTCATGACTTTGGGTTCCATCTGTTGTAAGGTTCTTTCAGAGAGATGCTGTGTGTGGTGTTGGATTGTTACATGCTGAAGTCAGTCCTCATTCCATCACCACTGCACTTTCAGTCCTTGTTCTATCACTGCTGCACTTTGCTTGGTTCAGTTGAAAGTTCATTTTTTTTTGTTATTAATTTGGGAGATTCCCTCCATGACACCATTGATATGGCATATAGCAACCATAGTAGTGATGACATACAACATTATATAGCAATTAACAGCATATTATTCATTGTTCTTGTCTGTTTTCACCCAAAATCAAATCCCCCTGAGGTACACACCGGATACCTCCATCCTCCCGCATCGCCCACCAAGTGCACCCAGGTCCTCGAGCAAACACAATCCCACAAGTGGGTTTGCCTTTGCCTGAGGCAGGAATAACCCAGACTGTTTTGCCCAACATATTTTTTGTGTGCACTACAGGGACTCTATCCCCTTCCACAGTACGTAAGGATTCTGACTGGGCAGGGCCAGCTCGGTTGGCAGATCCCCTCGTGTTGACTAACCAGGTGGCCTTCGCTAAATGTGTATCCCAGTGCTTGAATGTTCCACCCCCCACTGCTCTCAGTGTAGTCTTTAACAGTCCATTGTACCGTTCAATTTTCCCAGAGGCTGGTGCGTGACAGGGGATGTGATACACCCACTCAATGCCATGCTCTTTGGCCCAGCTGTCTCTGAGGTTATTTCGGAAATGAGTCCCGTTGTCTGACTCAGTTCTCTGGGGTGCCTTGTCACCACAGGACTTGTTTTTCCAGGCCCAGGATAGTGTTCTGGGCAGTGGCGTGGGGGACAGGATATGTTTCCAGCCATTCAGTGGCTGTTTCCACCATTGTAAGCACATGGCGCTTGCCTTGGCGGGTCTGTGGGAGTGTGATATAGTCAATTTGCCAGGCCTCCCCATATTTGTATTTCAGCCACCGACCCCCATACCTCAGAGGCTTTACCCGCTTCACTTGGTTGATTGCAGCGCACATTTCACATTCATGGATAACTTGCGCAATAGTGTCCATGGTCAAGTCCACCCCTCAATCACAAGCCCATCTGTATGTTGCATCTCTCCCTTGATGGCCTGAGGTGTCATGGGCCCACTGACCTAAAAATAGTTCACCCTTATGTTGCCAGTCCAGATCCACCTCAAGCACAGCTAGTTCCCTCAGGTACTGGATACCTTTCTCCATGGTCATCCATTTCCCTAGGCGAAATACAATATCTTCTTTGAAGGGGCACCTTTCCTTCACTCCGGACAGAATTCACCTCCAGAGGCTGAGGGCTGGTGTTCTTTTCCAATTGGTTTATCAATACCCCCTTCCCTAGAGAGGGATCCCAGGTGTTTGGCTTCCTTCCCCTCTAATTCCAGGCTACTGGCCCCATTATCCCAGCATCAGAGCAGCCAGGTGACAATGTGCTCACCTGAATGGCACCCGAAATCTTTCCGTATATCCTGCAACTCACTCAAGGATAGGGATCGGGTAGTTTCCATTTCTTGTACACATTCTTCTTCCTCCTCCTCTTCTTGTGATGGCCCTGGTTCTTCAAAATCTCTTTCTAAATGAGTTGTCTTCCAAGATTTCTTCTTGAGTATAGGGGCGACTGAAACTGGCACAGGTTGGTCCTCTGATTTAGCTGCAACACTTGTCACTGGGGTTGGAGTAGCTGCAGTGTCTGTCGTGGGGGTTTGAGTGTCCGCAGTGCTTGTTGCTTTCCTTGTCTTTGTCTTTTTAGATCCAGAGACCTTCTCTTCCCCTTTGGGGTACTGAATAGGGTCAAACAGGGCTCGATAGGCATGAGCCAGGCCCCAGGACATTGCAGTGATTTGTATCTCTCTGAAACTGCCAGGGTGACAGCATACTTCCTCCAAATATTCTACTAATTTTTCAGGATTCTGCACTTGTTCAGGGGTGAAGTCCCACAACACTGGGGGTGCCCACCGTCTTAGGCATTTACCCATACTATCCCACATACCCTGCCACGCATAGCTAACGAGCCTTTGGGCAGATCTCTGGATTATATTCTTAAATTGCTTATTAACCGTAGACAGAACTGACACCGTCTGCCAAAGCAATACCAACAGACGTATCTTAACTACCCAGGGATGTTCAAGATACTGAAAAGTTGTTGTAATGAAGGAGGAGACATTATATAAGATGGTAGTTAACGTGCCATTCTGTATTTCCTCCATAAAAAACCTCTCAGAGGAGGAGGTATAATCGCTAATTGTCTCCATGAGGTGGTAGCTGAAGTACAGTAAAAGCTTCTATGCAAGACCTAAATAACCGATAATGGTCAAGGCCAATGTTTTAATAACAAATCTCCTAGGCAAAACATCTCTAATCACTGCAGAGCACAGCAAACTACAAAAGCCAACAGCAATTTTTAACGTGTACTTTACAATCAGCATGGTAGAGACTGGACAAACTAGTATTAAGAACAGATGAGTCAATGCTGTGACCAGCAACTGTTATTATCTCAAACCCTTCATGCCCCATGTTGGGCGCCAAAATGGACTGTCGTGGTTCAGCCCCAGTCAGCAACTAAACACCGCGCAGCCGCTCGCTCACCCCCCCCACCCCTGTGGGATGGAGAAGAGAATCAGAAGAGCAAAAGAACTTGTGGGTTGAGATAGGCACAGTTTAATAATTACAATAAAATAATAATTATAATAATGATTATTATAATAATGACAATAATGATAACATAATAAAATGGAAAAGGAAAAACCAGAAACACAAATGATACAGTTGCTCACCACCTGCTGACCGACGCTGCCCGTCCCTGAGCCGCCATTGCTCCCTCCGTCCCCCGGCCAGCCCCTCCCAGTGAACATACCGGGCATGACGTTACATGATGTGGAATATCCCTTTGGTCAGTTTGAATCCGCTCTCTTGGCTGTGCCCCCTCCCCTCGCGGCTTCTTGTGCACCCGGCAGAGCAGGGGAAGCTAGAAAAGTCCTTGACGAGTACAAGCACAGCCAAACATCTGTGTGTTATCTCAACATTTTTTTTCATGCTAAGTTCAAAGCACAGCACGATGCCAGCTGCAGTGAAGAAAATTAACTCCACCCCAGCTAAAACCATGACAGTACTCCATCAGTAAAGGATATTTCATTCGAGATCATGATTCTAGTTTGCTGTCTGTCTTGTAATATACATGTATGGATGCCTTTACAGCTAATAAAGTATGAGAGAATATCGTACTTGGTTAAAACTAGTGTCAGGGATAAGGTAAAAACGCTTGCTCCAGGAGTTCATAGGTTTTTCCAGGCTGTTTTTGCTTGGTTATCTAAGTAGTTCTTATAGAACAGGCTAATACAGAGTTCAGTACTTATTTCTCAAATGAGTATGTTATATGAGCATAGCCTTTAGCTGGCATTTCTGGATGGCAAAATAGCAGTCTGAAGAACAATAAAAAGATTCACCTGAGAAGGTATCTACTATTCCCTGCGGGATGCTTCTCATTAGATACGGGTTTAATTTGCCGTGACGTGCAGATGATCTGTGTAAAGAGGAAAAGCTCTTCTAAACATTAAATGAAATCACAGTTGTACCTCAGTTCCCACATTCACTGAGCATTTGTAAGGCTTGTGAAGCTGGAACTCCACTGGTCATTTTATTGATGTAAGCAGTCAGCTGTTGATGCAAACAGTCCTAACAGCTGATTTAGTAACTTTCCTCATAGACTTCCTGTTGTGCGTTGGGCTGTAAGGCTCAGTTATTTGACATGGATATGCCAGATAGAGAATGTTACCCCATTCCAGTGATGGAATTTGATGGTAAGAGGTAAGGAATGTGCACAGTAACATAGATACTATAGTATAATCTTTAAAATAATACAAGTCCTTTCTGATTTCAGATTGGCGTTTACTTAACTGAAATTGCTGAGTATACTGTGAAGGTTTAAGAGGAATAAAGATTTTTGTAGCTGAATAAAAATTATTTTGATTCCAGTTTGATGGGTTTTTAACAGATTAAATGACACTATCAAATACTAATTTAAGGTCTGTACATATAGTACAGTTGCTGGTAACATACAAGGTTGGTGGCTAAACATTGTGCAACTGTTTATTTTGTATAATGCAGTTACTTTTTCTGGAAATAATTAAACAAAAGTTCTGTAGAAACAAATTAAAACATAGATGTTCATCAAAATAACAGCTTGGGTTTTTTCAGTGCTTTGAATTCAAGCATGTGAACATATCCTTACAAAAGCACTATAAAACCAAGGTTTAAATTGTAAACAAGCAGAGGCTGTGGTTGGAGGGTTTTTTTCTTCCCTTATTTGAGCACTGTAAAACTTATAAAATGTCCTATAGGAGGCAGTGGTTGTATTTCATGTAAGAAAACTGCTCATCTTGCTGTAGATGTATTAAATCCCAAGTAAACGTTGTTCATTGTACTACTCTAAAACTTATTCAAACATATTTAAGGAAGATAGAATTTAAAGAAAAAAATATTTTTAGGTTTAAAATCTTACCAATTGTTTGGCTGTTACAATTACTGAATATAGTTTAAAACAATATGACTCCTGAAGTGATATAAAATGATTACATTCTATGGGTTTTATTAATATCCAGGGGGTTAACAAGTAATGAGGACAAGGCATATATATTGTGTACATTGCAGCAGGCTGCAAGGGATCTCCAGAGGTTGTTTAGGTTACAGCCTTGTTCTGGGTGAAGGACTGTCATGGTTTAACTCCAGCTGGCAACTAAGCACCACCCAGCTGCTCACTTGCTCACTCCCCCCTAGTGGGACGGGGGAGAGAATCGGAAGAGTTTTCTCACTTTTACTCGTGGGTTGAGATAAAAACAGAATCACAGGTTGGAAGGGACCTCAGGGATCATCTAGTCCAACCTTTCTAGGAAGAGCGCAGTCTAGACAAGATGGCCCAGCACCCTGTCCAGACGACTCCTGAAGGTGTCCAACGTGGCCCAGTCAACCACTTCCCTGGGGAGATTATTCCAATGGGTGACTGTCCTCACTGTGAAAAATTTCCCTCTGGTGTCCAATCGGAATCTCCCCAAGAGCAACTTTTGTCCATTCCCCCTTGTCCTCTCCATGTGACTCCTTGTAAAAAGGGAGTCTCCATCTTCTTTGTAGCTACCCCTTAAGTACTGGTACATGGTGATGAGTCCCCTCTGAGCCTCCTTTTCTCAAGGTTGAACAAACCCAGTTCTCCCAGCCTATCCTCTTATGGCAGGCTTCCCAGTCCTCTGATCATCTTGGTGGCCCTTCTCTGGACCCCTTCCAGCCTGTCCACATCCTTTTTGTAGAGCGGGGACCAGAACTGTACACAGTACTCCAGGTGTGGCCTGACAAGCGCTGAGTAGAGCAGGATTATGACTTCTTTATCTCTGCTGGCGATGCCCTTTTTGATTCAAACCAGCATCCTGTTGGCCTTCTGGGCTGCAGCAGCACACTGTTCGCTCATGTTGAGCTTCCTGTCCACCAGGACCCCCAGGTCCCTTTCCACAGAGCTGCTCTCCAGACAGGTGGATCCCAGCCTGTGCTGCACTCCTGGATTATGTTTTCCCAGGTGCATGACCTTACGCTTCTCCTTGCTGAACTTCATAAGGTTCTTGCTGGCCCACTCTTCCAGCCTATCCAGATCTCCCTGCAGAGCAGCTCTCCCTTCTGGAGTGTCTACTTCCCCACTCAATTTGGTGTCATCCATAGACTTAATCAGGCTACACTTGATGCCGTTATCCAGACCACTTATAAAGGTGTTAAATAACATTGGGCCCAATATTGATCCCTGGGGGATGCCACTAGTGACAGGTTGCCACTTGGAAAGGAGCTATTTACCACCACCCTTTGGGTGTAGCCTGTCAGCCAGTTCCCCACGCGCTGCACAGACCACTTGTCTAGGCCATAACACATTAATTTCTGCAGGAGGAGACTGTGGGGGACCATATCAAAGGCCTTGGAGAAGTCCAGGTAGACAATGTCCACTGCCCGCCCCATGTCAACCAGGCAAGTCACTTTGTCATAGAAGGCCACCAGGTTTGTCAAGCATGATCTGCCCTTAGTGAAGCCATGTTGGCTTTTCCCAATCATGTGCTTCATTTGACTTGTGATGGCCCCCAGGAGGATTCGTTCCATAACTTTCCCAGGGATTGAAGTAAGGCTGATGAGCCTATAGTTACCTGGATCCTCCCTTGAGCCTTTCTTGTCGATAGGGGTAACATTTGCCTTCCTCCAGTCCTGTGGGACATCCCCCGTTCTCCATGACTTCTTGAAGATTATGGAGAGTGGCCTTGCAAGGATGTCAGCCAGCTCTCTCAACACCCTTGGGTGGATGGTGTCAGGGCCCATTGATTTGTAGGGGTCAAGCTCCTGTAGTAATTCATGTACTAACTCTTCCTTCACTGATGGTGGGTCAGTGTTTGGTTCAATCAGCAATTTTATTCCCAAAGCCTGGGACCCGACAGAGTTGGTAAAGACAGAGGTGAAGAAAGTGTTGAGGACCTCTGCCTTTTCAGCATCATCGGTAATTGACTCTCCTTTTCCGTTTAACAGTGGGCCTATGTTTTCTGTCTTTTTCTGCTTATGGTTGACATGTCTGAAGAAACCTTTCTTGTTATTTTTGACATCTACAGCCAGTTTCAATTCACGCTGGGCTTTTGCTTTTCTAACTGCATCTCTGCACACTCTGACAATGCCCTTGTAGATCTCGATGGATAATCCTCCACTTCTCCATCTCTGGTATGCTTCCCTTTTGGATATAAGTAGACCCAGGACGTCATGTTTGAGCCATGGGGGCGTCTTGCTCCACTTACTTCCCTTTCCTTTGTAGGGGTTAAATTGGCTTTGTGCTTCCAATAGGGTTCTTGAAGAACTCCCAGCACTCACTAGCTCCTTTGTCTTTCATGGAAGCTTCCCATTGACTCCCTCCCAACTGAGCCCTGAGTGAACTAAAGTTTGCTCTTCTAAAATCGAGAACCCTTGTCTTAGAGCTGACCTTCAGCACACTCAGCAGGATAATAGTTTAATACGCAAAAGCCGCACACATAAGCCAAGCAAGGAATTGATGCACTACTTCCCATGGGCAGGCAGGTGTTCAGCCATCTCCAGGAAAGCAGGGCTCCATCATGCATAATGGTTATGTGGGAAGACAAACTATCATCACTCTGTCTCCCCCCCCTTCCTTCTTTTCCACCAAGCTTTATACACTGAGCGTGATGTCAGATGGTGTGGGGCATCCCTTTGGTCAGTTGGGGCCAGGTCTCCTAGCCATGCCCCCTCCCAGCTCCTTGTGCCCCCCCAGCCCACTCATCTTGACTCTGTGTAAGCCCTGCTCAGCAGTAACGGAAACATCCCTGTGTTATCAACACTGTTTCCAGCACAAATCCAAAACCTAGCCCCATACCAGCCACTGTGATGAAAATTAACTCTACCCCAACCAAAACCAGCACGTTCTCTACCACAATGAGAATGAAGTATTTGCAGAGCATTCTGTTATTATAACTTGCAGTGGTTGAGGAATCTGTTTCAATAGGTAACATGCTCCATTACCTCTCTCTCTTAAAAC